>NW_005370043.1:2575528-2613847 GCF_000412655.1 Myotis brandtii
CAGAATAAGGACATATCACAGGCACACAGTCCCACAAATGTGGCTGCTCACACATGGAAACGCAGACACGACAACACTCATCCCGAAATATTATACAGATAAATACACATCACGTGGGTACGCACATACAGAGGCCTGACACACAGATACATAATCTGCAGCCACTAGAAACACAGACCGCCAAGACACATCCACAACCTCCCACACACGAACAGGATGGGGTCCCTTCCCCGTCACCTCTCACTGTAACCCCCCAATCCAAAATCTTCAGCTTGAAGCAAACCCAACCCCCTGAGGTTCCCATAAAACACAATCAGAAACTATATCGCCATGTCCTCAGCAGGCGGGCTGCAGGCCGAGAGCACCCCAGGAAGGAACAAACCCCCTGCACCTCCCACTCTCCCCAACTCACCTCCCAGAAGGAAGGAAGCGAAACCAGAGCCACTGGGATGGCCCGTGCACAGGTATGGATACACGCAGACGTGGGTGAAGACACGTGAGGACATGCATGCAGGGGTCTTGCTAAGGGGTATTGTGGGTACAGGCAAACACCCCCTCTGCACATCCCTACTACTGTCTCCTACTCGTGTTGATGGCAGGCTGAGGCAGGGGCCAGCGCCAGCTTATCAGGGACCCAGCCTAAGGACAGTGGTCCTGGCAAGGGGGTGGAGACCAAAGCAGATGGGACATTTGATTAGCGCTCGCCAAGGGCCACCCAGCCTGGCTGCCCGACTCCTAGAGTTCTCAGCACACCCAAGCTCTCCTCCTGTCCCCAGGCGGAGAGGAAGGGACGCGACACAGGCCTCAGAATGCTTTCCTAGGCCCTTTAGGGTTCCCGCATGTTAAGTCCTTACATCAGGTCATGTAGTCCTCACAGGACTCCTATGAGGAGGGTACCATCAGCCTCACTGACAGATGAGAAAACTGAGGCTCAGAAAAACACTGGCCTTCACTGTGCCATGGCTATCTACGCCAATGCGAGAGCGCCTGACGACCATATGCCGTCTGGTGGGGGGAAGGGGGGTGAGAGAGATCTTGGGGTCCTCACTCCCCTCTGAAGCCTGTGCTCCAAGGCAGCTGGAGGACGGTGTGCTGTGTCCTAACCCACTCCGAGGGCCTCTCTGTCCTTCCAGGCCACGGGCTTGCCCAAGTCTGACTTCAGTGGAAAATGCCAGTCTGCCTCAGCCCTTCTGCCAACAGGCCGCGCTGGGCCAGTGGGCGCTGAGAGGCACCCCCGCCCCACAGACAGGCAGGGCCAGGCCCAGGTCAGCCCAGTCCGAGGCTCAGGCCAGGGACCCGGCCACAGGCTTTGGCCCTGGCTGGCTCCGGATTATGTGTCTTGCAGGGCCTTCCATCTGTCACTTAGCCCTCCAGGCCCAGGACAAAATTCATTTCCTTTTAGGAGAGCCAATGATTTGCTTTTCCCGTGTCTCCTTCCCTGACTTTTTCTTTTTAATTAGAAATTACTCTCTCAAACGTCCAGAGCCTGGGAGGGGAAGCCACTTGGTCACCAGTCCTGGCCACGGCTGCCCACTCCTTCTCCCTTCTGGGCCTTTGCTGGTTGCTCGGTGCCCACTGGACTCAGCAGATGGAGGCCACCCCATCCCCTAATGCCCTGTCTGAGGGGAGGAGGGCCGAGAAGGGAGTGTGGCAGGATTCCCCAAGGTCAGCCCTCACTGTCCTGGCATCGGCCAGTTTTACAGGAACCCCGGCTCCTGTGTCCCAATGATGACAAAACAAGTTCCTGCGAAGGCTTCCCCTCCTGGGTCTGGTGCCACATCGGCCGTTACTCCCCAGATCACAGCACCTGAGCCAGGTGGATGAGGGGACAGGAGTTGGGGCAAGCAGGAGTCCTGTGATCATGGAGCCAACGGGCACTCCTCCCACCCACCCCTTCACCTGCTTGCTGGTCTTTTCTGTCTGACCGTGGACATGAACCCCAGGGGTCAGAAGTTCATTGACCTCTCCAGCAGAGCACACACTTAGAGAACTGAGATCAGGCAACATGGGGAGCTGTCACTTGCACCCTCATGTGCTTAGGCACCAGCAGGCACAGGTATACACCCACAGACACCTCTAATGCACACTTATGAGCAAAGGCACGCATGTACACTCATGCACACTTGTGTGTGCCCAAACATCTCTCCACAGCCCCACCATGGAACTCAGCACTGACCTCCAGGGCCCACAGCCCAGGGCCCACAAACAAGTCCCCCCAGGTGTCAAACGGTGCTTTGCCCCAGTCCTGAGAAAGGGGGGTACGGTCACCCAGTACCTCACATCCCACTTGGGGGCTTGCCAGCACCCTGGAGCAATAAGAGGACAAGGAGACTTTGTGGGGAGATTCAGCTGCTTGACTTTCCACCGGTTACCTGGGAAAGCCCCCCTCTTCCTGCTCTTCCCAGCCTCCCTTGCTTTTCTCCAACCCAGTTCCTGCCACCCAAAGGAGTCCCCACAAGGAGAGAAGAGGCAGGGGGATGACTATGCTTCAAGCTCCAGTGCCTCTCAGACCAGGTGGTCCCCAGCCTGGGGGTGGGCAGACCCCCAGGCATCAGCTGGGGCCTTACCGTGGAGGGTGCTCCGGGTGATCTGTCCCCCCATCACGGGCAGCAGGCAGCACGGCCACCTCCGCTTGGCTAGCCGGCCTCGTCACCAAGCTGCCCTGGCTGCCAGTGCCTCTCCTTCTGCCACCTCTCCTCCCCTACAGTTGACGGCAGGCATGGCAGGGCTGAGCCTGCCCCTCCCGTGCCCCCAGGAGCTCCCTCCCGCACACAGCGCCTGCCTGCGAGGCCAGCCACACAAGCGCACACACCCCTGTGAGCCTCCCCCACCTCCCAGCGCTGGTACAGGCAACAGGATCTGTCATGTTTATTTACATAAGGAGGAGGAGACAGAGGCTTCCTGAAATAGCCAGCTCCAGAAAGCACTGGAGATGCCCTAGCCTGAGCATGCACACACACACACATGCACACTCCCCATCACAAACCTCATCACACACATGCACACTCCCCATCACACACACACATGCACACTTCCCATCATACACACACACATGCACACTCCCCATCACACATCTCATCACACACATGCACATGTGCACACACACATGCACACTCCCCATCACACACCTCATCACACACACACATGCGTATTCCCCTCACACACCTCATCACACACACGTATGCACACACACACATGCACACACCCCATCACACATTTCATCTCACACACACACACACTCATGCACACACACAATGCACACTCCCCATCACACACCTCATTACACACATGCACGTATGCACACACATGCACACATACACACACATGCACACTCCCCATCACACATCTCATCTCACATACACACACACATGCACATTCCCCAATCCACACTTCATCACACACACACAACCTCACCATTTACCAAGGCCTTCAGCCATTCACATGTCATTATGTACCTACTACACACAGACGTCAGGCGAGGCCATGATACCAGGATGAGCAAAACAGACATGGGGCTTACAAAAATCTGCCCACTTCTATCTTCTCCCAGGCTCTGTCACAACTGCTTTAGGAGTATTAACTCCTTTGGTCCCATGGGCTGAATGATGAGGTCAGTATTATTGTTATTATCAATAGGTACCATTATTATTATTATCTTAAAGACAAAAACACCAAGATAAAGACGTGACCTACCTAGAAGGGGGCAGTCAGGCACCAGAATCCACACTTTTACCCCCACAGCAAACTGTTGCTTCGATCATAAACATACACAAACACACACCAACATATACAGACTACACTACCCATCTATACCATGTCACATGTATACACACAGATACAGGCCCACAAGCACTCACAAGCACTCACGATTGTGCACACTTAGCCACCTACTGCCCACCAGACACACACACCCCCGACACATCCACACCTCACAGTGAACACACCCCACACATGCACATCCCCTCAGATCATGCCGTCTCTGGAGAAATCCTGAGATGCAGAACTCGGAGCCAGAAAAGGGTGCAGACAGAAAGGGCGGAAGGCAGGCCCTCTAGCTCTAGGCAGGCCTACTGGGAGCCCAAGGCACCACCGAAAGAGTAGCCACATGCACTGTGCGCTCACTGGGCACCAGGCACTGCGCGCACGCGCTGATTTACACTCCAGCAGCTGAGACTGCTGTGCCATCCATTTTACAGAAAAGAAACTGGGGGCTCTGAGAGGCCCCGGAATGTGCCTGAGGTTTACCCAGCAGGTCAGAGGCAGGACTCGAGCCCAGGGCTGTGGGACAATATCACAGTCACAGGCTGTCTGCAGGACAGGGGCTTCTCCCAGGAAAGCAGAACAGCTCCTCTTCCCAGGCCCTGGCCAGCCCCCAGCCTCTGTCCTCGGGGTTAGGAATCTGGACTCCAAGGGAAAGAACGGTGGGCAGAGGGGGGAGAGCTAGGAAGGAGCCGTGGGAAAGACAGGGGCTGCCTCCTATCAGATGGAACTCAGAGGCCTGGACAGTGTGAGGAGCTGTGCTGGGCCTTGAGCCCTCCGCTTAGGACCCTGCTGCTGCCCAGGCATGGTCTGGGGGAGAAGAGGGGAGGGGAGAGGAGGAGATGATCTAGGGTCATCAGCCAGAGGGCTGGGCAGACCCTGGGTGGGAGTTGTCCACAAGCCCAGCATGCTAACCCCGCCCCTCCCTCCCCCAGACCAGAGGCATGCCTGTCACTTCCTGGGAATAGCCAGGACACACAAGGCTTCCCCTTTCTACAGTCACATGCTGGCTCATGACTGCTCACGGTCACATGTACATGCACACACATGCTCCATGACACACATACCCTCTTCCTCTGGGGGAGGGAGTTTAAGTCAGAGTCTGACCAAGAGGAAACAACGCAAACTCCTTTTGTGCAGTAAATAATCATAATAACAGCAAACACAAGACCTCACTACGTGCAGGCAGTTCTAAGCACATGACACATATTAACGTGTCCAATCCTCACGGCAACCCTAAGAGATCGGTTACATTTTTATGCCCATTCTATAGATGAGGAAACAGATAGAAGAGGCTGCTCTGGAGGCTGTTCTGGCAGCAACACGGTCAACCCCCCTGACTTTTGATGCACCTGGCTGGGCCCTTCCCCACCATCTCCTCCAATGGCCAGCCTGGTCTTCCCAAGGCCCAGCACTGGTGACACCTCTTCCAGGAAGCCTCCCCAGGGCCCCAGATAGAGAGTAAAGTGCCCCTTCTTGGAGCTTGTCTCTCCTCCGAGCCCAAGCGATGCCTCTCCCAACCTCTCATCCTACTGCACCCTCGCTGTGGCATTGTCTATTTGCCTTGGCTTCTCCTGGGTACAGCTCAACAATTCAAGTTGACCAACATTTACTGAGCATCTACCATGTACTGAACACTAAGCTACACACTGGGGAGGCCATGATGATCAACAGTAGACAGACCCTAGCTCTTGTGGACTTAGAGTCCTGATGGAAATAGACATTTATCAAGTAGAATATCATCACAATCCTAGGAAAGGGTTCTGAAACAAAGGAGCAAGGTTCCGGGGGGCTCGGGGTAGGCTTCCCTGAACATCGGTGGTGAAGGAGAAGCAGGCATGTGCGTGGCCCTGCAGGTCGGTTGAGGAAAGAATACTCCAGGCAGTGAGCACAACACCTGCAAAGGCCCTGTGACTGGAGTGAGCCCCACACCTCCGCGAAGCAAGGCTGGAATGGCTGCAACAGGGAGCGCAGGAGGATCCTGGGGAAATGTTCTGATGGCCAGCGAAGGTGGGCTGGAGACACCCCAGTTGGGCCTCAAAGAGCGGGGTGAAGAACCTGCCTTTTTTTCTGAGAGTAATAGGGAACCCCGACAGGTTTCAGCAGGAAGGCAACGGGAGCAGACTGCATTTCTAAAAGGTCACCATGCCTTCTGGTGTGCAGAATGCATGGGAGGAGGCAAAAGGCACCAGGGGAGAAAGAAGTGGCCCCCAGCAGGGCCGGGTCTGTACTGACTTGCCCACGCTCTCCTCGGGCCTAGTGTCATGCCTGCACAGAGCAGGTGCTCAGAAAATATCTCACCGATGGAACTGATAGCATGGAAATTTCCAGAAACTGGACTAGAGGGAAGTAACCAAGCAGGGATGGGGGCAGGGAGAGGGTTCAGCAAACCGAGTCCTCAAGTGGGGGCACCCTCACGCTGGCCACGTGAGTGAGAATGGAGTAGAGGATTGGACGCAGCCCGGGAAGCCCCTGGGCCTTCACCCCACCACTGTCTGCAGGGGTTTACCCGCAGGCTTCCTTAGGTTCTGTTTTCCATAAGCCACTTCCCCCAACTTAAATAGGAAGTGGCAGTGTTCTGTGTCTGAGGGGTCCCCCATCCCCTCTGCAGAACAGTATCCAGGCCTCTACAGAGGATGTGGGAGCCAGCACTGCACCCCTTCTCTGTTTTCATTGAGGCACCACATAAAATCTCATTTGGCTGAAGAATTCTGTTACTAAAAGGGGTGAGAGCACCACTGACCTACATCATTCATTCATTCGTTCATTCAGCATTCACTGAGTGCCAACTCTGGACCTACTGGTGAGCAAGACCCAACTTCCACCCTTCAGAAGCCAAGCAGGAGCCATGCTGAGATGCCTGTGGCACGGGTTGAATCCTTTCAGTGTTCTGTTCCGTGGAAAAGGAGAATGAAAGGATAGAAAAGGGGATGTGACAGGATGGGAACGATGTGAAAGAAGAATGGAGACTCAATAAGGAAGTCTACAGCAGAAGCTGTAAATGATTGAACACTTAACTGTGCACCAGGCACGTTGCTAGGTATTTCACACACTAATCTCACCCAATCCCACAACACCCCTGTAGGATTATAATCATCCCCATCCTGCAGGCTACAGAACTGGGGCTCAGAGAGGTTACAATGAAGGCAAGACCAGCCAGAGTTCAATCCCAGACCTGTCTGACATTAAAATTCACAGTCTAGAGACAGAAAAGGTCAAAGGGCAGGGGACTTCTTGCTTGGGGAAGAAAAGACAAGGGGATGATGGACCTTCCTTTTAGGGAATCAGAAGGGTTCTATGTAAAGGCAGAGCCTAGCAGTTTTCTAAGGGACAGAAGGTGGCATCCCAGAATGGAGCTTAAATGAAAGCAGGGGAGGCTGTGGCCAAGCATAAGACTACACTTCCTGGCCACTAATAGGTGGCCCATCCTGGAAATCTTGCAGAAAGTAGACTGTCCTTAAGCTGGGTGGGGACTGTAATACCTCAAAGCCTACAGGCAGAAAGCAGGCTGTGCCCCTGGGGAGCATTTGGTCTCAGGATTCAGAAAGAAACCCTCCCTTTCTGGCTAGCCCCCAGCTGCATCTGCTCTCTGGCCCTATCCAGGGAACCTCTGCCCCCTTGGCTCCCTGAACCCATTCAGCTTCCAAGGCCCTCCCACGACCAAGGCCCTCCTCTTCTTCCTGCCATTCCCCATCTCCCATCTCCCAACCCCTCTCCTTCTTGAGGATGGTACCATCTTGGTCTCTGTGGTGGGCTGCTCAGCTCAACTCTCTCCTCATCACGTCCTTTCTCATCCATGTTCCCCAAGGCCCAGCACCTTCAGCCCCAGGCTGAGCCTACCCTCTTAGAATTCAGCCTAGAGCAGACCCAGCAACTGCAGAACAGAACCCAAAACAAGTTCACTAGACAACAGAAACCATTGGATTCAGAGACTCCAAGATCTCTGAGAGAAAGTAGCCACAAGAGAGCACTGGGTCCAGCCACTGCCTTCAGGCAGCCAAGAAGTAATGTACCCATTTTACAGATAAAACAAAGGAGGCCTAGTAATTGTATACTTTCCCGTGGTTGCATTATGGGTAGAGGATAAGAAGGACTTGAACTCAATTTAATGACTTCAGAGCATCAGAAGGCATGGGAGATAAGACTGGACAAGGAGAGGGGATAACTTCTCTTTATTGGTGGGCAGAGGAGACTGGTATCTGGAGCAGTCTATGGTTGGGGGGGGTGGGGGGGGCAGGAAGGGGAGGCAGCCCTGTTGGGTAGGAGCTGGGAGAGGGCTCCTGGCTGTTGTCCTGTCTTTTTCATCAAGAACAAGGGCTAATTTGATTGAGCTGATGAGTCACCTGGCATATGGGGCCTAAGGCCAACGTGCCAGGGCCATCCTCCCTGCCCTATTAGACTGGCATTGGAGAATGGAGAGCAGGGAGCCCACCCCTCCCAAGCTTCCTCTCATGCCCAGAACCAGGATAAGCATGGAGACTGCTGCCGGGAGTCTGAAAGAGAGAGAGAGAGAGAGAGAGAGAGAGAGAGAGGTGCATGGAGATGAGGACAAAGACACAGAGACAGAGCATGCGCTGCGTGCTGCAGGGAAACTGGAGCCTGGGAGTCCATAGGGCATCCACTGGGGCTGGGACAGGTGCCCCAGCAATGACAGCTGCCAGCCGCCTAGGATGATGGGAACACAACAGGTGCAGAGGCGGGGGCGGAGACCGAAAGGGAATCTGAGAAAACAGCCTGGAGTTGGGCACCCCTCCCAGGCTGTGGGCCCAGTGCCCAGCAGCCCTTTCTCAGACCCTCTAAGTCTAAGACACAAACACACCTACTCCTGCTCCCCAGGCCTGGGCCTCAGGGCCATCCTGGATGGTCTGGACTACACAGGGGTCACCATCCGCGCCAGGCAGAAAGGACAGGACAAGGAAGAAACCAGGTTTCAATTCCCAGGACAGAGTGCGCCAGATGGAGCCCACACCCACAGAGCCCCCAGCTGGAAGCAAACATTTGCCTGTGATAAGATCTATGCCTCCAGCCAAGAAGGCTGGATGGTGGTGCCCACCCCATCCTCATGGAGCTTGGGAGCTCTGGTCTTGAGGTCAGACAGGCAAGCTCTACCGTCACATGACTGGGCAAGCCACTGAGCTTCTCTGAGGCCCAGGGCTTGGCTCAACAAGAATAGTAATCCAGAGACCCAGAGAACTCGGGAATCCAGGTAGAACCTAGAGGAGCTAAGATCCCTGCCCCAACCTCAGAGAGGAGTGACTTAGGACCCAGGATATGAGGATAGCACCAAGTATAAATGCTGCACCAAGGAGAAGAAAGGGAGGGCCAGCTTTACGAGATAATGACCATCTCATCGTCTTGCCAGCACCATCTGCTCAGCACCGCGTACCCTGCACCCGTCACTGTTCCAGGCTTTGCATGTATTATCGCATGTGCGCCTTTATGCAAATGCCGTTCCAGAGTGCTGGTTACGTAACAGCAGGTGCTTCCAAGGAAGCAGATTAAACATCGCCCCTTGTCACCTGGTTAGTGCTGTTTTTGTTTGGGGTAGACTGAATTTTAAACATGAAGCCAGCTTTCATCTCAACAGTCACAAGTGACAAATGACCTAAATTATAACCTTGCTGAGGAGGGTCCGGCAGGGTGGACAGTGAGACATTTTGGGGGAGCTGAGGTAGAGAGACGAGGAGATCCTAGGTGATGCAGGGGACAGGACACAAGCGCTGGAGCAGGACATGAGCCTCACCCATCGTCCATCAACCATAGGAGACGAGTAAACACACTCCACCAATCCTGCTGGGCCTGCCAGGATTATGAGAAAAGCTGAGAGCAAGAGTGAGTTAAATCCCTCCTCTGCAGGCACAGACCACCTTCCCCCAACCCTATCCACACCTCTCTGTGTGTGTGTGTGTGTGTGTGTGTGTGTGTGTGTGTGTGTCAGGCTCCATGGCTCAGCCAGGACTCCTGGTGCCCACCCCTTCTGGTGCCCAGACCCCAGCCAGCTGAAACCATCCCCAGGCTGGGAGGCTCCCCTTCAGCCCCCCTCCCACCTCTGAGGAGTCAGCTGCCTGGGGCTCTTCTGCTTCCTTCCCGTCCCAGGTTTGGCTTACTGAGGGATGGCAGAGCCCAGGGCCAGCCGCCTTGCCCCTCACCTCTGCTCCCTGGCCCTGCTTCCTGCCCACTGGGGCCTCTCACTCCAACACTCAGACATTGGGCATTAGGGGACACAAGAGAGTGAGGGTGCAGTCCCCTATAGGGCCAGGCCCTAAGGCCACTGGCAGTCACACCTCCGTGATCCAACAACCTACGCATTGCCACCTGTAGAGTGTGTCTACACAAGGTGCTGGTGGTGGTTAAGAGCAAGCTCTGGAGTCAATGCCTGGGTTCAGATCCCGGTTCTGACACCTAGTTGGTGTCTCCTTCCTCTTCTGAATCATGGGGTTGATGGTACAGTGCCTGATTCATAGGCTGCGGGGGGATGGAGTGAGTTCACCCATGGAGTGTGCTCAGACAGTGTGGGACACAGGAAGTGCCACGTCGTCTGTGGCAGTGCTGTTGGTGGGACACAGTCCTGAACTCAATACAGAGGCCCTGGCGTCATCCGAGCTCCGGGAGCCAGAGCTTGCCAACATGCACGAATCCAAAGGCCAAGGGGGATGGAGCAGTGGGGTGCCGGCTACCACAGGCCCTGAGACACAAACCTAGAAAAACTCTGAAAAAATAAAAGGGATGGCAGCTCCTTTTTAGGAGCCGAGGATAGGGGGTCACTCAGCTTCTGTTCTCACAGAGCAAAAGTGAGTAACTGACCTGAGGCCCAGCCACTGAACTATGCCAGCTCTGTGGCCACCACCAGGGCCCATGCCCTGCAGCACAGGGAACACTGGCTTGTGCTGGCTGCAGAGTCAAAGGTAGGCTCCCTGGTACTGGGGTCCATCCATTCAGGGCCTCTTAGAAGAAGCCAGTGGCTTTCATGACCACTGAGCTGATGGAGGGACTGTGTCCCCTGCCACTACTCCTCCAGCCCTAGGCCCGGACTGAGTCCCTGACCCCAGCCCCAGACATCACACATCACTTCATTAGGAAGCCCCACAAACAGGGGATTTTAGTCCCTAAAGGCCTGGGGACCATGAGCCTGTGGCTGGCTCAGCAGTGGCCTCCTCTCACTCTGGAGCCAGAACTCAGGTGTAGCTGACTGAGGTGGCTGTTGGGACTGTGGTCCTCCTGCCCAAAGGACAGCCCAAGTAGGGCAGCCACCACAGGGTGACTGCAGTGACAGAAAACCCACTTTCCTCCCTGCAGCTGTCCCAGCTCCCAGTTTGCATGTTCATCCATTGCTCCCACCCTCCTTTCCTGTCTCTCCTGTAACACATCTCAGGCTCATCCCCCACAATGCCACACCCTTCGGGATGACTTTCTCCCTCCTTTGCTCACTCTAGCTACTGGATCCTAGGATCAGGCAAGCTACCAGAGACCCCAGCAATGCACAGGGTGGACTCCTCAACATCAAGTTCAGAGGACAACGCCTTCCCTGGAGTCAGGGCTCCTGGGTTCCAGGCAGGTCCTGTGGCTTGTGGTCAAACTCAACCGAGGTGTGGGGAGCTCTGCGGGAGCCTGTTTGGATTTGGGGAGACTCAGGAAGGGCAGTTTCTTTTAATGTCTGCCTAAATTCGTTCCTCCTGGGGATTATGGGAGGGTGGTGGTTAGGGCTCCAGGAAGTGGGTTAATGCAGATGGGATAGGCAAATAGAAGCAGGAATTTCTCCCCAGGGCACCTCCTCTCTGTCTAAAACAAATGCCCCACCCCTCACAGCCTCAGCCCTGCTCAAACAAACTTAGTGCCAATTAAGGGAGTTGGGCTACATTAGCTTTGTGGGGCGGGGGGGGGGGGGGGGGGGGGGGGGGGGGGGGCTATTGTTGCTAGTCATGACACCACCTCCATAATGTGCTGTGTGACCTTGGGCAAGTGATTTTCCTCTGTGGGCCACAGTTCTCACATCTGTAGAATGGAGGCATTGGACTCCTGCACCTTTAGCTCTGAACCAGGAGCTCCCTGAATCAAGGATGTGGAGAGGGATCACCTGGGGAGAGGCAACCAAGAGTTCCTGCACTGTCTGGAGCAGCAGACTCTCCTTCTCACCCCCTTCCCACCAAGGCCTGGTGGAAAACCAAGGACAAGCCAGCCTGCTCTTAGCTGGGGGTCTCTGCTTCTCAGTCCTCTTCCTGACACCACCCAACATAGCATCACCCCAGGTTCCAACGACCTGCTTTATGCCTTGAGTGCTACCTGCCAGGCCAGAGGTCCGGTGTCAGCCTGGATTCCCGCATCTGAGCAGTCACTGTGTCCTTCTCAAACCCATCCCCTGGCTACTCCCACAGCTCAAGCCACCAGTCTCATCCTGCTTTGGACATTCCTCCAACAGCCTTTGGCCTCCTGTTCCTCTTCCTCAGGGCAGCCAGGCTGACTGTCTGCCTGGCAAATCTGGCCGGGTCACTGCCCAGCTCAGATATCCTCCGAGGAGCATTCAAAGTCTTCTGTGAACTGGCCTTAGCCCACGTATCTGACCTCACCTCCGACCCCGAGTTCCGACCCTCCAGGCCTATGAAGCACATCTGACCCAGGACATGGCCACGTCGCACATGTCCACAACTCTCTGAACACTGTTCCTCTACCTGGAATGCCCTCCCCCCAACACTGGTCACTCAAAAACTACTTCACCTTCATTGCTCACTCAGAGGAATCTTTCTGAGGTCGTTCCAATGCCCAGGGCAGACTAGATCTTCCTTCTCCAAGGCACATCAACCTTTTGTGTAGCCCGCTACACTGGTCACTCAAAAACTCCTATCTCACCTTCATTGCTCACTTAGAGGAATCTTTCTGAGGTCATTCCAATGCCCAGGGCAGACTAGACCTTCCTTCTCCAAGGCACATCAACCTTTTGTGTAGCCCCAGCCCTGCAGTGATGATAAGGGTCCCCTTCCCATACTGGGAGCAACCTGAGGGCAGACATGTCTTTTTAGCTCTGGATCCCCAGCACCTAACACAGGGGGCACTGGGTAGTGCTCAACACATATTTTATGAAGGAAGAAAAAAAGGAGAGAAGAAGTGGGAGGAAGAGAGGCTGGAGCTGATGGTGGGTAGTCTTTACTTGGCCCCTGTCTGCCCCTTCTCCAGGCTCCAGGCCTCAGAACAGAGGGCACCCTCCCAGCCATGATGCCTCCGGTCCCTGTGGACACAGTGGTACCCAAAGGCAACAGACTGCCTCATCATGACCTCAGAACCCAACCCCACCCCTGCGGGTGGCCCTCCTTGTTCCCTCAGTACTATTGGCAGCACCAGCCAATGCTCACTCAGGTAGAAACGGCCAAGAAGCCAAGCAGCCAGGTGTGTCCTGGAACACTGAGGAACTACCACCTTATCTGACCATCTTCCCTGAAGTCAATGGGAGAGCATCCACTAGCCCCCAAAAGTGCAGGACGACAAGGAGGAAATGCTGAAAGCACGTGCCTGGCTCCCTCCCAGCCTCTCCTGGATGAAGGCGACAGGGGGAAGAGCCCCTCCAACTCATCTGCATAAACCATTCACAGCAGCACATTCAAATCCACGTCATCCAAGAAGAAAACACCCCTGCTGCGATTGTCTGTGGCTTCAGGGTCTGTCATTTTCCTTCTCTTTCATTTTTTATTTTAATGGCATGAAGCTGTGCTTGAGAAATGTCTCCCAGGCTGCTCCTCACAGCACAGAAGCTAAAGTTTCCCTCCAAATTGAAGGATGATGAGTGAGTATCCCTCAGGTGTCAGGGACTTACAGTTTGCAAAGTCTACATGCATCCAAGAACTCATTCAGTCTCCCCAGAAAGTGCAGATTTCCCTCCAAATTGAAGGATGATGAGTATCCCTCAGGTGTCAGGGACTTACAATTTGCAAAGTCTACAAGCATCCAAGAACTCATTCAGTCTCCCCAGAAAGTGCAGGAGGGAGCTATTGCCAGTCCCCATTTACAGATGAGAAAACCAATACTCCAAGGGGTGCAGTGACTTGCCAATGCCACGCAAAACCAATGAATGACAGTAATGGACACATGGCTGAGTCCCCAGCATCTGTTCTACTCCAAGATGATAGTGGTTCTCTACGTTGGCTGCACCTGAGCATCACTTAAGGAGGTTTTAAACCACAGATGCCAGTCCCCCCTCCAGACCAATTATACAGAAACTCTGAGCGGGAAGGCCAGGCACGGGTACTTCTAATGACTTTCCGGGTGGTTCTAATGTGCAGTTAGGGCTCCCACCCTCTGATAGAACCCAACCACAGAGGTTCATTCCCTGGGCCAGTGATTGGGTCAATAGTGGCCATGTGACCTACTTCTGGCCAATGAAACATAGTGGGAAATCTGCAGAGACCCCTCTGAGAAAGCTTTCCTTGCTCCTGAGAAAGAAGCACAGGAGAGAGGCTGTTCTTCCTTTAGATACTGTTGTATCTGGTTGTGATTCCATGTCACGACCAGTCCAGAAGAAATCCAACCCACAAATGGCAGAGCAGGGAGATGGAAAGTACCCCAACCTTGACCTTATCTTACAGCCCAGACTCAACCAACCCTGACATTCACCCGCCCCTCGACTTCCTGTGATCTGAGATAGTGCAGAGTCAGTCCAAGTCAGCATCTGTTATTTGCAACGACAGCCCTGGGACAGCAGCAGTCAGCTTCCTCATATCCCCACCCCAGTTGTCTCCCCCTTAGATCTTCTACTACAGGGAGCATAACTGACTGGGGGCCCCAACTCTGGAATTCTCAAATCCATCCCAGTGTTTGCCCCAATGCCATTCTTCCCACAGTTGCTTCGAGCCAATGACCAGGTAGGGCAGGAATATTAAGGTACACCCTTTCCTCGGGGATGTGGGACTCCTCTGACCAGCAACTGTGGCTTGGGCTTGAGGACAGCCCAAAGGTCGTACCAACCTTCCCTTAGAATCGTACTGCAGTCTAAAATGCTTCCACCAATCCTTCCTTTCTTCCCCCTCTCCTTCACTCGGGGTTACACTGGCATTGAGATCTGATGGCTCACCCAGCTTCTCCCTGCTTCCTCTCTATTTTTTCTCACACAGGCATTTCCTCGGATGATTTAATTAATTATCTATCTATTTATTATTTATGGTTCATCCCCTCTTAACTGGTTAATGTCTGCTTAACTGCTTAATACATGATCCACCTAACACATGACCTTCATTACCTCATGCCTGGACCACCATGAGAGGCTCCTAAGTGCCCTACCCATCTTGAGTCCCCTTTACCCCATTCCCAATCCTTCCTATACAAACCATGCTACTTCCCTACTCAAAACCTTCAATCATTTCTTATTTCTTACACCACCAGGTTTAATTTCCTCTACCTTTCTTTATAGGCACTGCTGACTTGGACCTGCCCCAACAGAAAACTGAAACCCAAACCCTGGCAGAAAACTGAAATCCATTCCCATTGTTTCACTTACATACCTGGAGGCCTTCCCCATGTGGGGACAATGCAGGCTATTTGCAGGACAGAAATGATTGACCTGGCTTCTACCCAATGAACACTGAAACTGCAGTACCAAAAACTCCACCCACTTCCACAGATGATCCTCAAGGACAAAACCTCCCTCAGACTCCCTTTCCTTACCCACAATCCCTCCCCAATGAAATATTTAACAAGAGAAATACATTTTACACACAAACAACCCTCCATCAACAAGAAGCGAACCCTCTCAAAGACTGTTAAAGCAATGAAAATGATTATTATTCACAATAATAATAATATGAAAAGGAAGACAATAAATGTAAAGATGGTTGTGATGATGGAGAGAACAGTAGTAATGATAAAGATAAATATGAAAAGCAGGGATAAAAAATATTCTAACACTATAACCTCAATGATATAAATATATGTGCAGCAGAGCAGACTTCTCATTGACCCATTGCCATATTAACCAAATTCCTTTAGGAATTGCATTTGATTGTTGGTAACAAATACCAGAAATAACATGGATTTTTTTTAAAAAAACACATAAGGTGTTTTCTCTCATATAGAAGAAATCTGTGGCAACTCTGCCGTCTTCAGGGACCCAGGCTTTTTTTATCGTTCTATTTCACCTTTCCACATGACAATTTGAGGCTGTTTCACGATCCAAGATAGCTTCTGAAGCTCCAGCCACCTTGTCCACATCGCAGGCAGGAAGCAAGAGGAGCATGGAAAACCAAAATCAAAGGACTTACACCAGTTAGCTGCCTCTCTTTAAAGGAGCCTCATGCAATGTCCTCCCAACAATCCTAATGTACATTTCACCGGTCAGAATGTAGTCACATGGCTACACCAAGCTGCAAGGGAAACTGGAATATGTAGTCTTTTCATTGGACACTTCAAATAAAAACAGGGTCCTCAGCCATAATGATAAGCTCCATTCTTTCTGGGGAAAAATTATGACTGATGCCCATAGCATAGAATCTTCAAAACTGGTGGGGTCTTCCCTAGGGTCCTTGAGCTCCCTCCAGCTGAACTGTTCGCTCCATATGAGTAGTTGTCCCCTAACTTGTTTATGAATGGTTGTTATTCCAGGAAACAGTGCAGTTTATTTAACTATTACATATAAAGCATCAAATGCCTTTTAAGAGATTGAAAAGACAAGCCACAGAATGGGAGAAAGTCATTGCAAAGTACTTATCTAATAGAGAATCCAGAATATATAAAGAACTCAGAGAGAGAGAGAGAGAGAGAGAGAGAGAGAGAGAGAGAGAGAGAGAGAGAACCAAGTAATTCAATAAAAAAAAGAGCCAATGAGAAAGAAGAAAATCCTGCCATTTGTGATAAGTTGGATGAACCTTGAAGGCATTATGCTAAGTGAATGTCAGGCAGAGAAAGGCAAATACCATATGGTATTACTTATATGTGGAATCTAAAATAGTCAAACTCAGAGAAACAGAGTGGTGGCTACAGGGGTTAAAGGCCGGGGGGAATGGGGAGATACTGGTCAAAGGGTACAAACTCCCAGTTATAAGATTAAAAAGTTTGGGGATCTAATATACAGCATGGTGACTACTGCATCATATATCTGAACGTTGCTAAGAGAGTAGATCTTCAATGTTCTCACTACAAAAAAAGAAGTGGTAACTGTGTGATAGGATGGAGATGATAACTAATGATGGTAGTAATCATTTTAGAATATATAAATGGATCAAATCAACACATCCTACACGTAAACTCCCACAATGTTATGTGTCAATTATATCTCAATAAAGCTGGAAAAAATTGGCAAAAATGTTAACAGACATTCCACCAAAGTAGATGCACAGATGGAAAATAAGCACACAAAAAAATGCTCAATATCATTAGTCATTAGGGAAAACAGATAAGCACATGAAAACCACGATGAGATACCACTACTACACACCTATTAAAATGGTCAAAATTAAAATGACTGACCACACCAAGTGTTCATGAGAATGTGGAGAAATTAGAACTCTCCTTTTCTGTTGGTGAAAACATAAAATGGTACAACCATTTTAGAAAGGTTTCTTTAAAAATTAAACATGCACCTACCATATGATCCTAAGTGTTTACCCAAGAGAAAAGGAAATCCATGTCCACCCATAGGCTTGTAGCCAAATCTTCTTAGCAACGTTATTTGTGATAGCACACTACTGAAAACAGCCCAAATGTCCATCAACAAGTGAACAGATAAACTGTATATCCATATCATGGAATACCACTAAGCAATAAAAAGGAATGAACTATTAACACACACCACAACCTGAACGAATCTCAAAATAAGTATGCTGAGCGGAAGAAGCCAGAGGAAAAGAGAGAGTACATTCATTTACCAGAGCTTCCAAGCGCACCTCCTCTCCCCAACATTATAGTTCAGGCTTTGGCATTCTGCATGGTTTACATAGAACTCTAAAACTGCAAGCTAATCTATAGTGACAGAAAGCAGATCAGTGGTTACTTGAGTGTGGGGGGTGGGAGAGGGTGGAGTCAGAGAGAGAAATTACTAAAGGCAAAAGGAAATTTTTGAGGGTGATGTAGATGTTCACTAACTTGACAGTGCTGATGGTTTCACAGATGTACACATAGGTCGAAACACATCAAATATACATTATGAGTTGTGCCATATATTGTATGTCAATTATACTTTGATAAAGCTGTTTTCAAAAAAACATTAACTGCTAGAGACTGTGTTCACCCTGCTGGCCACCACCATCACCTCGAGGGCTTCGGATGCCTTCAGACACTGGGCAACAGAATAACCCTGGTGGCCACGTAGATTCGCCTTTCCCTTGGGGGAGGAGCGAGGCCAGAGGGGGTCCTAGTGCTGCTCCAGGAACTTGGCCAACTCCTTCAGGCCCTGAGTTAAACCTCAGAAATGGGAATCCTCCCAGATCTCCCTTACTTCATCTTACCTTTATGGACTCCTACCTGCAGAGATTTTTGGTTAACAAACAACAGCAGCAAAACTTCGGGCTTTTCAAGGTTACTTAAAAGGTATTCAAAAGATCCGCCTCACTTATTGAGCAAGGAGAACTGCATGTTTATTACTTACAGGAATACAAACTATATTTAAAGAAATGTATGTACAAAGCTATGCATAATGGTCCTTTTACTCAAGTAAAAGGTAAATGAGATCCTGCAAGGACTGAGTTTGGCAATCTCTTCTCAATTCTGTTTCTGATTTAGGCCCAATTCACTTTAAAATATATATATATTTTATTTATTTTAGAGAGAGAGGAAGGGAGAGGAGAGAGAGACAGAATCATTGATGAGAAAGAAACATCAACATCAATCGGCTGTCTCCTGCATGTCCCCAACAGGGGATTAAGCCCGAAACCCAGGCATGTGCCCTAATTGGGGATCAAATCAGTGACCTCTTGGTGCATGGGTTGATGCTCAACCACTGAGCCACACCAGCCAGGCTCACTTTTATTTTTAAAATAGGTTTTATTAGACGTTGGGGAAAGGGGGTATATTTACACTTTGGGGCAGTCGGGATACTTTACATGGAGACTCTGCTCTTCTCATTCCGGCTGGAATGTGGGTTTTGGTGGGGAGTTCCTAGCAACAGACCACTGTGCAATGGGCCAGTGACTGGCCCCAAATTCTATCCCTGTTCCATCAACACTGACCTACTTTGATTTTATGAGCTTTTGGCTAGAGAGCTGATTGAGCCAAGAAATTACAAAAACTCCTTATTAACAAGGGCATTTATCCAACAAATATTTCTGGATGAAGTCTCAGGGCTCCTCTAACACAACCCAAAGCTCAACCCACCATCTTCCCCTCCAACCACCCCTCCTGGCTGGGGCCCTGATGGAATCGCCATCCTCCCAGACACCTGAAAATCTGGGCACCATCTTGGATTCATTCCTCTCCCTTACCACCCTTTCATTCATTTACCAGAGCTTCCAAGTGCACCTCCTCTCTTTCCCCAACATTATAGCTCAGGCTTTGGCATCCTTCCCCCAGACAGCCACATCCCCATCATAACTGGTCTCCCTGCTCCCATCTTGTCTCTCTGAAATCCATCCTCCACAGGGCAGCTACACTGATCCGTCCATAAAGTAAATCTAAAATCTTCAATGGCTCCCTCTGCCCTGAGACACCCAGGGCCGGCGTGGACGTTGGTCCATTTATCATCTCCTTCCACTTTTAACGCTGTGTTTAATGTTTCACTAGGTGGTGGTTTTCTCTTGGCAATGAGGCGATCTTTTGTAAACGAATGCCTCCCGAAGCGTGTAGAAGCCAGCGGCTCATGTACCTTTATAAACAGCCTTGGGTACTAGTACTATCACTACTGCTAACAGAGCAGTGAATGGGATATTCATAGTAAACAACCCAAGGTCTCCTGCCCTCATGTCCCCAGCACCAGGGGCCTCCCAGTTAGGATTTCTCAGGCTTGCACTTTCTTTTTTTCTTTTTTTAAAATATATTTTATTGATTTTTTACAGAGAGGAAGGGAGAGGGATATAGAGTTAGAAACATCAATGAGAGAGAAACATCAATCAGCTGCTTCCTGCACACCTCCTACCGGGGATGTGCCTGCAACCAAGGTATATGTACTTGACCGTAATCGAACCTGGGACCCTTCAGTCCGCAGGCCGATGCTCTATCTACCGAACCAAACCGGCCAGGGCTCAGGCTTGCACTTTCTAACATTTCTCTCTTTTTCCAGACTCAGGAATTCCTACACTGGTAAAAAAAAAAAAAAAAAAAGTTAAATGGGAACTTTCTCTAGAGCAGTGGTTCTCAACCTTCCTAATGCCGCAATCCTTTAATACAGTTCCTCATGTTGTGGTGACCCCCAATTTCATTGTTACAAATTGAACATAATTAAAGCATAGTGATTAATCACAAAAACAATATGTAATTATATATGTGTTTTCTGATGGTCTTAGGCGACCCCTGTGAAAGGGTCGTTCGACTCCCAAAGGGGTCGCGACCCACAGGTTGAGAACCGCTGCTCTAGAGAGATCATCTAAACACCCAATTGCTGAAATTTTGTTGTTGTTGTTAATTCTCACCTGAGGATATTTTTCCCATTGATTTTTTTTTTTTTTTTAGAGAAAGTAGAAGGGAGGGGGAGAGACACAGAGAGAGAAACATCCATGTAAGAGAGACACATCGATTGGTTGCCTCCCGCACACACCCTGACCAGGGCCGCACCCCGACCAGGGCAAGAATCGAGCCTGCAACCGAGGTACACACCCTTGACCAGAATCAAACCCAGGACCCTTCAGTCTGTGGGCTGACACTCTATCCACTGCCAAACTGACTAGGGCGCGACTTGCTGAAATTTGAGTAGGAACCTGGGATAGAGCTAAGGATAGAGGCCCAGGATACAGCAAAGGAAACGGCCACAGAGAGCCCAAGGGGGGCCTAGGAAGCTGCGCAGCTCTGAGGTCACAGGCCACCATGCCTGCTTCCTGACCCCCACTCCCCATTCTATTTACCGGGCACTCGAGTACAGACATTTTGGATACATGAGTTGATATCATCCTTGCAAAGACCCTCATTGCTCCCTCTAAAACTCCAGGTTTTGGCAACCTGGCCAAAACCTTACCTAAGTTGGGTCACACAGCCCATCACAGATAAGACACGCTCCCTGACGCCTTGGTGACCTTTGGAGGGGCCACTCAGGCCACACCCTGGGGAGTAGGGTCCAGCGGGGCTTCCCCAAAGCCCCCCTGTTTCTCAGTGAAAAACAATGAATTTCATTCCAAACAAGGAAACTTACAGCACAGGCCTGCCCCGGCCCAGTTCCGGCTGGTTTATGTTAGCTGGACAAGACTAAACAGACCTTCACATTCTCAGTATTAAGCACTAAACATGAAAAAAACGACTGTCTCTGAAGCACAGGGTGAGGGAGAGGCTGGAGCTCCCCTGAGGTCCCCAAGAGCTCGGCACACCTGGGGGCGGGCGCCAGACCCGTGGAGATAGGGGTGTTTGAGAAGGACCACTGCGGATGGAGGGAGAGGCTTTCAGCAGGCAGCAATGTGGGGCGGGTATGGGGTGATTGTGCCAAGGGGCCAGGCCTGGGGGAGAGGAGCGAGCGGTTCTTGGTGTCCGCAGAGGTGAGAACGTGAAGGGGGTCCAGACAATGAGAACATGAAGAGCAAATTGCAGGGGAGCAGTGAGGCAGCCAGCGACCAGAAGACCCTAGCAGATTCCTTCTTACCCCCACCCCACCTGCCATGCCAGGAGGCCAGGAGGGAGGAAAAGGGGAGGGAAGAGACTCTACCACTCCCTGGACAATACAGCTCCTTGTTCCCAGCTGCCCCACCTGCCTCCTGCAGTATGGACACCACAAACTTGAGATAAAAATTTAATTATTTACAAAACAGGAAGCAGACTGCCTTCTTGTTTTCCCATAGAGGCCCCTTTCAGACATTCCTGCCTTCTGGCCTAACCCTGCAGGCCCTGCCCCTCCATCCCTCCCTCCATGACCTGGGCCATGTCCTTTTACCCTGCTCTTTGCCCCTGTGGTCTGACAACCCTGAGTGGCAGGCATCACAGTTCCCATCCTAGAGGAGTGCCCTGCCCTGCCCAAGGTCACTGGTGTGTGGATGGCAGAGCTAGGATCAGTGGCACCCACAGCTTCTGGATCCATGTTCAGTCAAGGCCCTCAGACCTGCACTGTCATTGGCCAGCCTTGCCTTAGTGCATGCACAGGCCACTCCATCTCCTCCCTGCCCATCCACATCTATCCAAACTTCCCACCATGCTTCTAAACCAGCGATTCTCAGCCTGTGGGTCGCGACCCCTTTGGGGGTCAAACGACCCTTTCACAGGGGTCGCCTAAGACCATCAGAAAACACATATATAATTACATATTGTTTTTGTGATTAATCACTATGCTTTAATTATGTTCAATTTGTAACAATGAAATTGGGGGTCACCACAACATGAGGAACTGTATTAAAGGGTCGCGGCATTAGGAAGGTTGAGAACCACTGTTCTAAACCAATCCCTCCTCCGGTGAGCCCCTCCCTGACTCCACCCAGCCAAACGACCACCTCCTCCCCTCTGACCTGGCTCAGCCCCAGCTATAAGCTCTATGAGGGCAGGGACCTGTCTGTCCCCAGAGGCCAGCACAGGCCTGTGCCGTCAGGGAATGAATGAGTGAACCAAGGGCTCCAGACTGCTCTCACCCTCTCTGGTCTTGGTTCCAGAGCCTGGTATTCAGGAAATGCCATTTCAACAACGAAAAGAACACAGTTGTACAGCCCTGAGGGCCCGTGGAAGAAAGGTTTGATTTCCCTGGAATCAATCCAATCTTGCATCCATTTCGAAATATTTTTCAAGGGGCTACTTTGTGCGCCGAGCACTGATGGTAGTGATACAACGGTGAGCAAGCCAGACAGCAACAGGCTCCGACAACTACTATGATCAGTGGTATGCAGAGAGCCCAGGGCGGTAGCGGGAGAGGAGGGAGGCCATCCACCCCGGCCGGGTGGTCAGAGAAGTGTTCCTGATGGAAATGTCTAAGCCGAGACTTGAAGGTTGAACCTAATGATGACAATAATAACTAGTAGTTATTAGTAGTCAAGCATTATCTCCAATAGGGAATTAGGATATGGAGGAGGTAAGCCTCTGGCTCCAGGCGGTACAGGTAGCAAAGACGAATTCTGACTCCGGAGTTCATGCCTCAACTGCAGTGTCTTCCACCCTGCCTGTCTTTCCTCCTCCCTCCTCACAACTGACTGGCCAGGTCCCCCCCAGATGCAACTTGGGGAACTCTAGAGGCCTAGTGGGCCACACCAGAGTTCAATATCTGGGTTGGGTTTCCATAGCCCAACAGGACCCCCAGGCCTCCCAGTTTCCCACGTACCTTGGCTAGACCCAGAGAGTGGGGCTTGGGCATCCCTGAAGACTCAGACAAAGCCACCTTATCTCCCTGGGACAGAAAACTCCCCCATATTCTCAGGTGCCAGAGTGTCCTGGGTCACAGGGAAGGGACTCCATCCCAAAGGAGAAGTTCTTCTGGAACATAAGGAAATTGCCCCTGAGCTGGAAACTCCCTGCATGGCCTCACCCTGACAGCTCTGCACCATTCACCACTGTCTCCCATTTGGGTAGAAAAGAGGAACATCCACCTGCTATAGGGGTAGATGGGGGTTAGGAGCTCCCCACTCAAGGCCCATCAGCTGGTGTGTGACCCTGGGCAAGTGGGTATACGCAACATTGAGGTGCCCTGGAAATTCCACCCAACTGTACCCCAAGTATTCCTCCAGGAAGTAGGACCAACACCACCTGTCTCAGCAACCTCTAAGAGATCTGGAACAAGACCCAGAGGAAAGAGACACAAGGACTTCCCAAAGTGGAAAGTTCAGACAATGTAATGGAATTTTTTCTTCCCAGCAACTCTAGCTCTCTGAGAGGGGGATCCACATTGAGGTAACGGGAGAGAGAAACAGGAGAGGGGCGTAGGGTGGTGGCTCTCTATAGAGAGCAGTTGTTTCTCAGCTGGGTACCAGAGGATGTAGCAATCCCTCTGCATCCCAGATGCTCTGAAAGCACCAAGAGGCAGGGCCCCACAGATCCACACCATGTCCACACCCACTGCCTGGGCCATGTGAGAGCTGCCCACTAGGAAAGGAAGCTGTTGGCCCAGCCCAGAGCAGCTGCTGCCCGCCTGAGCCCCAGGGACCCAGATTTAACGTGTGTGCGCTCCCACTCAATGTGTGCTCCCTGCCCCCAGGAGCCCCGCAGCACAAGTTAAGAGCTGATTGGACTAATTGGACTAAGCTGGCCGTGCCCAGGGCGGCTTGAGTACTGTCATCGTGGATTTGACTCACCCAGCAATGGTCATTGGTGCCTATGGAGCCATCATTAATGTCATTTTGGGACGATCAAGCGAATTGGGATGGTGCTTTACCAGTCAGCACCACTCCCTGGCCAAGCTTTCATCAGAGACCTAGAGCTTATAAGTGATTTATTCTATCTCACATCCAGGCGAGGCTGAAACCCGAGCCTCCAATCGCCAATTCATGAGCCTATAGGCCCAATCCTCTGCTGCTGGTCCCAGAAAGTCTTCACTGGAAGCAAAAGGGGGTCCAGTTGCATGGACATTTCCAGGGCACCCTCAAGCTCTTCCCTTCCTCGCAAGGTACAAGACCTCCAGTTTGATAATCAAACCCCAAGCCCAAGAAGGAAACCTCAACTCAATCCTAGACTATGGAGCCTCCAAATGGACTCTAGGCCCCAAGACTCAAAGCTCAACGGTAATCATGAATCCTGGACCCTGAAGTGAAAACTCCCCTCCAGGAATGGAACCTTCACCCCAGCTTGGAACACAGACCCCCCAAAACAGGCACCTCAATACCAAGCCAGAATCCTGCCTGCAGAAACAGTACCTTCACCCCAAAATAGAACCTTGTGACCTGGGAACTGAACCTTAGCACCAGACAAGAAATCCCCACTTTCAGAACAAGCCCTGAATCTTGGGGAAACTCTTCTCAAAAGCTAATCTAGACTCTTCTTAGGTTTTGTTTCTTTAGCATAAACTCAACTTGGGGACCAGACAAGGAAACCCAAATTCCCAAAACATTTTCCTTCACATTTGGTAGTGACTTTGATTAAATTTAGTTTTAAATCCTATCTCTAGAAATCATCTCTCTCTCTCTCTCTCTCTCTCTCTCTCTCCCTCCACCCCTTACTCCCCCCTCCCCGCAAAGACCTAGATATTTCCCTGGATAATCAGCAACCCTCAAGGCAGAAGACAGTAACCTGGACCTGACTAATTATCACATGGTCCGGACTTTTGGCAGACTTAAGATAACATCCTGACCTATGTTTCAGCTCATAAGTTCTAGAAAGATCCCCTGGCTACTCTCAAGTATGAGACCAGATGGAGGAATGCTGGAAAATACCTCAGAACTGTCCTCAGCCAGTGGCTCAACAGTTGAACACAGACCTAAGAACCAGGAGGTCACGGTTTGATTCTTGGTCAGGGCACATGCCCAGGTTGTTGGCTCGATCTCCAGTGTGGGGCTCCTCAAGACCTGAAGAACTGTCCTAAATACCTCACCTCCAACCAATCAGCTCCCAGCACAACCTCGAACCCCTAACCCATGGCATCTTGTGATTTCACCCTATATCATCTGTAACCTACACACCACCAAGGAATTTGGGCTGTTGAGCATTAGTTTCCCATTCTCCTGGATGGCACCATTCATCAATAAAATAGCCAATATTTCTCCACTGCAGTTCTAGGTGTTTAGTGTTTAGCTCTGCCAGCACCAGGTGGACGGACTCTTTCTGTTCTACAGCAGAACCAGAGGAATGTCATGCAACCAGAGCACCAGTTTCTAGGAGGGCTCCAGTTTGATGCGGAAACTTCCATGTGAGTGGCAATTTGCGTGGCATCCTGGTCACTCACAGCCTTGTCCCACTATTTCCTTCATCCTCTTGGCTCCACACCAGAGTGACTGGCTGGTCGGTCTTTTGAGCCCCAGAGGGTCTGTCAGCCCCAGCCCGGGGGGGGGGGGCGGGGGGTGCCTACTCTTGCCACTTCTACCTAACATAATACTGGAAGTCCTAGCCACTGAGGCAAAATAAATAAAAGGCATTCAAGTCAGAAAGGAAGAAGTAAAATTGCCTCTGTTTACAGATGACATGATCTTTTATGTAGAAAACTCTGAAAACTCCACCCCCAAAAATCGATGGAATTGATAAGCAAATTCTATACAGTTGCAGGATACAAAATCATACAAAAGTTACTAACAACAAACTATCCCCCCAAAAAAAGAAATTAAGAATATAAATCCAGCCTGACCGGTTTGGCTCAGTGGATAGAGCATCAGCCTGCGGACGAGGGGTCCTGGGTTCGATTCCAGTCAAGGGCATGTACCTTGGTTGCGGGCACATCCCCAGTGGGGGGTGTGCAGGAGGCAGCTGATCGATGTTTCTCTCTCATCAATGTTTCTAACTCTCTATCTCTCTCCCTTCCTCTCTGTAAAAAATCAATAAAATATATTTTTTTAAAAAAATAAATCCATTTACAATAGCATAAAAAAAATACTTAGGGATAAATTTAACCACGGAGGTAAAAGATCTGTATACTGAAAACTATAATGAAAGACATTGAAGAAGACACAAATAAATGAAGAGATATTCTGTGATCATGGATTAAAAGACTTGATATTGTTAAAATGTCCATACTACCCAAAGTAATCTACAGATTCAATACAATCCCTATCAAAATTCCAATGGCATTTTTCAGAAAAAATGGAGGGGGGGGGGTCTCAAAATTTGTATGAAACCACAAAAGACCCTGAATAGCTAAAGCAATCTTGAGGAAGAAGAGCAAAGCTGGAGGCATCTCATTTCCTGGTTTCAACTATATTTCAAAGCTATAGTAATAAAAACAGCATGATATTGACATCAAAACAGAAATACAGATCAATGGAATAGAATAGACAGTGCAAAAATAGACCCACGCATCTATGGTCAACTAATTTTCAACAAAGGTGCCAAGAATATACAACGGGATAAGGACAGTTTCTTAAATAAATGGTGTTGGGAAAACTGTATATCCACATGCAAAGGAATTAAACTGGACCCTTATCTCATACCATATACAAAAATCAACTTAAAATGAATTAAAGAGCTGAACATAAGACTGGAACCATAAAACTCCTACAAGGACTTAGGGGAAAGCTTCTTGACATTGATCTTGGCAATGATTTTTTTTGGATTTGACACCCAATGAACAGGCAACAAAAGAAAAAGTAAACAAGTGAAACTACATCAAACAAAAAAGTGTCCATACACACACACACACACAAAAAAAAAAAAAAAAAACATATGCAAACCATATATCTGAAAAGCAGTTAATATCCAAAATATATAAGGGACTCTTTACAACTCAATAGCAAAAAAAATAACAATTCAATTTAAAAATGGGCAAGGGACCTGAAATAGTCGTTTTTTCAAATGATATGTACAAATGGCCAACAGGTACATGAAAAGATGCTTAAAGCCACTAGTCATCAGGGAAATGCAAATCAAAACCACAATGAGATATCATCTCACACCTGTTAGGTGTCTATTAGCAAAAAGAGAAGAGATAAATATTGATGAGGATGTGGAGAAAGGGAACCATTATACACTGTTGGTGGGAATATAAATTGGTACAACCATTGTGGAAAACAGTATGGAGGTTCCTTAAAAACTAAAAAATAGAACTAGCACATTATCCAGAAATCCCACTTCCGGGTATATAGCTTAAAGAAACGAAGTCACTATCTTGAAGAGATAGCTGCACATCTATGTTCGTTGGCAGCATTAGTCACAAAAGCCAAGATAGGGAAACAACTGTCTGTTGACAGATGAATTTTAAAAAGGTGGTACACATACAACAGAGTATTACTCAGCCATAAAAAAGAAGGAAATCTTGCCATTTGTAACAATATAGATAAACCCGAAGGGTATTCTGCTAAGTGAATTAAGACAGAAAAAGATAAACACTGCATAGCATCACTTATATGTGAAATCTAAAATAAAAAGAAGGTTGAACTCAAAGAAACAGAGTAGAATCATGGTGCCAAGGGCTGGGGGGAGGGAGGGTAGGGAAATAGGCAGAGGTTGATCAAAGTGTATAAACTTTCAGTTATCAGATGAATAAGTTCTGAGGATCTAACGTAGAGCATGGTGAGTATAGTTAATAATGCTGTATTGTTTACTTGAAATCTGCTGAGAGAGTAGATCTTAAGCATTTTCACCAAAAAAAATAAAAAGTAACTATGTGAGGTGATGAATGTGTTGATGGATTGTGGGAATCATTTCACAATATATAACTATATCAAAACATCACGTTGTACACGTTAAATATGTTACAATTTTGTCAAAGGCCAGGGGACAAACAGCTTTATTTCTCTCCTCTCTTCCTCTTTCCCACCTGCTGCCTCATTTCTCAACCCATTTTTCCACACTCTGTTTTGCTAGATGGCCATCCATCCAGTCCCTCCTGCTTGCGTCTCCCTTGACAGATTAATAATTTAACAAGTACTGAGCCCCAGGGTGAGGATCTGGGGCTTTGATCTCAACTCTGGGAAAACCAGAGCAGCCTTGGCCGGTTCCAGTTCTGGCTGATTTATGGCCACCTTTTATGGTTTGTGTGTGTGTGTACGGGGGAACCTGTCCCCCACAGGGGTGAGGAGCCACCTGAGATAGCCTGGCTAGAGTGGGACTGAAGGCCCCTGGCTCGGGGACCAGCAGATGTCAGATGCACATCACACCACAGGTGCCAGGGCCCTGCCTCTGCTCACCCAGGAGCCACCTGTGAAAAGCAGAGGGGACATTAATTATTGATGGTGTCCCAGGGGGTAGGGTTGGAGCCAAGAGCTCTGGGCCAGCCCTGAACTGCTCACCTGTCGATCCTCCTGGCTCCAAGACCTCAAGGCCTTGTGGGACACAGCTCTCCAGGGAACACACACAGCCCTGACCTCCCAAGAGGCTCACCCTCCCAGTGTATCCAAGCTCTTCCATGCTAAGCCACCTAGCGCCTCACTGACTACTGCCCTGGAGTCAGGATCTTCTAAAGCAGCAGTTCTCAACCTGTGGGTCACGACCCCTTTGGCGGTCGAACGACCCTTTCACAGGGGTCGCCTAAGACCATCCTGCATATCAAATATTTACATTACGATTCATCACAGTAGCAACATTACAGTTATGAAGTAGCAACGAAAATAATTTTATGGTTGGGTCACAACATGAGGAACTGTATTTAAAGGGCCAGAAGGTTGAGAACCACTGTTCTAAAGGCTCTCCCAAATCAATCTACATGCCTCCCTGCTCACTGTCCCGCACTGGTAGGAATCACACACCTCGCCTGGCCTGGAGGACTGCAGCAGCCTCCTGCCTGGTCCCTCCCTGCCTCTCTCTTGCCCCAGAGTTCACTTCTGCCAGCTCCTGAGAACAACATCCCACAGGTCAGAGCGTCGAGACCTTATTACCACCTGGTCCAACCCAGCTGTATGGCCTTGGGCAAGTCACTTCCCCTCTTTGGGGCTGAGAACCCCAGACCTTGGCTGAGAAAGGAGAGAGGGCAAAGCAATCTCTAGGATATAGAGCCCCATGCACGTACCTGACCACCTGCCAGTCCTCCCCCCTCAGGAAGTATGTGTTTAAAGGAGCATTTGCTGGCAAGATCAGGGAAAGGAAAGGCAAAGAAAGCAGACTCAGAGGAGGAGAAGGGCTCCAGGACACGCTGCCCATACGGACGGATGTCTGGACTGGATGAGGCTGGGCTATGAGCACGTTAAGGGCAGAGACAGTGCCCAGTACTCACCTCTCCGTTCTCCACACCCAGCCCCATGCCCAGCACAGAGGAGGCACCGATGCCTGAAATGAATTGGCTGGGACATCCTAGCCATTTCACTCTATCGGGGCAAAGTGGCTCCTCGCCTCGCTCTCAGGGCACCTGGGCACCCCGACTTGGACACACACACTCTAGACTGGCCCGTGCCCTGGAGAAACCAGCCTTTCCACAGACGCACCAGAGGCCGGGCAGCCAAGGGGAAAAGAGGACGGTAACAGTCAGCAGCGTGTGGAACTGCCACCGCCCTCATCATAAGATAGCACCTTCCCCTGGCAATGCTCCCCCTTTTCTGTCCCCATCCCAACCTCTGCAGCAGCCAGGGTGGCATTCTGGGGGCAACAGAAGCAAAGAAGGTCACCCAGGTAAGCCAGCAGACACATTTCCCTTTGTCCCAAGGAGGCTCCTCTCTCTTCCTCCTGCCGCAGCCCCACACAGACAGCCTTTGTGATCAGCAACTTCTTCCAGGGACAGAGGGGCAAGGGAGCAGACGCTTAATGATTTTCTGCTGAAAGTTCCTTGGCCTGAAGGGCTGGGATGACACAGCCCTGGACTCAGCCCCTCCAACTTAGCTGGGGTGGTGGGCCAGCCCCAAGCTCTGTCCCCAGGCACAGAGGCCTGTGCGAGGCCTCCTACCAGGAAACACCCTTCGCCAATGCCCTCCAAGCCCAGCTCCAGGCTCTCAATTGGGGGTTGTTTTAAAGATTAAATGAGATAATAGGTGAAAAAGGCTCTGGAACACAGCACGTTGGTAATTATGATCATCTTCCGATTCGTGCTTGTTTAATGTCATTGTTCCCATCTGCTCCATGGCCGTGAGCCCTCGCCTGCTCTGTGCACCACGGCATCCTCACGCCTCGGAGAGCATCTGACCCATCACTGATACTTAGTATGCGTTTGTTAAACAACAGAACGAGCATCACAGCATCCCTGGAACCCCAACCTCACTCTGGGAGAACCTCAATCCGGGAGCCCAGCACAGAGCCCCGCCTACCCCCAGAACTGCAGCTGGAGCAGAAAGCCAAGGCTGCCACCTGCCTCCCAGAGACGCCATCTATTATCATCATCATCATCTCCTCCTCCCCCTCCTCCTCCTCCTCCTCCTCCTATCCCTTCTTTTCTCTCAGCCCACCCCCACAGGCCTGAGCACCTGCTCATTTCCCGGAGCAGCAGGATCCCGGTAATGACCTCTGATAAGCATCTTTTAATAAACCCTGTAGCTGGATCTGTCATCCAGGGCCTCTAGTCTCCCGCTCACATCCTGTTCCCACCCCTACCCCATCTCTGCCCACTACTTGGGCTGGCCCATTAGTGCTCTGGTCTCACCAGGCAGGCCCCCAGGGCCTCTGGGCTCTGGCTTGCTGGAAAATGGCCAACAGGCAGCCCAGGCTATTCCACAAGCCAGACCCTCCTCATAAGCCTGGGTTCTCAGTGGCCTGGCCTGGCTCTTCCTGCGCCATCCAGCCTGACCACTGGCCAGCCCACTTCTCTCCATCCCTGCAGGCAGGTTTCCCAGGTGTTACCAAGGAGACCACTTGCACCTTGCCCAGGGTTGCCAAAGCAACCTGTTTCAGTGAGAAGCGGCCCCACATCCTCTAGCTCCTGGGTGTGCAGGATCAGGGATGAGAGAGTCACCAACCAACAGGAAGTAAGTCCAGGCAACTGGTACACCAGATGGAGGTATGCCCTGGGCAGGGACTAGCCCCTGCCTGCCTTCCTCCCCAGTCTTCCTCCTCTGTTACCACTCTTGTTCATCCTGCCTCCATCTTGAGTTCTGTGATTTGGAGCCAATGCCTGGGCCTCAACGTGCACATCTTGGAAGTGGGCACATACTCTCTCAGACAGTCATATGCAGAAATTCCCCCCAAGACCAATTTTCTCCTTTGTGGGCTTTGGTGTCCTGGGTAGAAATCTCAGCTCTGCCCTTTCCTAGTTCAGTGTTTCTGGATAAATTTTTAAAACCGATTAGTCTCAATTTTCTCGCCTATAAAATGGGAATAATAATACAGTGGGGCCTTGACTTACGAGTTTAATTCGTTCCATGACGGAGCTCGTAACTCAAATTACTCGTATGTCAAATCAAAAGTGAACGAGTGAGACACGTGATGCTGGGCTGATGTTGTGGCGTTCACTGTGACGTTCGCTGCGCCAACTAGCGGTGGGGTATCTGAAGCTGGCTCGTAACCCGAATTTTAGCTCGCAACTCAAAGCAAAAAATCGGCCGAGAGACGGCTAGTATCTCGAAAAACTCGTTAGTCGGGACACTCGTAAGTCAAGGCCCCACTGTACCTACCTCAAATTAATTAGGAGATTAAATGAATTAACCTACATGAATGTACTTAGCATAGTTACTAGGATCAGGATTTGGACTCCTTAAAAATGCTTTTTCTTTCTGATGCGCAATGGCCCTGCTGACGATGGCCATAAGTCAGAATGTTTCTGATTTACCCATGGGATCCCTAGATGAGGCTGTCGGCTTGGCTACCCTACCCAGCCCTTTTAGCTAGGCCTACAACAGAAGGCCTGCAGCCTCCATTAACTTCCTAGCAGCCCAAGGTGCTTCATTCCCTCCATCCCTCAGCCTGTATTTTGCTGCTGTTGCTGCTATTTAAATGAAATCACTATACCCCTCTGCTCAAAAGCCATCCGTGGCTCCCACTCCTACATGACAAAGTCTAATCTATTCATCCTCATATCCAAGATCTGGTCCCTGCTCCCTTCAGAGACTGACCTGTTCATCTCCCCACTGGGGACCCACACCCCAGGCAAGAGGAGTCGCTCATTGTCCCTGCACGCACCTTGCACTGTCCTGCCTCTCTGCCCTTGCAGCTCCATTCCAAACCTGCCCTATTCAACGCCAGGCTCCCCTCCTCTGAGATGCCTGATCTCATCCACTCCAGGAGTGACAGAGTATGTCTGTTCTGAGGCCCCACAGCCTTGATAGTTCTCAGACCTTGGGGTATACCAGAATGACCTGGAGATCTTGTTAAACATGCAGGCTTGGGGGCCCCATCCACAAAATATTCTGAGACAGTGGGCCTGGCCTGGGGTCTGGGGCCCTGCGTTTTAGACGTGCTTCCAGCTGATGCTGGAGTTGATACAGGCAGTAGAAACACCTCACTTTGAGAAACACTGGCCCAAAGAAACAGAAAGTTCCCTTGAAAGTGTCTGATAACTGGTTGACAGGTGTACATGGCTAGAAACTCTGCAGAGAGGTGTAAGGGGCAGGGGCTGGGAAGGAGCAGCATAAACTCCACGGTACTCCCTGTCCCTCCTCTGGGGCCCTGTCCAGAGACCTGGAGATTGTTCCCCATTTTCTTTCTCACAATGAAAGACAGAGCTCACTAAGAATGAATACTACGGGGGCAGGATAGGGTATAGGGTGGAGCAAAAGGACGCTTACAGTTGTAAGTAGGTGAAACACAGAGTTTATTCTTGTACTATTATGTATTAAATCCCAGCTCCATCGGTTACTAACTGTGTAGTCTAGGACAAGTTACTTAACCTCTCTGAGCCTCTCTTTCCCCATCTATAAAATACTGACAATGATACCTCCCCCAGCAGGTTGTCAGAAGGATATTAATGCAAATAATCTATATTTAGTACATGGCACACAGTAGCTGCCCAATACACAGTAGCTATAAACTATTATTGTTATGATTAACAATACAGGGTTCAAAGGTCAGACTGAACTAAAAACCAAGGCTTTCAAAATAGATGCTAAGGGTTCAACTTGGGGGCTGTCTCAGCCCAGACTCTCTGAAGTCTGGGGTAGCAGAAGGGGCCCCCAGCCCCCTCTCGCAGGTCTGTCTGCTGCATTGCTGGGGGTGGAGAGCTGGATGAGCTCGCCTAACCGGTAAGCGTCATGACAACCAAGGAAGGAGCCCAGACAAGGGCTGTGAAAATATCTATGGGTTGTCCAAAGAAAGGAGGCCTTGATTACCTGGTTATAGCAATCTTGGTCGTAACCTTGAAGGCTGTGGACAGGAGAGGGGCATGATAAAAGAAGTACCTTAGGCAGATCACTCCGGCAGCATCAAAGGAGGAGCTGAAGGCAGAAAGGCCAGCTATTGCAACATCTGGGATGAGGACACAGACCAGGGAAGTGGCAGTGAGAATGTGAAGGCTGGCGAATGGCTAGGACCATGTCCTGAGAGGATGCACCTGACCCCCCACCCTCAGAGAGCAGTGAGGAAGTTCAGGGACTGCAGACAAGTTCATGTGGCTCACTCTGGCCCACCTGGAAGAACCCAGGCTCCTCGGCCAGCTGACCTGAGAGGCCCCTCTGCTGGCCAGGAGCTTCCGCCCACATGGAAAAAAGACTCTGGAAACAACAGGTGTCTTGCTGGTGTCACACCCAGCCAAAGCTGGAGAGGGACAATCTCCCTGTGGCTGTTACAACCAGTAGCTTTGTGAAATGTCTAATTCAAAAAACATCAGCTTTGAAGAGATGGAAGGTATATACCCTAAAGAATTGAAAACAGGTGTTCAAACAAAGACTCGCACACACATCTCCATAGCAGCAAAATTTACAATAACTGAAAGGTAGAAACAACTCCAATGTCTGTCAACGGACAAGTGGACAAACAAAAGGTGGCATAGCTACACAATGGAATGCTATTCAGCCACAAAAAGGAAAGAGACATGTTACAACATGGATGAACCTTGAAAATATTATGCTCAGTGAAAGAAGCCAGACACAAAAGGACAAATACAGTATGATTTCCATTTATTTGAAATGTCCAGAATTGGCAAATCCACAGAGACAGAAAGTGGTTGCCAAGGATACAGGGGAGGGGATGAGGAAGAGTGACTGCTTATTGGGTACATGCTTTCCTTTTGGGGTGATAACAATGTTCTGGAACTGGATAGAGGTAGTGGTTGCTCAACACTGTAAATGTCCTAAATGTCATGGAATTTTACACTTTAAAATGTTCAAATGGTGAATTTTCTGTTACGTGAATTTTACCATAATAAAAGAAAAAGATGGGAGGTGGCCCATCCAGTCCCCAGTTATGGGTGACCACTGGGACTGAGGAGCCCTCCTAGTTACCATTCCCCCAACACTTAGCACCAAGCAGACAGGCACTCGGAAAGTGCTGGGGAAGGAGAAAGACCTTTATTCTCTGTATTTGTCTCCATGAAGCATGAACCCCCTACCTAGCACCCTATGCCCATCACTGAAAATATATACAAACAAATACTCATTTCTACCTCCAAGCCTTTGCTGTATGTCCCTTTCCCTACTCCTTCCCACACCTAGGATACCCACTGCACTCCTTGCCATCTACCCAACTTCTGCAAGTTTTCTCCATGTCCAGCTCAAACCCTTCCTGATCTCCCATTTCTGACCTCTGCCCACACGCATCTGGCATTTCAACAGTCCACCCAGCACTTGATGGCATTCTCCCCTCAGCCTTGCCTTTTCAAGTAGATCTCCGGCCTGTGAATGCACAGGGATCTCAGGAGCATTCAGCTCCTCGTAACTGTTGGTCCTAAGCCCAGAGCTATACCTTGGACCTCTCTCCTGGACACTCCTATGCCAACACTGTTCAGTTCCCAGTGGGAATAGCCAGAAGTAGAATGAGGTCAGTGTGCCTCCAGGAAGAGGACCAAAGTCTACCACCCAACAGGTCATGACCAACGAGCCTTGTTTCACGTCAGCCTGACAGCCAGACCAATGAGTCCCAGGGTCCCTATCACACCAGGATCCTTGCAGCTGTTTTCATTAAAATGTTGAGAAATCAATAGAGATTGCAATTATAGGAGAGAGAGAAATCAAGAGTTCCCTGACCCCAGCAAATTTCTGGATGGACATGGCTAAGAAGTAGAGCTGAGGTCTGGGTGAATACAAAAAGAATTCCAGCAGAATTCTGGGTGGACTATCTTAGCATCGAAACCAGTGTCAAAGCCAACAACAATAAAAGTGGAATGGAATTCTAGATGACCATTGAGATAACACAGAAGACACCTAGGTCAGTGCTGATACAGTTACCAGTAGAAGGGAATTGGAGTGAACACTAAAACAATCACAGAATGGAGCTGATGGCTCTATTGGGGTGGAGAGAAGTCAGGCTGGGAAGGAGGGTCAGTAAACCCTGGATGAAGGATGGAGGGTATGCTCTAATCCTTTACCTCAGGCTTAGAAGAAGCAGAATAAAAATCGCATGACCACCTCCAGCAGGTGTGTGGGAGGGGCACGGGAGAGTGGATTCCAGTAGATCAAGCCTGAAGGCAGATGGGCAAGGAGAGGGAGACGGCTGGGAAAGCATTTCTCCACCATTTACTCTCATGGAAGAACTGATCCCTGCAAACCAAGGAGGCAGCAGCAGGAGGTTTTTCCAAGTCAGATAAATGGGAAGTCAGGCAGAGGAGTAAGTTAGGTTGGGATCCAGGAGGTGAGAGGGCCTCAGACCCTCTTCCCGGCCACTCCCTCCCTTGCCAAGACCCCGGCCACAAAGACCTCACATCCCCACAATCCCAAACTTTAGGTAAAAGAGGTGCAATTATCAAGGCCTTCTCTGGGCTTCCCTAGGGTCAAGGATGGAGCAGGACCTTTTGGGGGACATGTTGTGAGCATTAAAGCACTGAGTCAGGTCACTGGCCCCCAGCTAACTCCTGCCCTTGAAGAACTTAGCCTAGCTTTGCCACCTACTCTTGACTGACCCACTGAGTAACTGGGCAAATCACTATCCTTCTCCTTCATTCTTCTCACTTGTCACTGAACTGGATGATGTCCACAGTTTCCTCCATCATTAGGAATCTGTTTCCCATGCTCAGAAACAATTTTTATACATGCTAATACTTACAGCTTATTTCTGATTATTTAAAAATAATACTTGCTTATTTCAGGAATGAGCAAAATATTAAAAATGAAATAAAATATCTTATATGATCCCATTACCTAGAGGAAACCATTGCTAACCCTTGGAAACGTTCTTTCTATGGCTGGTATTTTGGCATTCGTATCTTTTTCTGTAACAAAACTGGGATCTTACAGTCTATACAACTTTGTATCCTGCCTTTTCAACTGTCATGCCGCTGTGAGCATTTTCCCAAGTTATGAAATATTCTTCAAAAATACAATTTTAAAGACTGCATAATACTCCTCCAGGAGGATATACCATGACCACAGGACTGTTAGGTTGTTTTCCTAATATAAATAACACTGCCATGAACATCCTAGCCTGGTGCATGAACACCTGCCAGCATCTCCATTTCCTTAGGATCAGTTCCTCTAGGTGGAATCACAAGGCCAACGAATGTGATATTTTAAAAGGTGTTGACATGTACCACCATATGAATTTCCAGAAAGACACAACAAGCCCACTGATTTTCCCAAGCCGAGTGAGAGCTGAAGTTCTGAAAGGGTTGGAATTAGAATGCAGGACAGTGGTCCCGTCTCTCCTCCTCTTCCCTAGTCTTGAAGGTTAACTGTCCAGCAAAAAAGAGGACAGAATTCCAAGTCAGAGACAGAGGTCTGCAGCCTAATTCTGCCTCTCCCTGGTTTGGGGAACCTGAAATAAGCATTGGTTCGCCTCGCCTAAACTGTAAAATGGGTCTCATTGTTGCTGCTCACACCCCAGAGCAGTTTCCTTGCTTCTGTGAAAGTTCTTCGCAAACAACAATGCTTTTTGTCAAAGGGCATTATTAGTATCCTTCTCATAACCTGGGGGGCTGAAGAAGTGGGTTGTTCTCTGTGAAAGCCCAAGGGCGTCCCTTCCTGGTTCTTAGTCACCGGACTGCCCAGAACAAGCGCTGGCCAGTTCTGAGAGTAAGAAAGCTTCCTGAAGGGAATCCATGGGGTCTGAGGACCCAGAGGTCAGAGACAGCACTGGACGCTGCAGGGCAGAGAACTGGGCCTAGGGTCTCCCTGAGAGTGCCGAGTGGGTCCAGGACTCAGAGGGCAAAGACTTTCCTGGTAAACGGTCCTCTGCTTCAAGGTCCCCAGCCCCTCCTTTCTATGGTTCCAACTGAACCTCTGGCCTTTGGGGGAACCAGAAACCAAGCTGATTCCGTGGATGCAAAAAGTCAACAACTGCAGAGGACCCTGGAGGCCAGCAGCTCTGGCTTTTTCTTCCAGGCTGCTATAAATCAGTCCGGGGTCTTTAAGACCCTCCGATTGCAAATGCAACTAGTGCTTCCAGCCTGACCTCTCCAGCTCAGGGCAGATGAAAACGCTGACTCTGATGCCTCCCTTGAGAAGCACAGCTGACCAGCCTGAGCATCCTGCCACACTGACCTACCCACCCGGCAAGTGCCCTTCCTCAGCCCGTATGCCTCAGCCGGTACGCTCACCAAGCATCAGGGCCTGAGGGGACTCCAGTGGCGTTCCCGGTACTGGCATGGAGAACTGCGCAGACCCCGCGGAACGCCATCCTCCGGGGTTTCCACCATCACCACAGGCCGCCCCCACCCCCAGCCCACCTCCACGGCCTAAGAGATGAGCAGGTCCCGTCTCCAAATACGCACAACAGGTGGCACCTGCCCGCCCTCCCTAACTACACATCTTCATCTCCCTGCCCCTCCACCTGCGCCCTAGTCCTCCAGCTGCGCCCGGCCCGGCGGAGCCTTACCTTTGAGGTTTTGGGGGTGGCCCCGCGGCGGCCGGCTCGGGTTTCCTCGGGGCAGAGAGGGGATACTGGAGAAGTTGTTACCCATGGCATCCGGCCCCAGGGGGTTCGGCGCTCGTGGGGGCCAGACGAGGCTGGGCAGGAGCGGAGGCACAG
>NW_005370043.1:2614520-2635642 GCF_000412655.1 Myotis brandtii
GCTTCCCGGCTGCCCCGAGCTCTTCCTCGGGGCGCTGGGAGGTGAGGGGGGTGCCGGGCCCAGGTCGGGGTAAGATATGGGGCAGAGGTGGGGCTCCAGGGCTGGGCTTATCCCTCTCACGGACAGTGGAACGCGGTCTTGAAAAGGAGAACCGGTACAGCAAGAACATTGAGCTCCCCGGTGCCAGGCGCAGTGAGAAAGCTCTAATTTACCGTACCATTTCCCCACACCAGGTACAGGGCCCGGCACATAGTGAAAGCTCAAGAAAAATAATTTTTTTTAATGACTGAATGGATGATTGAATACATGAAGTGAGATTAGGAACCCTGGCATTTGACCCTCCACTCTCAGTCACATCTGAAGGGGCAAGGGCTCAGAACAAGAACCCCAGGCTGTCCAGCTACTGGACACAGTGTTGGGGGCCTTTGGGTGAATACAGACCGGACCAAAGAGACTAGGTTGCAGGCCAAGCTGGGGAAACAGACATCAGGGACAAATCATCAGAGAATCAACTCTGAACTGAGTGGTTCTGTCAGCCATAAGAGCTTGGGAGAGAGGGACCTCTGTGGCCTGGAGCAGTCAGGGGAGGCTTTCTGGAGGAGGGGGCTTTAGCAAGTCTCCTGTTCACTGTGACTCTTCCATCCTGTGACTCAACACTGCTCCCAGGAGGCCTGCAGGAAGGGAAGAGGGAGTCATTCTCCTCCTACCTGTATATGGGACATCTCCCTCTCCCAGTCCATCAGGGGTAGATGAGCCGAGCTCTCCCCCTTTGCCCCCACACCACTCCACCCAGAGAGACTGCTTTCCTGCTCTTCTAGGTCACCTCTACCCCTGAATCAGTGAGGACGTGGGCTGGCAACAGGCATCTCATCCATCCCGTTATGGAAGGTTCTTCCCTCAAGGCTCCATGTGATGGCTCCTCGTTATTCAGACACACCCCCTGACCTTCCCCAGCTAAAGAACCCCGCCACTCTCCGTCACTTCCCATACCATTCTTCGGCTTCATTTTCTACAATTAGTTTGAAAGCAGCCCTTCCCCCTTGTTTGTGTTCTGCCTCCCGCACTAGAACATAAGCTCTGTGAGGGGAGGGAGAGAGCAGGTCAACTCCATTCCCCATACCCTCCCCAGACCCTAGGAGAGTGCCTGGCACAGGACAGACTATCAAAAAGTATTTGTGGAATGGATGAGTCCCCCTGCTTGCCAGCAGAACTCCGCTAAGATCCCTGGGAGGAAAGCCTCTGAACCGAACGGCCCTTTATCTCCCTCCCCTGCCCTCCACCCCACCCTATGGCAGGCATCTCATCCTTAAATGTCTGGGACTCCAGGGGAGCTAGAAATACCCGTGACAGCTGCTCTCTGGGGTCTGGAGGAAAAGACAGCCCCCTCCCCCACCTCCAGCCTCTCAGATGCCCAGGATCATGTGCCCAGCCAGCTGCAGAATGGACGTGGCAGGTCAGGGGTGCTGTCTTATTTATGGGCGTATCTTCCCGAGGCTCACTCCTAACCGATGACTCATGCGTCAGAAATCCTTGGGCTCTGAATAGCAGCACACTCACACATTTGCACACTCACCTCTACACTCTCTTGCACACTCACTTCTACACAAGCCTGTACACACTCTCACGCGCACTCATGTGCCCCAGGAAGTCTGCTGGAATGAGGTCACTGGGAGTTGCTGCTGGCATCACAATAAATCTGAAGGCTCTGTACAGACGAGACTAATTCCCTTGGAGTGTGTGTGTGAAGTGTGAGGCCCCTGGTAGGATTTGCAGACAGTGGCTGAGGGGAGGCTCAGGCCCTTCCTGGAGTCCCACCCTCCCTTCAGGGAGGAGGAGCTAGAACCTGGGTCAGGGGATGGTAGGGAGTGAGGCCCCCAAGGTAGAGGACAGCAGAAATGTGACAGGCCCACGTGGTCTAAACCTGGAGCTATGGGCAAAGCAAGGGAGAGATGGAGAAGGTGACAGAGAAGTGAGAGCCTGAGGAGTCCAGAGGCAGCAACAGGCCCTACAGCTCAGGGCAGCCTGAAACCAGGGGCCCCGAAGGAAGGTGAGAGGCATTAGGGCTTAGGACAGGATAGATACTTCCCCTAACCCAAGAGGGTTCAGGAGACACTGGGAGTATCAACAGGGCTGGGATTTTTCTTTTAAATGATTTTAATGATTTTTAGAGAGAGGAAGGGAGAGGGATAGAGAGATAGAAACATCGATGAGAGAGAGGAACATCATCAATTGGCTGCCTCCTACATGCACCCCACTGGGGATTGAGCCCACAACCTGGGCATGTGCCCTGACCGAGAATCGAACCGGTGACCTCTTGGTTCCTGGGTCGACACTCAACTGCTGCACCACACCAGCTGGGCCAGGGCCAGGATTAGGATGAGGCAAGAGAGGCGCCTCTGGTGTAAGATGTGAGGAGCCCCAGGCCCTCAAGGTCATGCAGGGCCAACCCTGCCCTTGCTCCAGCCTGAGGAGGAGTGCCTCTGCCATGCTGCACAGGGGGAACCTCCCTAGCCTGGCCCTAGCCCTTCCAGGGAGCTATGTACTATGGGAGGGGACACCACTGTCAAGTGTCAACTGCGTGCAAGTCTCTGGCCAGGTCCTAGAAAAGGTGATGTGACTGCCTGGGGCCCAGAGAACCCAAGAGTGGCCCCTCTGAGGGGTCCTTTGCCTCAGAAACCCTTTCCTGGCAGGGGCTGTGGTTAGACCCAGCTTAGAGAAGCAAATAACCCAGCACTCTTCTCCCCCCTCATCTTCTACCCCAAACACACACACACACACACACACACACACACACACACACACACTGGGCAGAATCCCAGAGGCCTTCAAGCCATCCCCCAAGGGGGCTGCCAGCAGGCAGGGAAGTGGCCTTCGTGCCCTGAGAGCCCTTCCCAGCCTCATCCTGGAAGGGAGGAGGGAAAAAGGACCTGCCAGGGAGACAGGGGCTGGATGAAGTCACCCTTTTGCTGGCTTCAATGGAAACTATTAATACCCATAAGGTGGTACTCCAGTACCTGTCACCATGGCAACCCCACCTCCCTAGTAGTGTGGATTCTGAAGGCGGTGCCTATGGAAGCACATGAGTGTGAGTGCAACAATGTGTTTGAGTGTGTATACACGTGTGTCCTGGTGTGTACATGTGTGAGTGCTCTGAGCACTCACACCAGCGTGCAGGGGAGAGAGGACCCCAGCAAGGACCCAGAGAGAACCCACAGGGGCTCCTTCAGCAGCAGCTCCGGCCTCCATTTTTTCTTCTCTCTCCCTCGCTTCTCTCCCTTCTGACTAACTCCATTCATATTCTCTCTCTCTCTCTCTCTCTCTCTCTCTCTCTCTCTCTCCCCCCTCTCTCCCTCTCTTCCTCTTTCCTTTTGTCTTTCTGCCCTTCTCCCTGCCCTTCTCTGCTTCTCTCCACCCTTGTTTGTTTCTGTGTTTCCTGGCTGTCTCTCTTCTCCTTGTTCCTTGCCCTGTATCCTCCAGCTGGTTCACCTCTCTCTTCCTCTTCTTTCTCACTCCCCACAGCACCCAGATCCATTCAAGTCTTGAAGAGTCTCCATATTGATATGAAATATTTGACTGACAGTCTCCTTTCTTCCTTCCCGAGCTCCAAGATGCTAAGCCCAGAACCAGCCACAGGGATGATCCCCCACCAGGCAGGCAAGAGTGGGGTTCATCTGGGCCAAGCTGGACCTCCCCTAAACTTGAGTTCACCCTAGTCAATAGTATGACACTTCCCTCCATGTCGAGAAACTAACATTAAAAGAGCAAACAGCTACAACCATCTCTAGCCATAATACAGGGGTCTCCCAACATCCCCAAAGCCCACCCATAGCTATCATGGCATGAGAAAACTTATACAGGGTTTTCCTGCCTGAACTGCAGGGGGTCTCTGGACACATTAAGGGGGAGAGTGCCTGATACTCAATAAATATTTATTCAATGAATCAACGAATAAATCAGTACATTTACCTATCAATACAGTCATCCAGTCAGCCAGAGAGCCTTGCTCAAGTCAGCCCACCTGGCTAGTTCCTTTCTCAATAGTACCTTTCCCACAAAGTATCCCTGAGGCCAGGCCTGCCCTCTGAGGGATGGGAGCCTGTGTACCCATCTTAGCATGAAATGGGTACCATACCACCTTGTTCCCAGGTGCTTTGGAATCTGGCATTGCTCATTGCCCCTCATAACCATTTATTGAACACTACCTGCATGCCTGGCACTGTGTGAGACCAAGTCTCCTTGCCAGCAGCATAGGGGAGCCCACCCTATGCTTTTGTGTACTCCAATCCACTCTCCCACTTCCCATAGCTAAGTTTAGGGCCGAACACACAGTAGATCTCAATATTGTCAAGATGTCAGTTCTTCCTACCTTGATCTAGAGATTCAGTGCATCCCAACCAAACTCCCAGCAAGCCATTTTGTGGACATCAGCAAACTGATTCTAAGGTGTGTCTGGAGAGGCAAAAGACACAGGATAATCAACACAGTATTGGAGGAGAACAAAACTGGAGGGCTGACACTACCCAATTTCAAAAAGTATTATAAAGCTACAATAATCAAGACTATGTGGGATTGGTGAAAGAATAGACAAATATAGATCAATGGAACAGACTAGAGAACCTAGAAATAAACCCACATAAAAGAAGTCAACTGATATTTGACAAAGGTGCAAAGAGAATACAATGGAGCCAGAATATTCTCTCCAGCAAGTGATACATGACCTACTAGACATCCACAGACCTAGTTGGTCATGAATCACAGACCTAAATGTAAAATACAAAACTATAAAACTTGCCCGCCACCATGGCTCAGTGGTTGAGCATCAACCTATGAACCAGGAGGTCACAGTTTCATTCCCAGTCAGGGCACATGCCCAGGTTGCCGGCTCAATCCCCAATGTGGGGTGTGCAGAAGGCAGTTGATCAATGATTCTCTCTCATTATTGATGTTTCTACCTCTCTCTCCCTTCCTCTCTAAAATCAATTTTAAAAAGAAAAGAAAACTATAAAACTCCTAGAAAATAATATAGGAGAAAATCTAGATGGTCTTGGTTTAGGTGGTGGCTTTTAAAATTTATTTTAATTCTTACCCCCAAAGACATTTTTCCCACTGATTTTAAGAGAGAGAGTAGGAGGGAGAGAGAGATAGAGAGAGAGAGAGAGAGAGAGAGAGAGAGAGAAATATTGACGTGATAGAAACACATCGAAAGCTTGCCTCCTGCACACAACAACTGAGTATGTGCTCTTAACTGTGAATCAAACCTGGGACCCTTCGTTCCTCGGGCTGACACTCTAACTACTGACCCAAACAGACCAAGCTGGTGGTGATGGATAAGAACCCTGTGATGTAGGTACTATTATTGCTACTGTTACTTTATTATTATTATCATCATCTCCATTTTACAAATGAAAACCCTGAGACTTAGGGAAGCTAAGACACTTGGCTTGGAGCTGATAAGTAAAGCATTGAGGTACAAGAAGGACATTTTTCCCACTGATTTTAAGAGAGAGAGTAGGAGGGAGGGAGAGAGAGAGAAAGAGAGAGAGAATATTGAAGTGATAGAAACACACCGATAGTTTGCCTCCTGCACACGACAACCGAGTATATGCTCTTAACTGGGAATCAAACCTGGGACCCTTTGTTCCTCGGGCTGACACTCTAACCACTGACCCAAACAGACCAGGCTGGTGGTGATGGATAAGAACCCTGTGATGTAGGTACTATTATTGCTACTGTTACTTTATTATTATTATCATCATCTCCATTTTACAAATGAAAACCCTGAGACTTAGGGAAGCTAAGACACTTGGCTTGGAGCTGATAAGTAAAGCATTGAGGTACAAGCCTAAGATGGTCTGGATCAAACCCCTGCAATATTGTACCCGCCCCAGAATGAGAGTCCGTCCAGTGCCCAGGCTGAGGAAGACACCTGGGGCAGGCAAGGTGTCCTCCCTGAGTTCCTGAACCAGCCCCTGCTACCGGAGAGACCCGTAGGACGCCCAGGCACTTTGGCTCAGCTCTCTGGAAGTTCGCCAGGGCGCACACAAAACAGATTTCAAACCACAAAACTGGAATCAAAGAAGAATGCTCAAAGTGGTGGTAATACCCCAGCATCCCTCTTCTCTCATAGATGTTTTAAATGATTTCTACTTGGCACGAAAGCCTTTCTAAGAATGTTACAAAGACCAGAGAATCATAAAGGAAAAGTATGATAAATGTGACCACATAAGAATGTAAAACTCCTTCATGGCAAAAGTTGAAAGACAAATAGGAGTCAGGAGGCACATGTCCAAGCAGCCACCAGCCTTCAGTCACTTCAAATGCCCTTCATCCTAGACCCAGAATAGGAAACAGACATTTCCCGGTTCCTGCTGGCAGGGTAACATCTCACTTCTACCCACCTTTTCCAAGAGAGATCCCAGAGCACTCTCTTGGTCCGACCTTCACCCAAAGGCGCCTCAGGGGGGCCTCTCTTCCCAGTGAGTGTAGCTTGTGGAAAGTTTTCTCTCTACCATGGTGTCCCACAATCCCTCCCCTTCCTCTCCATTTCTCTCTCCAGCCACCAATAGGTAGCGCTAGAACTCCACTAGAATCCCCTTTGTTTCTGGCAAATTTGGGGGAAGGCCTCAAGTCAATCAAAACACCTTTAAAAATGTTTACAGGTTGCTCTTTTCCTCTTTCAAAACAGAACAGCATTTGGGGGGAATATATCCTTATAGCTTCCATGAACCACTTCGTTGTAAAGAAAATTTGTCAATGAGGAAATTAGCCCTACTCTTTAGATGTTATCCTCTGGGCATATTTGCTTCACTGAGGCCACCTTCTCATGTTATCCACCAGCACAGCACCTGTTCCTCTGCAGATGCCCAGTGAACATCTGTTGCTCTGTGGACAGAGCTTGAGACGGTGTGCTTCCTAGCTTGGCCCTCTGAACCCTCTGTTACCCTCAGAGCGGGGACTTGCCACACCCAGCCCAGCACTCTCCCACACTCGCCTCTTCATCTACTCCACCACCCAACACAATGGGTGAGGGGCAGTCTCAGAACTCTCACGAGTTAGTGCATGCCGGCCACTAGGGAAAGAAGACCCTGCCACCATTCTGACGTTGGCATTTATGGAGTAGAAGTGGAATTCAGAAAATGCAGCTAGACGGGTGCTCCACCTCCCAGAGCAGCTCATCTGTTTTTGCCCAACATCCAGGGTCCCGTGCCAAAAAGCCAGCCCACCCCGGCAGGGTCTAGAAAGAACATATCAGTTGAGTCAGAAAATCCATATTTATAGCTTGTCAGTTCTGTAAAATAAATAAATAAATAAATAATTGCCCTGGCTCAGTGGATAGGGCTTCAGGCTGTGGCCTGGTCAAGGGCACGTACCTCAGTTGGAGCCTTGATCCCCAGCCCCAGTGGGGGTATGTGTGGGAGGCAACCAATCGATGTGTCTCTGTCACGTAGATGTTTCTCTCTGTCTCTCCCCCCTCCCTTCCACTCTCTCTAAAAATCAATGGAAAAATGTCCTCTGGTGAGGATTAACAAAAGAAAAAAATTTTTTTTCAAGTGAAAATAATGTAAAACCAAGCTTGTCTCTTCTGGGAAAGGAGTTAGAAATGTAATATGAACCAAGAAAATTGTTCCACATTCTGTAAAACCTGTGGGGTGAAGAAGAAAAATTTAAGTGTAGAAGAATGTTCAGGATTGAATTTGGTCATTTTATTTTGTGTAAGTCATAACATTTTAATCTTATTTTAATATTTTGGATCTTATATATCTATTTATATACAGAAATGTGTGTTTTATAAATCATAAATCCACTGCCCAGATAACCTTTGTGGATCTATTTTTTTTTTAATCCTCATCCGAGAGTGAAGTGAAAGGAAGGTAGGAGGGGGAGAGAGAGAGAGAAAAAGAACCATGGATGTGAGAGAGACACATCAACTGGTTGCCTTCCACATGGGCCCTGGGGCTGGATGCCCTTGACCAGGAATCAAACTCTTTGGTCCACAGTCTTTGGCCTGTGGCCTTTGTTGATCTTTTAAAAGTAAAATTCAGCCGAGCTGGTGTTGCTCAGTGGTTGAGTGTTGACCCATGAACCAGGAGGTCACGTTTAGATTCCTGGCCAGGGCAAGTGCCCAGTTTGCAGGCTCGATCCCCAGTAGGGGGCAGCTGATTGATGATTCTCTCTCATCATTGATGTTTCTCTCTCCCCCTCTCCTTTTCACTCTGTGAAATCAATTTTTTAAAAAATATTAAAAGTAAAATTCATATGTACACGTTGTTTGAAAAGTCAAACAACACAGAAAGATAGAAAATGGGAAGAAAATAACAGCTCCCCTCTCCAACTACCTAATGGCAGTAACTGTCCACATTTCTTGTGTGTCCTACAAGCAAAAAGTATATGCATAATACTAAAATTTTTACATATTTATGTGTGCTTTCTTAATTGACCAGAATCTAGAGGTTTTCTCATATGAACACATAGATTTGCTCGCTCTTCTAGTGGTTGTATAGATCTCATTTATGGCAGTGCCATCATGTATTTAAATAGTCCCCTGTTGAAACGTACATTGTTTTCCGGTTTTTTGCCATTAAAACAAAGCTATAATGAGCATCCTTGTTCATTTATCTCAGCTACTTCTATCTATTTACCAATAGGGCCAATTCAGAGCTATGGAATTGTTAGGTCAAAGGACATGTGCATTTAAATTTTTGTTTTGAATATATTGTCAAATTGTCCTAGAAAAATCCTACAAGTTTGTACATTTACCATCGGTGTATAAAAGTGACTATTTTCCTAAGCCTTCATTGACACTGGGTATTATCAATCCTTTATTTTTTTTTATTTTGTTCAAGAATAGCTTATTGATTTTTAGAGAGAGAGGAAGGGAAAGGGAGAGAGAAACATCAATGTGAGAGCGCAATATGGATCTGCTGTCTCCTCCATGCCCCCTGCTGGGGACTGAGCCCATAACCCCCAGCAGGTTCCCTTGCCTGGAAATCAAACCAGCAACCTTTTGGTTCAGGGATACCCAACCAATTGAGCCACACCAATGAGGGTCAATCTTTTAATTTCCAACAACGTGGTGAGTTTAAAGAGGCACCTGGTTATTTAGATCCTATTGAATTATGAATGAAAATTAGAATCTTTGCAGGATTTGGGGCCCTTGTCCTTCTTTTCTGTAAATAGCCTGTTGACATTCTTTGACCATTTTTCGTTAGGATTATTCCTTTTTATTGATTTGCTCCCTGTACAAGTTAAGGAAAACAGGCCTTTGTGTGGCATGTGAGTGGCAATACCTTTTTCCAGTTTGTTATTTTTACTTTGTTTATTGACATTTTGACAACAGAAGTTGAGGCCTACTTGACCGACCTTCGCCTTCATAGCTACTGAACTGTGTGCTCTGTTCACAAAGGCCTTCTGTATCTTCTGACTATGAATAAATTCACTTATATTTTCTTGTAGAATTTTCATGATTTAAATTTTCATGTTAAAGTCTTTGAGCCATTTGGAATTCATTTGGGTACAAAGAATGAGGTAGAGATTCTGTTTAAGATTTCCCAAATGGTTAGCCAGCTGTTCCAATGCATTTGTTAGATAGCTTCCCCTTTCCCAGTCCCTTAGGGGCCACATGGCTCTATATGGGGCCATATGGTAGGAGGGTGGTGGGGAGACATCCGGCCCTTGGGTCATATGAGGCTCGGGATGAGTTAATTAAATGTTTGACCAAATATAGCAGGTTAATTTTTTAAATATATTTTTATTGATTTCAGAGATGAAGGGAGAGAGAGGCAGAAATACCAATGATGAGAATCACTGATCAGCTGTCTTTTGCACGCCCCACACTAGGGTTGGAGCCTGCAACCTGGGCATGTGCCCTGACCGGGAATCGAATCGTGACCCCCCTGGTTCATAGGTCGATACTCAACCACTGAGCCACGCTGGCTGGGCCCGCAGGCAGATTTTTAAGTTGATAATTTTGTATGGCCCGCAAATGATGTTATAAATATCCAAATGGCCCTCGGCAGAATAAAGGATCCCCACCCCTGCTCTATATAGACACCAGAGTGGAATCCATCTTGCTTTCCCCCAGGTCTGCCAGAGACAGACGAGCAAGGCCTGTCACACAGATCCTGCAGAGGCTTCTGTCATGAGGATGAAAGAAAGCCAGGTCTCTCAGAGACAGAGCGAGCACCACTGCTCTGCTAGACAAGAGGGGACAAAAGCCTCCCAGTCCTGAAAGAGAAGGGGGACACCTATTCAATGTCTTCCTTTTGAAAGAAGAGAGAGAGAGAGAGAGAGAGAGAGAGAAAGAGAGAGAGACACCTCAGGGTAGAGTGTGCTCACTATATAGAAAGAAGAGACACAACCACACCTGTATTTCTGAAGACACACAGTTATACACATCCTACACACACCCCACTCACACATCAAATACTCTGAGTTTCTCCAGTAGGGGGCACCCAGGCCTAAAGAACCCTCTCAATCACAGGAACTCCAAGGATGGTACCGCCAGTGTTTCTCACATAGCATCCAGATTCCTTTTAAAGGGAAAAAAAGCTAGAAGACCCCCAAGCATCTATCCACAATACCTCAATTGGAGAAAAAGAAAACGAAGGCTTATTCTATAAAAATATTCCGATTGCTTGTTAATACATGTTTAAAACTGTTAAAAAGATTTGTCATCATTAAAATAAAATGTGAATTAAAAAAATTTCCCCAGAGCTCTGGCTGATGCTGTTTAGTGGTTAGAGCATTGTCCTGCACAGCAAAGGGTCTCAGGTTCAATGTGTCTCTCACATCGATGCCTCCCCCTCTCTCTCTCTCTCTCTCTCTCTCTCTCTCTCTCCTCTTTTGCTCTTCCTCTCTTCCTCTCTCCCTCCCTTCCAATAAACGGAAAGAATATCCTAGGGTGGTGATTTTTTAAAAATTTCCCCAGAATTAAAAGACCCCCAAGGACATAGCTGCAGACCCCTGGGATGGGACAGGGGATTGGGAAAGTCTGACTTAAGATATTATCATGCAGCAGATGTACATGGTAATATCTCTCCACACACATGAGTAAAACAGTTTTCTCCTCTTTTTTTGTTTGTTGTTGTTAATCCTCATCCAAGGATATTTTTTTCATTGATTTTTGGAGAGAGTGGAAGGGAAGGAGGGAGGGGAGAGAGAGGAGTGGGGGGAGGGTTAATTCGTGTATGTACCCTGACTGGGGATCAAACCTACAACCTTGGCGTATAGGAACGATGCTCTAACCAACTGAGCTACCCGGCCAGAGTTCTCCTTTTCTTTCCTCTGTTTCTCCTGGTTCAGCTGGTCCAGGGCTCTAGGCAACAAATGTAATCCCCGCCCCTTTTACTTTGTTCCTTAATCCCTTTGATTTTTTTCCCAGTAAAAATATTTTATGATTTTTATTGGAAATATTTTTTAAATCATTATTATGAAAGTAGAAAATACAGATTTGTCCATGTGAGGCCAGCCCTCACCTTGAGGTATTTCTTTAAGGTGTGGTGGGCTTCCTTCTTGACTCGTTGTTTTGAGTGTTTTCCAGTAAAGTCTTAGCAGGGGCCAGTGCAGTCACACAGCACACACCCGCTACCGGGCCAGGGCCGCAGGCTGACCTGGGAGCTCTGTCTCACCTGTCAGAGGTGGAGCTGTGAACAGCTGGCCTGGGAGAGACCTTGCCCCAGTTTCTTACTGTCTTCTTTTCTGGAGACTCCCCTGAGACTAGCATGGGAGAGAGGTGCCCGCCCTGTTCTCTCCACTCTCTGCCCCAGAGGCCCTGTGTTTCAGGGTTCAGAAGCATGGTCTGGGGCCAGGACAGATCCCTTTCCTGTCAGCCATTCAGCAGGCGCCTGAGGCTGGAAGGCACAGAAGGAGAATCCTGTGTTCCTTCCTGGCTCTGTGCCCACCAGGCTGTGCCCACTCTGCCTGGCACCAGCCTCCCCTGAAGAACGTGGCAGTTGGCAGTGGTGGTTCTGTAGGAGCCCCGGAGAATGAATGAGCTTGGAGGGTTTCTCGCAGTTGGCAGTGGTGGTTCTGTGCTTTCCGGAGGAGCCCCGGAGAATGAATGAGCTTGGAGGGTTTCTCCTCAAAGGCCCACCCTCTCCTCCACGCAGTCACACCTGCCTGCCTCTGATGGCTCTCTTGCCCTCTCTGGCTCCCTCCCCATCTCCCCTGATGCAGGGAGTCCAGTCTTAGGTAAAATACAAAGCAATACAACAGACAGATTTCTCTCTATTGCTACCCCATCAGAGGTATAAACGGCACCGACCGTGACGAACTTTGCAGGTCATATTTGGAATGGTGTGACTTAAAATACAGGCTAAGGGACCTACCCACATTTTATTTTGCAGGTCCTGGTTGTCCCTCAACCAGCTGGGCTGTCACCCTTCAGAAAAGCTGAAACTGAGACACAGTGAGAGACCTGTGTGACGAGTGTAAAGAGAAGGACAGACACGCCTCCGATGGAAAGTCACACAGGCGTCCTGAGCTGCCTCTCCCCTGGGCACCCGGTGGTTCGTTAACAGTGGTTAACGATTCTCCCAAGGAACGCCAGGCAGGCCAGCCGGCGAGTGTCCCTGTGGGCCCTGGAGAAATCTGGGAGGACACACACCTTGCAGTAACAGGAAGACTCTCTGGGGATTGCTCTGACCGGGACACTTTCATGTTCCCTATATTTACATTTTTCATAGTGGTGTGTTTAATCAGGAAAATGGGGATATTTCCATTTTCTAAAAGGCGTTTGGGAATATGGACACAAGGGTAGTCGGTGCAGAGGCAAAGGTCCTGGTGAACTTTGTGGAGGTAACAGCTCAGAGCCGGGCCTCTGCAGATGGGGAGGATTCAGGATGCTGTCCTCACTGCTCTAGTCCAGTGGTCGGCAAACTCATTAGTCAGAGGTCTGGTGAACTTTGTGGAGGTAACAGCTCGGAGCCGGGCCTCTGCGGATGGGGAGGATTCAGGACGCTGTCCTCACTGCTCTAGGGCAGTGGTCGGCAAACTCATTAGTCAACAGAGCCAAATATCAACAGTACGATTGAAATTTCTTTTGATAACCAAATTTTTTAAACTTAAACTATATAGGTAGGTACATTGTTATTAACTTAATTAGGGTACTCCTAAGGCTTAGGAAGAGCCACACTCAAGGGGCCAAAGAGCCGCATGTGGCTCATGAGCCGCAGTTTGCCGACCACTGCTAGGGGGTTGGGAAGAAGCTGAACTCATGACCATGAGGACCCAGGGTCTGGGGAAAGGACTACAGTGCGGACACACACATTTAACTAAAACCATCGCTTGGATCCAGGATGCCAGCAGGTCCAGGCTGGACGGGGTAGGGGGTCAGTGCGGTCAAGGCCATCCGAATCCCTGAGGTTTTACTTGTCTCAGCGTGGCCCTGGGCTGGCAGTGAGGTAGCCAGAGGATGAAGATTGAGGAAGAGCCTCCATGGTTGGGGCCTGGACACCTCACTGCCCCCCACCCCATGCTCCAGGTCCAAGGCCCACTGATCTGTGACCCCAGGGCTCACATCACCCCTGTAGATGCCTCCTCTCCCTTCCCCAAGCCAGGTAGCCAATGGGAGGCCTGGGGCCAGTAAGACAGGGATGCTATGGGGTGGAAAGCAGGGGAGGAGGAGGAAAAGGTAGAAAGACAGGAAGAGGTAGCTACACAGAGAGAGACAGACAGAGGGACACAGCAAGTTAACTGTGCATGCACACACACAAAAAGGTCATTAGAGAGGCAGAAAGGGGGACAGAATGAAGGGGAGAGAGAGAAAGGGACAGAGAGAGAGGCAGAGAGAAATTAAGGGCAGGACCCACGTTCCACTCATTGGCTTCCTAGGACCAGACAGGGCCACGAGGACAGGCCAGGGGGTGGACAGGGAAGACAGAGCTAGAGACAGGGTCTGAGTGCCAACATCATGAAAAACGAGCATTCGCTGTCCCTTGCTGCATGTTTAGCGCCACACTGCATGTTGCAGAGAGCAAAATGCAGGTCCAAGTCCCCACACTAGGAAAGATTCCTCAGAGGCCGAGGCGGCCTTTCCCAGGATCAGGCGGCTGATCAAGGCCCCCACAGACTGAGATCACCAGGGGTGGCTTAGCAACAGGGCTGCATTTGAGCTGCCTCTTGAAGAGCAGGTGGGAAGAAGGGACACAGGTGTTCAGTGGAGGTGGGAAGACGCATGTGAGTACAGTTAGGAGGGCCTTGGATGCCAAGCCAAGGAGGCTGAGAGAGCCGCGGTCACACGGGGGGAGTGAGTAGTGGAAGCTGTGCGTTGGGGAAACCCGGCCCCGAGAGCAGCAGAATATAGGGGAGCGGAGGGCTGCGGGCACCCCTGACCCTCCAGCCCCACTCCTGATGCCCACTGTCTGCCACTACCTTCCAGCAACCCCATACCGCCGGCCACACCGGACTGCTTCTCACCTCCGTGCCGTTGCCCATGCGTTCCTCTGCCTGGAAGGCCCTCTCTGTCCAAAGCCTTTCGTTGGCAAACGCTGAAACATGGCTTAAACTCTTCTCCAGGGCTTTCTCTTCCAGGAAACCTTCAGGCAAGAGGAGGTACCCCTCCCGGCACAAAAGCCAACATGAACACTCCCCCGGCTCAGCTGAATCAAATCATGTTTTTGACCGAGACCAGAAAACATCATTGGCTCCATCTGTGTCTTGGCCTTACCACACCCAGAATTTGCCTGACCTCACCGGACACCCTGCCAGCTGTCAGGCATCAGTATCCACACCGTGAAGAGAGGAGGGAACGGGCAGGGGAGGGATGGGTGACAGCGCAGGGCACATTTGCCTAGAGGTGCTTTGGGCTGGCTGGTCACAGAGCAGTGACTCACTCCCCAGAGAGGAGAGCGAGCGGCACTGGGGACAATCACTGGGCATCCGAGCCTTCGTGGAGAGCTGGAGGTTCTTGGAAGAGAAGAACCTCCTGGGGATCGGACTCACCCCCAGCACTGGCCAGGAAGGCGGCTGAGGCCTCACTGCCCACACCCACCAGGCGGGAGCCATGGATAAGTTCCGCATGCTCTTCCAGCACTTCCAGTCCAGCTCTGAGTCGGTGATGAACGGCGTCTGCCTGGTGCTGGCCGTGGTCACTGTCAAGCTGTACTCCTCCTTCGACTTCAACTGCCCCTGCCTGGCGCGCTACAACACCCTCTACGGCCTGGGCCTTCTGTTCACACCCCCGCTCGTCCTCTTCCTCTGCGGCCTCCTTGCCAACCGGCAGTCCGTGGTGATGGTTGAGGAGTGGCGCCGGCCCGCGGGGCACCGGAGGAAGGACCCAGGCATCATCAGGTGTGCGGTCCCATACCACCCAGAGGCCTGTGGGCATTGTCAGGCCCCGCCCTCGCCTGCACAGGCACTGCCAGGGACACCCCAAACTCTGACCTTCCCCATGGGCATTCTCAGGCTCCCCACCGGCACAGAAATTGTCAGGGACACCCCCAAACCCTACCCTTCCCCCATGGGCATTGTCAGGCTCCCCACCCACACAAACACTGCTAGGTGACCCTCAAACCCCCATAACCCCCATGGGTGTTGTCAGGGCTCCTCACCTGCCCCCCCTCCAGGCACTCTCACATGTGCCCCCTCCTTTCCTCAACGAAAGCATCATCAGCTCACCAGACCCATTTGCAGTTTCCACTCTGGAAACAGACATTTCTGTTCCTGTCATTTGTCTCCCTTCTGCCAAACCCCAATCACTCCCATGGGTGTTGTCAGGGCTCCTCACCTGCCCCCCCACTCCAGGCACTCTCACATGTGCCCCCTCCTTTCCCCAACTAAAGCATCATCAGCTCACCAGACCCATTTGTAGTTTCCACTCTGGGAACAGACATTTCTGTTCCTGTCATTTGTCTCCCTTCTGTGGCCAGTGCTAGAGACACATGAATGATCCAGAATTCCCCATAATTTCCCAGGTCACATCGATCACGCTGCCATGGATTATACCTCACCACACGTGTGAAGGGCCATCCCCTGACATGCATAGGGGCTCTGCCTGTAGTGAGCGGCATGCTTGGCTTAAAGGCTGCCTCCCTCTCCCATACACTCCCCAGGGCAGCTCTACTGTCCTTAGAGCCTCCCACCTGGTGGGTGCCCTCTGTCAAAACCAGTTGATGGAGTTTAGCAATTTGAATTGCTCCCTGGTCAACACTAAACATCGCCTTGGTGCCAAGCCCTGTGCCAAGCACTGTGTGTGCACGGCCTCTGGATTCTCACCTCGGCCCTGGGTCTGTTCCTATTAGGGTCCATGTCTAAGGATGAGGGGCCTGAGGCACAGAGAAGTTTAGTAACTCAGCTGAGCTCCCACAGGTAGGAAGAAGCACAGCTCACTCCGCTGCCCTGTGTGTTTTCAACAAAACGTCTAAGTGCTCTAGACCCATGGGCAGTGGCGGGAGGAGCTTGGTGAGTTTTCGCCCGCTCATGATCTCCTCTCTGCCCTATGCTTTGGCATGGACCATTGAGGTGTCCTCAAGGGTATGTAAGGCAATGTCATGAGAAGCTCTCAGTTCCACCTTCTGACTACACTGCCCCCGAAGAAAATGCTGGAGCTGCCCCTGCCTACAGCGTATTTATAATTCTCTGCTGGGCAGGCCATGCACACGCGAGCACACGCACACACACACACACACACACACACACAGCATACATCATTTTATGTTTGTTACAGAGCAAGTTAGAGACATCTGCATCCTGTGCACAAGCAGCCACTATTTCGTGTTCCTCAGGGGCTCTGTGCTCCCTGTCATCCAGCCACACAGAGAGGGTCACATACACTGGGCATGCCCATGACCTCTTCCTCTGGGAGTCAGTGGTTGCAGCGCCACTAGGCTCCTACCCTGGGACCAACACCCCATGCAGGCCAGAGAGGAGTGGAGTGGGTCAGGAGAGACACCTGGACAGTCAGAGAGTGGGCTCCCTGGATGCTAGGAGAGGTGTTGGAGGTGCTACGTCTGGGAGGGACATTGGGCAGGGCTGTCTGAGTTTAGGCTTCCCTCGAAAGCAGGCTCTGGGAAGAATGTGATAATGAATAGGCAACTGGAGTTCAGCCCTACTGGGGACCCTCTAAGAGAGTGTGTAGGACACACCTCAGAAATGGCGCACTGAGGGTCTAGGACAGTGATGGCGAACCTTTTGAGCTCAGCGTGTCAGCATTTTGAAAAACCCTAACTTAACTCTGGTGCCGTGTCACATATAGAAATGTTTTGATTGAAAGCAGGCTCTGGGAAGAATGTGATAATGAATAGGGAACTGGAATTCGGCCCTACTGGGGACCCTCTAAGAGAGTGTGTGGGACACACCTCAGAAATGGCGCACTGAGGGTCTAGGAAGATGGGGTGTTTATCCACCAGGCCCCATCCCTCTTGGGTTGAAGGTTGAATTGGGGATTGTGAACTTTCTATCGCTTGCAGCCTAGCCCTCAGGCAGAGCCATGCAAGTGGTTGAGGGGGCTGAGGCGGAGGCCCTCTGGCCTCCATGTGAATAGGAACTATCCTCCAGCAGAGTCTGCTACCAGGCCCAGAGCAGGAAGAGCCCCAGCTCCCCAGTGTTGCAGTCCTGGGACTCCCAGGGCCCCCAGCCCTCCTTCCTCCTTGCCCTCTGCCGCTGGCACCCCTGCAGTGGAAGCTGCAGCCATTCCTTTGGTGTAACTACGACTAGTATTTCCCAGCCCTCCTGGGAAGTCCATCTTTGCATCTCCTGTAGCCTTCCTGCTTCAGCTGAATTCCAGCTGCCCTTTGTGACCCACCCCCCTTTCCTCTGCTCCCAGGTACATGTGCTCCTCTGTGTTGCAGAGAGCGCTGGCTGCCCCCCTTCTCTGGATCCTGCTGGCCCTCCTTGATGGGAAGTGCTTCGTGTGTGCCTTCAGCAGCTCCGTGGACCCTGAGAAGTTTCTGGACTTTGCCAACATGACCCCCAGCCAGGTTCAGCTCTTCCTGGCCAAGGTGCCCTGCAAGGAGGATGAGCTGGTCAGGGACAGCCCTGCTCGAAAGGCAGTGTCTCGCTACCTGCGGTGCCTGTCACAGGTAATGTGGACGGTCCTCTCCCTAGAAGCCTCCCATTATCCTGCATGGGTTCCGAGGGGTGAGGGGGTACAGGTGACGGCCTGAAGCCCCTCCCTACTGCTGGAGACACAACCAAGGAGCAGGTGGTCCCCAGGGGGATCAGGAGCTTGACACATGTACAGAACAGTGTTGGGCCCTAGGAAGTGGGCACTTGGTCATCAATGCTGACTCACCCCAGGACAGAGACCAGGTACCCATATCCTCTGGGAGTCAGCTAGGCCCGTCCTCAGGGGGCTGGATGGCAGAAAGCACTGGGGATAGACTGTTCTGTCCACCCCCCACACACATTCTTCCCATCCCTCAGAAATAATACGAATTACCTTCTATTGAGCACTTATGTGTCAGGCACTGTGTTAAGCATTTCATATTCATTCTTTCATTTAATTCTCAGAACAACCCCAGGAGGTGGATGCAGTCACTATCATCCCATTTCACAGATGAGGAAGTGGAGGCTCTGAGAGTTTAGCTCACTAGGCCAAAGTCACACCGCTTGGAAGAGGCAGGACAGGGATCGAATTCCCCTTTATTGAGCACTTATGTGTCAGGCACTGTGTTAAGCATTTCATATTCATTCTTTCATTTAATTCTCAGAACAACCCCAGGAGGTGGATGCAGTCACTATCATCCCATTTCACAGATGAGGAAGTGGAGGCTCTGAGAGTTTAGCTCACTAGGCCAAAGTCACACCGCTTGGAAGAGGCAGGACAGGGATCTGGATGCACAATGCACACTGTAACTCCTGACCCTCTTAACCACCTCCATACAATGCAGGTTCTCCCTAGGTGCCTGGCTCCCCACAGGGTATCAACTCCATTATCCTGGGAACAAACCCCAGCCCAGACTCCAGATTCTACCACCTCCACTCCCAGAGCCTCAGGCTCGGCTGTGTCCTCCAAAAAGAATTTACCTGAACCTATACATGCCCAGTATCCCTGGGGCCACAGAGAATAAAAACATGACCCCAGCCCTCTGTGGAGCTGAGACCGGCTGGTGGCAGATGCAGGCCCGTGGGGCAGGGCAGAGAGGACCAGTGCTCAGGATGCACTGATTCTGCTTCAGGCTGTGGCCTTGGCCCTGTCACTCTCCCTCTGGGCCTTGGTTTCTCCTGCGAAATCAAGGGAAGTTTGGTCTCCTTCACTTGATGGTCCCTGCAGGCTGACACACTCTAGGCTTCACCAGCTCCTTGGAAAGAGTGTAGAATTTTCCATCAGACCAGGGTTGGAGTCCTCACTCCGCAGCTGTACGTTTATCAGGCACATTAAATGCTCCTAGAATGTAAAATACTCACACAGTATTTTACACTGGTAAGCGGGGAGGATTCTGTGAGAGGCCAAAAGAGGGATTGTAAATCACATCTACAAATGATAAGAATTCAAATAAGTCTTTGTGTGAGAGGAGTGAATTTTCGGTTCCAGGTCCACACAATTGCTCTGGTTTGAAGCCAGGCCTTGAAGAGACTGTCGCTATGGATGGGCAGAGAGGAGGGAGACGCTCTAGCCTTAGACAACTGCCTCTAATGGTTTCTCACTCTTGGCCTGGAACACTGTTCCCTGTTTGGATCCTGCACAACTGTTACTAATCCTTCCGGTCTCAGCCTAAACCTCACTGTCCCCTGAGCCCTCCAGTTCAGGTTGGGCAAATTCCCATGACTCCCTGTACATCCCTTAACATGGCACATAGCCAGTCATCGTCTACTAGTTGTTTTTCCTCCACTTAAGTGTGAGCTCTCTGAGAGAAAAGACTGGGTCCCCAGTGCTCCCCCCAAAATATAGAATAGATGGATGCATAGACAGGGTGGATAAATATATGTGAGGATAGATGGAGCACTGAATAAAAAATGAAAGGATGATGGATGGATTGATGGATGGAGTGTAGGGAAGGCAAAACTTTACTTCTTCCCACCTTAGGTTTTCAGCTGAGATGCTAACAAAAAAAAATTAACAAAAGGAAAACAGTTTATTAACATGTGCAGTGGACACCACGCGGGAGAAACCTAAACCAAAGAGTAACTCAAAGTGGTGGCTTAGAATTCCGGCTTATATAGCACCTTCAGCAAAGAGTAGTATCTTTGTAGAGAAATGACAGGACAAAGGAAAGCGGTTTTAGGCTTCCAAGGGCAGAAACTGTGGGAAGGTAAATACATGAGAGGAAGCATGGAGTTTCTTACTCCTTACCAATAGAGTAAGGTTTGTTCGCACATTCCTCTGGTGCTGCCTCTGGGCTGATAAGAGTCTGTCTCCAGTAAAAGGAGAATTTATATCTTGCCTTTAGGCAGAAAGGGAGAAGGTAGAAAGAGCTTCTCCTATGTTTGCTGCTTCTTAATTTTCTTCAGCTCAAAATAATTTTATGTCCAAGAGGCCTACTTTAGAGTGATCTATTCTGATTTCCAGAAGAAAAGTTGGGAGGATGAATGGTGGGTACATGAATGGTTAGGATAGCAAATTGAAGGAAGGATGAGAGTATCAGAACGGGAATGGATGGGAGAATAGGTGGCTGGATAGGAAGATGGATGATGGATGGACAGGTGGAAAGATGGTTGAGAGGATGTCTGAATAGGAATATAATAGATATGTAGTCATATGGGAGGATGGATGACTGGATGGTTGTGGGGGGAGAGATAGCTGGGGAAATGAATGGATGCAAGGATGAGATGATATTGAAGGGAGGATGGATGGAGGTTGTTGGTTGGATGGATGACTAAATAGGAAGATAAATATATCTGAGGAAGGATGGAAGAGATAAAGGAAGAGACTGAACACCTGTGCTTGCCGCCCCATTCAGCGCTGTGCCCCGCCCACACCTAACCTCATTGTCCGTCCCCACCCCCACCCCCCGCCCCCAGGCCATTGGCTGGAGCATCACCCTGCTGCTGATCGTGGCGGCCTTCCTGGCCCGCTGCCTGAGGCCCTGCTTCGACCAGACGGTCTTCCTGCAGCGCAGATACTGGAGCAACTACATGGACCTGGAGCAGAAGCTCTTCGACGAGACGTGCTGTGAGCATGCGCGGGACTTCGCGCACCGCTGCGTGCTGCACTTCTTCGCCAGCATGCAGAGCGAGATGCGGGC
>NW_005370043.1:2635853-2636836 GCF_000412655.1 Myotis brandtii
CGGCGCCCGGGACCAGGCTGTCCCAGCACACGGACGTGTAGCCTCCCCTCCCCGGCGCACGGTCGGTCCCCACGGGTAGTGGCGGTGCTGACCAGGCGGTGGGAACCCGAGGCAGGGCAGCCTAACCTTTGTTGGCCCCCTTCGACGAAATGTTGAATTTCGTGCCAAAAAAAGAGCATTTGCGGGAAGTTTTAATTCATTACTTTATTTTGAAGAAAAGTGCTAGCGATGGACATTACTTTGAATAAAGCACTGTTGATGATTTTCTTGAAATTATCGTGTTTTCTTTGATTACAAAAGCCGCATTATTAGCCGGTTATGGTTATCCCGCATTATTAACACATTAAGCGCCCAGCCTGCTTTGTCTTCCGGACCGGAAGTATAGTGTAGTATAGTGTCAGTCAAGCGCGTAACATGTTAACCGGTATCCGCACTATTAACCGGTTAATGGTTAATCCGCATTATTTTTTTAATATGTTTTATTGATTTTTTACAGAGAGGAAGGGAGAGGGATAGAGAGTTAGAAACATCGATGAGAGAGAAACATCGATCAGCTGCCTCCTGGACACCCCCTACTGGGGATGTGCCCGCAACCCAGGTACATGCCCTTGACGGGAATCGAACCTGGGACCTTTGAATCCACAGGCCGACGCTCTATCCACTGAGCCAAACCAGTTAGGGCTAATCCACATCATTAACCGGTATCCGCACTATTAACTGGTTAACGGTTAATCTGCATTAATAACCGGTTAATAATGCGGATTAATCATTAACGGTTAATAATTCGGATTTTGTGATCAAAGAAAACACGATAATTTCAAGAGAAACATCAAAAGTGCTTTATTCAAAGTAATGTCCATCGCTAGCATTTTTCTTCAAAATAATGAGTTAAAACTTCCCGCAGGACGCCGTCTCTGCAGCAAAAGTTGAAAGAACCTGTTGCTCATCACAGTGGCGGTTGGGCAGAGCTCAGCCCCGCGCCC
>NW_005370043.1:2637132-2653770 GCF_000412655.1 Myotis brandtii
GCTGTGCGAGAAGGTGGAGAAGGCGGTGGAGGCCGCGCTGGTGGGGAAGCGCACCGTGGAGACCCACCAGCAGATCGACAGCCACGAGTGTCGCTGAAGGGCGCGGGGGCAGGAAATATTTGCAGAATGTGGACCAGCCCAGTCACGAGGGTAAAAACCCAGGTCACAAGGCAAGAAAAAAAAAAAAGGAGACGTCAGAGAAGTGGGAAACGGGTGGAGAAGGCGGTGGAGGCCGCGCTGGTGGGGAAGCGCACCGTGGAGACCCACCAGCAGATCGACAGCCACGAGTGTCGCTGAAGGGCGCGGGGGCAGGAAATATTTGCAGAATGTGGACCAGCCCAGTCACGAGGGTAAAAACCCAGGTCACAAGGCAAGAAAAAAAAAAAAGGAGACGTCAGAGAAGTGGGAAACGGAAGTCAGATGGAAACTTGTAACTGCTCAGCAGATAAGATGATGGGCTCCGCCGCCCCGCAGGCTGAGCCTCTGAGCTTCCCCGCCAGCAGCTCTGACTCTATGGCCCCGGGGGAGCGCGCGGGAGGCACCGCGCCGCCCACCGCCAGCCCTAACCGAGCCAGAGGCAGGGGGGAGCCCTGGGATACAGGTTAATAATGCGGATTAACCATTAACTGGTTAATAGTGTGGATACTGGTTAATAATGCGGATTTTGTAATCAAAACACGATAATTTCAAGAAAAACATCAAAAGTGCTTTATTCAAAGCATAGACAGCCCTGTACCAGGCAATAAGGAAGAGAGAATACACAGGTGATAAAGCCCCACCAATTCTGTTTCTAGCAGACCAAGGCTGAGCCCCCTTCAAGGTGCACCCCATTTTGAGATGCAGCTCCTTTCTCGGCCCAGCTTTTCTGCCCACATTCAGTTAGCAGGTGCTTCCTCCCTCACCTTTCCACTCACCACCTTCCCCCCAACCTGCGGCCTGACACCTGAGCTCAGCATCTCTGTGTAAGGCTGCCTCCTTCCTCAGATATCTTCAGGGCTATCTTACCACGGCCCTCAGCAAGAAGCTGGCACCCTGGTGAGGATTTCCCCTGGTGTGTGTGTGGTGTGAGGACCAGATCGGCAAACCAGGGTGGGGGCAGACCTAGACATCACATTGAACAAGAAGATTTTGTAAGTTCCAGTGTTTAAGAAACTCTGGGCCAACTGTGGGTGTGGGGTCTGGCTACGGGATGAAAACCCTTGAAACACCAGGGTTCGATCTTGCTGTGGGGGGAAAAAAACTGCCACTCAATGTCTGGTAGCCCAAACAGGAAGGGTTGGGGAAGACCTAGCCTGTGAGCTCCTCCCTAATGACTCTCTCATACCACACACACACACACACACACACACACACACACTCACATCCCACCGTTGCCTTCATTAGCACAAATGGTGCAGACCCATGCTTTTCTAGTCGTCAGGCCTAGGAGTAGTCCAGGAGTCCCAGGATGTCTCCCGAGAGCTCAGCCCCCTCCATATCAGGATACTTATACCTGCTCTCCTGACCTCTTGCCAAGGGACCTTGTAAGGACCAGACAATCCCTGCAGTTCAGCCTCCCCCCACCTACCTGCTGTGGTCAGGCCATGCAAATATCAGAAATGGCACTGAGGTGGGGCAAGATTTAGGCAAAGTGTTAGCAGGGATTGGGTCAGGAGGGGGTGGGGAAAGCTTGGAGATGGCCCAGTCATGGCTGGTGAGATCCCAGCCTGGGGAAAGGAGGCTCAGGGACCTCACTTTGGGCTGCAAGGACGCAGCATCTGGACCAGTAAAAAGCCACTGACTGTCATCAATACTCTTGCCTTCTAATACTGAGCACTTACAGAGCACCGACTGCATAGACAACCCTGTACCAGGGAATAAGGAAGAGAGAACACACAGATGATAAAGCCCGCTGTCTAATGGAGAGAGAGTCAACGATGGATACAGGAATCATTATAATCCGAAGCAAAGGGTGTAAGTGATATGGTAGACTAGAGGCAAGTCAGGTGCCGTGGGGATTGAGCATGTAGAATAACGCTCCAGGCCGGGCGACTGGCTGCATTTGAATGGGTCTTGAGGGATGGGGAGGGTTTGGACAAGGAGAGAAAGATGTGGGGTGGGGCAGAGCACCTCAAGGGAAGAAACAGCAAGAACAAAGGCAAAGAGTTGGGGAAGGGGTCGCACATGTTTCATTTATTCTTTCAGCAAATATTGATGGAATGCCTAGAGTGTCCGAGAGCAGGACAGACTTGGGCCTATCTTAATGGATCTTCCAGTCTGGAAGGGAAGATAGGACATGAGCTAGTGAAAAAAAAACAGCCAGTGAAGGGGTGTGCAATCCAGCCTGGCTAAAGTGAGGACCTTGGCTGGAGAGCTGAGGAGCCCACCCCACATGAAGTCCACCAAGAGGACCAGGGATGCATTCTTGGGATCCTCTGCCATGGATGGTCCTCAAATGCATCCCCACCCTTTTTAGCCCCCAAACATGATATGGTTTCAAACCCCAAATCTTAGCCAATGTCCGTCCACACCATCATTTGTTCACATCCCGCGAGAAAGAGATGCCTGGGGCAGCGTGTGCCACCTCACCTGGGAGAGAGGGACACAGGTGGGAGGCTTCCACCTGCACCTGAAGACCCTTCCTCCCAGGGGAGCAGCCATCGGGGGTGCCTAAGTTCATTCCCCAAGCCTCGTTGCACTCTGGGTGATGGCCCTCCTGTGCCTACCCTGTACATAGACCCTCTCTCGTAGGAGACACAGTGGCCAGCCGGCAAGGCAGAAATGTACTAGCCATGAGGGCGTGGCTTGTCTAAATCCCCCATGTTGCCCATGCAGCCTGGGCAGCTCAGTTCTGCGTGAGGACGGTAGGATGGTGGGAGACTTGGAAGTTTAGCTCAGGACCTTGGCTTTATTCTGCAGGAAGTCAGTGATGAGAAAGTGCTTGCAGGCAAGCTCAGGAGGGGGGCTGAAACTTGTGGTTCACCCACGTGGCTGGGATGGCTGAGCTGCAGGAATGGAAAGCATGAGAGAGGCTTGAGTGAGGAGAGGAAGGGCCAAGACCTGCAGAGTTGTGGGTGCTCCTCCAGCCGCTGGTGGAGAGCAGTGCCCACTGGAGCACCACGCACTCGTGCTCTCCTACGCAAATGGGACATTTTCCTAAAGGCCCAGCACCCGCTCCCCAGCGGCCCCTTTGCATGCTGCTTTTCATGATACTTAACTCCTCCAGCACTGAGGTGGGGGCCAGGACAGGAGGCAGAGGGCCCAGTGCACGTCCCACCCTCATCCTGCTCTCCCTCTGGGGGTCCCCCCCTGGGAGCCCCCAACAAGGGTCCTCCAGAGGCCACCATCCTAGAGGCCCCATTTGCCGCAGGCCCAGCCAGAGGGCTGAAAAGAGCACTATCCTTCTCCACCGCATCCTGTTGGTGACACAACCTTTTCCACCTGGACTAGTGGGCCAGGAGAACTGATGCAGCTGGAAGAGAAAGGCCAGAAAACACTTTTCCGCCCCCTCTCCCACCGCCACGCCCACCTAGCCTGGGCTCAAATCCCACTCCTCCACCTACAAGCTGGGTACACTTTAGCTAGTAACTTAATCTCTCTGAGCCTCAGGCTCCACCTCTGTAAAATGGGGACAATAGCACCTGTTCCGTAGGGTTCTATGAGCATTTCACCAGGCGATGCCTGTAACGTGCTGACACAGGGAAAGCCCAGTCAATGCAAGCTCTTGTTGGTCACACAGACACGCACAGACCACTAATGTGGTTACATGCACACATGCAGATACACAGATCCCAAGGCCCAAAGGCACCGAGAGCACCCACGGCACCCACAGGGATGCACAGAGCTACCCTGTCCAGCCTCTTGCTCTCTGTCAGCCCCGGCCCCACCCTCTCACCCCAGACAGGAGCCATGTGTTTGGAGCTGGGTCCGACCTGCTCTTCTGGGAGAACTGGTGGGCATCAAAGGGAGCCCTTTAAGCTCCTCCCCACTTTGATAGGAGGGGCCCTGGCCTGGTTCCCACAGACGCTTGAGGGCCTGAGCTCAGGCATGAAAACCTACCCCCCACCCCTTTATCTTTTAATCTGGGGGAGTAGAAGTAGGAGGCGGGGCCAAGAAAGGATTTTTCTTCCATAATCTACAAACACGGACACCCACAGAGACATAAGAAAACCAGACATAAAAGCACCTGCATTATGCTCACAGGCTATAGCTCCCTGCCCAGTAGGGAGGAGACCCAGCAACCTCAGATTTAAATCCTCTGGCTCCAAATTCAGGGCTTTTTACTCTACGCCATGCTGTGCGTTAGCACTGTCTCCATTACTAGTGCTGCCCTCCCGCTGTGACCAAAATCACTACTGCCATCATTATCATTACTGCTATCACACCACCACCATCGTCACCGCCATCACCACCTTCACCTCCATCAGCACCATCCCCAACACCAACACTGCCTTCCCCAGCACTACCATGATCACCCCCATTATAGCCACCACTACAATTGCCCTGCATCATCGTACCATCATGGTCTGAACGGATGGGGGACCCTGGCATAGCGTGGAGGGAAGACCCAATGGAAGGCCCGAAGGAGGGTGAATGCTCCCTTGGAGCCCAGGGGACACGGTTCAGAAGCTCAGACCTCTGCAGCAGCCCTGGATTGTCCCAAACTCCAACCCTGCGGGAGATAGTGTCTTCCCAGCCTGTCTGCACTCCTGGCACTACTCCCACACCCATAGAGAACTGGTCCCCATCAGGTGTGGCCCTGGTGGTTTCCCTGTGCCGGAGGTGGCTGTGGAGAGAGAGCCCGGAGGGGAGGGGCAGGATCCTGGCTACACCCACAGCATTGGCCGCCTCGCGCCTCCCGGCCAGCACCTAACTAGAAGGTTTCTCAGAGAGACAGTGACCCCAGCCACTGCCCTGAGCTCTGCCCGTCTCAGCCATGAGGTGGGCACCCAGTGGGCACCGTGGGCTGCAAGAACCATCCTTGAGGCAGCGGTGAGGCGGGAGGAGGCCAACAGGCTCCGTGGGGGGCACGATGGACAAATTCCGGATGGTCTTCCAGTTCCTGCAGTCCAACCAGGAGTCCTTCATGAACGGCATCTGCGGCATCATGGCCCTGGCCAGCGCCCAGATATACTCAGCCTTCGATTTTAACTGCCCCTGCCTGCCCGGCTACAACGCAGCCTACAGCGCTGGCATCCTGCTGGCGCCGCCCCTGGTGCTCTTCCTGCTCGGCCTGGTCCTGAACAACAACGTGTCCATGCTGGCTGAGGAGTGGAAGCGGCCACCAGGCCGCCGGGCCAAGGACCCCGCCGTGCTCCGCTACATGTTCTGCTCCATGGCCCAGCGCGCCCTCATCGCGCCTGTCGTCTGGGTGGCCGTCACGCTGCTTGATGGCAAGTGCTTCCTCTGTGCCTTCTGCACTGCTGTGCCCGTGACTGTGCTGGGCAACAGCAGCCTGGCACCCAGCCTTACCCCACCGGAGCTCGCCCGCTTGCTGGCCCGGGTGCCCTGCCCGGAGATCTACGACGGCGACTGGCTGCTGGCCCGTGAGGTGGCCGTGCGCTACCTGCGCTGCATCTCCCAGGTGAGGGGACAGTGGCCCGGGCTGGGTCTCCCTGCACAGACCTGGGTCTCTGCAAGGGCCCAATTCCCCCACCTCTCAAAACAGGGTTCTCTCAGAAACAGTCATGTTTTCCAACAGGGTGGGCCCCTCAGACGGAGCTCTGTGGGGCAGGGACATATTTTCCCAACAGAGGCAGGGGCTTCTGAAGGCCACGTGTCTCTTCAGATGGGGCCACCTGGGGAAAGTGCTGTGACCACTTCAGTCCAGAGTCCTGTTCCCGCCCTGAGGTCCCCAGAGCAGACCCAATGGCCCAGCCAGCGCCATAGCCTCATCCTGAGCTCCGGCTTGGAACCTGGGGGAATTTGCATCCTTTTCCTCTCCCAGGCTGGGCCGTGGTGAGGCTGGTGAGAGGCTAAGCCATTTGGGTACATTTCCCTGGCAAATGCCCCCAGCTGGTGTCTCCCTGCTTGGGGAGTGGGAGCTGAGGGTCTGCTGCCCCTTGGGGAGGGAGATGCACAGTGGGGATGTGCCCTGAAGGCAGGGTTGGAGGGCCCACTGAGAAAATCCAGAGCTGAGTCCTCTGCCCCTCTGGGCACTCACCCATCAGAGCCCGTCAGGCCTCCCTGCAGGCATCCCAGTGTGGGGAGGACAGCCTGGGCAACGTGCCCTTGTAGCCCGTGGACCAGGGGATGTCAGGGAAGGGGCTGGGGCTGGGCCTGCCCTGCAAGGAAGAGAGAAACTTGTATACTCTACTTGGGCAAGTCCAGACACCCTGCCCAGAACTCTCTCCTGGAGGCCTGCATCACCACCAGCCCCAGGTGAATCTCACACTCTGAGTGTCCGATCCAAACTCTGCTTCCACGACCAATGATTCTCTCTCATCATTGATGTTTCTATCTCTCTTCCTCTCCCTTCCTCTCTGATACCAATAAAAATATATTTTAAAAAATCCTATATAATAAAACCCTAATATGCAAATTGACAGAACAGTGGAACGACCAGTTGCTATGACACACACTGACCACCAGGGGGAAGATCCTCAAACACCAGGGATCTGCCCCCTGATGGTCAGTGCGCTCCCACAGGGGGAGCGCTGCCCAGCCAGAAGATGGGCTCACGGCTGGCGAGCAGCACTAAGGGAGCGGGCCTAAGCCAGCAGGCAGACATCCCCCGAGGGGTCCCAGACTACGAGAGGGCGCAGGCCAGGCTGAGGGACTCCCTTCCCCCCAGTTCATGAATGTTGGGCACCACTGGGCTCCTAGTAAATAAATAAACAAACTCCACTTCCCTCCCAAACCTGTGCCTCTTCTCCCGTGGGCACTTGTCCCACCATCCCCGGCCTCAGGGCCTGGGACAGCTGTCCCTCCACCTGATCACATCACAAGCTAAAAGGGCTCCCAGAGGACAGGCTGCCTAGCCTAGTCACATATTCTATTTGGCCTTCAGAGGTTGAATTAAAATTCATTTTTAGAATTAGTTGGCATCATCTAAAAAAGTAGAAATTTTCACATAAAAAGCAGATTTCCAGCTTTATTTGAAACTTCAGGAGATCTGGCCCCACAGGGCACACATTTCCTCAGGGAGCAGCACAGGGGTCCCCCCCCCTCACCCCCACTCGGACCCAGCACATGCTCTGTAGCTCCCCCGTCGATATCTGCCCTGCCAGACCCTTTATAGACATTGGATTTGCTCTCCTCCCCGCTTCTGATCTGGCCAAATGCTTCTCTGTGCAGCTGGGGGCTGACTCTGAAGCACAGGTTGGGAGAGCTTCCTGACCCGACCCCGTAGGGAGCTGTTGGCCGATCAGAGCCAGCTTCCACTTCTCCGGGTCACCTGGGGCCGTGTGACAGCTCTTCAGCACAGAGTTTGAGTGATTGTCTGATTTGTCTGTGACCCCAGGGCCCAGCTCAGAGCCCACAGAGAGCGGGCACTCAGTGCTGGCGACTGAATGGCAGAGAATACCAGGAGCCAATGGAGGGAACAGAACTCAGAGGAGGAAGGGTCACTTTGGCCTGGGGGGTCAAGGAAGGCTTCCTGAAGGAAGAGGCCTGGTCAGCAAGGGCCTATTGGCATAAGTATAGTGGCTAACAGTTACTGAGCAACTATGTACCAGACACAACAATCCTATGAGATAGGAACTATCACCAACCCATTTTATAGGTGAGGAAACCGAGGCACGGAGAAGTGAGCTTACTCCTGGTCAACTAGTAAGTAGTGGAGACAGGATCCAAACCCAAGGCAGCCTAACTCCAGGGTCTGCCTAGTTAACGCCTGCCTGTTGAGTGCCAGGCCTACACATGGGGCATATTCTTCACCTGATCTGATTTTCATGGAAAGGGTATATGTGTGCCTATTTTACAGACATGTAAATGGAGGCCAAGAGGTGAAGTCGCTTGTCCAATTGGTGCTCTTTTCACTAAAGGGCCTGACATAGAGAGTGCTATGTGGGGTGCGGACAGACTTGGGAGGCCAGAGGGCAATGCCTGCTGACTCTTCCTTCTCTCCCATGCAGGCACTGGGCTGGTCCTTCGTGCTGCTGACCACACTGCTGGCATTTGTCGTGCGCTCTGTGCGACCCTGCTTTACACAGGCCGCCTTCCTCAAAAGCAAGTACTGGTCCCACTATATTGACATTGAGCGCAAGCTCTTCGATGAGACATGCACGGAGCACGCCAAGGCCTTCGCCAAGGTCTGTATCCAGCAGTTCTTTGAGGCCATGAACCATGACCTGGAGCTGGGTCACACCCACGGGGCGCTGGCCATGGCCCCTGCTAGCTCAGCTGACCCAGCTACCACCGACGGTGCCAAGGAAGAGAGGGAGAAGCTTCGAGGCATCACCGATCAAGGTGCCATGAACAGGCTGCTCACAAGCTGGCACAAATGCAAGCCGCCCCTGAAGCTGGGCCAGGAGGAGCCCCTGATGGGCAATGGCTGGCCAGGGGGCGGGCCCCGGCTTCCACGCAAGGAGGTGGCCACCTACTTCAGCAAAGTGTGAGCTGTGGCCAGATGAAGAGGCAGGAATGGGGGTCTGAGCTCACGGCCCATCTGACCTCAAACCAGATGGAAAAATGAAGGCTACAGGTGCTGGGCGGAAGGCCCTGGAGCAGACCCACGTGCCCAGGCATTCACTTGCCCATTTGAGGCTGGAAATTTGGAGTTGGAAGGGGACCTCACTCCTCCAGCTGTCACACGCCCTAGATGGCCCCAGAAAAGTGGACAGTGGAGCCACAGCAGTGTTAGTCAAAGGTTCAAAATTGGTTTGAAGGGGACAAGCTCCCACTTCCCCATCCCCTCCCAGGCCATTTTATTTCTGGTTCATGATCTGCACTCAGGTTCTACGGACACCCTTGCCCCAGCATCCATGCTTGTCTGTGACTTTTTGAGATCTCCGTTCCTTTATGCTCAAGGCTCAGGGAGTGAGCGGGCATCCAGCCGTCTCATGAAACAGCAGTCCCCTGATTTTTGGCCTGTCTCCTGAGTGAGGCTGACCAGGCCAAGGTGCGTCACACCTGGTGTGACACAAAAGATGCCAGAATCTAGGTCCGTTAGGGAGAAGCCAGGGTATGTGGTCACCATGGAGGTCACGCGACAATTGTCATGGTGGACTGCACGTTTATTTAACACCAAAGGCCTCCTGTCTTAGTCCGTTTGGGCTGCTGTAACAAAATATCCCAGATTGGGTAGGTTATACACAAAGGACAATTATTTCTCAGTTCTGGAGGCTGGAAGCCAAGACCGTGGTGCTGGCATGGTCCCGTTCTGGTGAAGGCTCTCTTCCTGACTCATAGCCAGTGCCTTCTCACTGTCCTCACACAGCAGAAGGGGCTAGGGATCGCTCTGGAGCCTCTGTTATAAGTGCACTAGTCCCATTCATGAGGGCTCCACAGAGGCCCCGCCCCCTAATATCATCACTTTTGGGGGTTCAACATATGAATCCTGGAGGGGGCACATTCAGACCAAAGCACCTCTCATGGTGAAGGTCCTCTCACTGACACCTCCATCACATCCAGGGGAAATCAGGCCATCCGCAGGGCTTGGCAGTTGGACACAAGATGAGTCTTCCCATTTTTTCAAAGACCCCACCTCCTGGGTGGAGGCTCTAAAGTGCTTGAGGCACTGCCCTGAGGTGGGGATGAGGGTGCAGGGGTGGAAGGGGGCTGCCTGGAGTGGAAACAGCTCAAGAGTCCAGAGTGAGACAGAACGGGGTCAGAAGCTGGCTCTGCCACTTACAAATTGTGTCCCTTGGCCGGTTACTTCATTTCTGTGCCTCAGTTTCCTCCTATGTACCATGGAGATGAGGGCACCTCCCTCACGAGGTTGTTGTGAGATTAAATGAGTGAAGTGTATAAAGGACATGGTATATGGTAGGCACTCGGTGTGTGTGGCTGACATGTTTGTTGATTTCTGAACCTGTGGGCTTAACCTCCTCGTCCCCCTGGACATGAGAGGAGGGACATCAGGAACTGCAGCCATCTTTGTTGAAGAGGAGGAAATAGGCCAAGAAGATGGGCTTCTTGTCCCCTCACCTATCTTTAAGATGCAAGTCCTGCCCTGGCCGGTTTAGCTCAGTAGACAGAGCATCGGCCTGCAGACTGAAGGGTCCCGGGTTTGATTCCGGCCCAGGACACATACGCGGTTGCAGGCTTGATCCCCAGTAGGGGGCGTGCAGGAGGCAGCCAGTCAATGATTCTCTCTCATCATTGATGTTTCTATCTCTCTCCCTCTCCCTTTCTCTCTGAAATCAATAAATATATATATTTTTAAAAAGATGCAAATCCTACTCATCTAAGAATTCGTTTTTTTAACATATATTTGTATTGATTTCAGAGAGGAAGAGAGAAATAGAAACCCAGGAATTGAGCCCACAACCGGGCATATGCCCTGACCAGGAATGGAACCATGATCTCCTGGTTCATAGGTTGACACTCAACCACTGAGCCACATCGGCTGGGCTAAGAATTCATTTTGATCTTGAGCCCTACAACATTGTTTTAATAATTTCCATTCTTCCATATGCACCCTTCTCTCTATTTCCACGTGTGAAGCCTGGTCTCCCTCCCTTTAATGGTTTGGGAGGAGGGCCATCCCTGTAGGCCAAGCTGGGCGGGAGGGCTCCTCCAGGATGTGGGACTTGATCTAGACCCTGAATGAGGGGGAGAATTCAAATGAGTAAAGATCAGGTGTGTGTTGGGGGTGGGGTGGGGAAGGGGCGGGGCTTCTAATGGGAAAAGCCAGCCAGGAGGTATTGGGAAGTAAAAATGTGAAGAGTAAAGCTTTGGGTCAGGCAGATGTGGGTTTAAATACTAGAGCTGTAGGACCTCTGGTAAGTCACCGAATCCCTTCGAGCCTCAGTGTGTTCATCTGTAGAATGGACATTAAAAGATCTGCTTTCCCGGATGATGGTGAGGATAAAGGGAGATAACTTTGAAGGAAGAATCTGGAACAGTGTTTGTCACGTGGTAGGATCTGAAAAATAAACTCTGGTCCCTTGCCCTTCACTCCTGCACATGGACAAGTCCAGCTCAGAGGCCAGCATGTCACTCAGCAGTTCCACTGTGACAGAACCGCAAGCATTACAGAGCTGGGGGTCTTTCCCTTGATCCTAGGAGTCATCCAGCCTGTCCTTGGACAACACTCTCTCCTCTGCAGAATTCCTGACTCATGGCTCTCAGCCTTAGCTCGCACACTCCACAGATGGGGGGCTCACGACCACTTTTTGGCACAGTCTGGGCAGCTCTGATCATTATAGAGCAGCGGTTCTCAACCTGTGGGTCGCGACCCCTTTGGGGGTCGAACGACCCTTTCACAGGGGTCGCCTAAGACCATTGGAAAACACATAGATAATTACATATTGTCTTTGTGATTAATCACTATGCTTTAATTATGTTCAATTTGTAACAATGAAAAAACATCCTGCATATCAGATATTTACATTACGATTCATATCAGTAGCAAAATTACAGTTATGAAGTAGCAACAAAAATAATTTTATGATTGGGGGTCACCACAACATGAGGAACTGTATTAAAGGGTCGCGGCATTAGGAAGGTTGAGAACCACTGTTATAGAGGCTTTTCTTAAAAGCCCGCCTCCTTGTAATTTCCATCAACCAGTCAGAGTTCTGCCCACAGGGCCTCAGAGAATCCCTAGACTCCAGAATTCTATCACCAGTCCTCTGAGATTGGAAGCAGTAACTGAGGAGTTAGCTGGAGTCTGGATGGAAGGACTTGTCCTGGCAGTGGCTGAAGGAGAAGGGCCAGAAGAGGGGTGGGGATGGGTGGAGGCTGCGGGCAGGGGGCAGGCCTAGCCTTGCATATCCTGCAATGGGTCAGCTTCAGTCTGATGGCATCTCTCCCCTAACCCTGCCAAGGTTTTGTCCCAGCAGCTTCTGTCTAGCCAGGGTGGGGGCAGGGTGTCAAGCATAGGGGCTGCTCTTGTAATTGGCTGGGAAGGCAGGCCCAGGCCAGTTCTCCCACAGGCCCCCAGCCTGGCCCTGAACCAGTCCCACTGGTGTAGGGCACTGTCAGGTGGGCTCTCGGCAGCAGCTCTCTTCTTCGGGAAGGCAGGCAGTGCCAGGCTCAGGCCGCAGGCCAAGAGCTGCTCAACAGGCAGCCCAACTTCCTCTCCTCTCGCACCGCCCTCTGCTGCCCGCCCTCCTCTGCCTGGCTCGGGGATGTTTTCCACTCACCTGAACCAGTCCCACTGGTGTAGGGCACTATCAGGTGGGCTCCGGCAGCAGCTCTCTTCTTTGGGAAGGCGGGCAGCGCCAGGCTCAGGCCGCAGGCCAAGAGCTGCTCAACAGGCAGCCCAACTTCCTCTCCTCTCGCACCGCCCTCTGCTGCCCGCCCTCCTCTGCCTGGCTCGGGGATGTTTTCCACTCACTGGCGTGCAAGCTCCATCCCGCTGTTTCCTCCTCTTTTGGGAGTTAAACTTTCCTGAGGACGCCCCCAGCTGTGCAGAAGAAAGTGAGAGAGAGTTCTTGGAGGGCATGGTCAACAGAAGGCACTTCGGTGGAACAGCCCCACCCCAGCAGGCCCCACGCTCCCAAGTCTGAGAGCCACTCAGAGAGCCCAGCCACAAGGAGGCCAAAGCCACTCTGCCGTGCCTGTCTGCCGCTGGTCCCAGGTAAGGAAGGTCCCCTCCCTGGGGTGTGCCCGGTGACAGGTGAGCAGGGCAGGGCCAATCTGAGGCTGCCCAGAGGGATTGTCCTGGAGAGAGGCCCCTAGCTGAGGCATCCCCCGCCCCCACCTCCCGCTCCCCCGACTCCCTACCCCAACTCTGGCAGGGGCCAATCCTGTCTCTCCCCCAGCCACCTGACCCCTGTCCTGACTGTTGCTGGAGGTCTCACTCCCAGCTGGGGGGATGGGGGCAGTAGTCTCAGAAACTGGCCTGGTCCCCCCTCTGCCCACCAGTGTTCAGGCATCTTATACCCCACTTTGTAGTTTATAAACCCAGGGCTTCCCACAGAGCTCATTAGGAACCTTGAAACCAAGGTGGGGGGGGGGGAGGGGAGAGGGAGAAGGGGCTGCTTTTAACCCATTCATCCCCAGCAATATTACTCCCTTTTCCAGGGAGTTAGACTGGAGCCCCTGGGCTGTGAGCTGGATCCCTCTCTGCCTCCATCTCCTGGCATCCCACACATGGTCAGCCAGCTCTGCCCTACCCATCTGGCAACCTGGGCAGAGAGGAGGCATAGTAGGAAATATGGGCAAGTCTCCTCACGTTAATTAGCTGCCCACACCAGCCCCCTACACCCTGGCTTCCTCTGGCCTATGGGATTTTTTAAATTTTTATTTTATTTTTCCCATCACCATTTATCTCCTCTAAGCCCTCTTCCACATCTACCCACCCCCCCTCCTGGCCTCCTCCGGGGATGGGGAGAAGGACACATGGGGCCGGGCCACACCCTGGCTTGTTTCTGGCTTGTTTCTGGCTTGTGTGGGTGGAGCCTGGGAAGGCAGCTGGAGTGGAACCAGCCTGGAGCCTAGGCCACGACCACTTCCTGACAGGCTGCCAGCGCTGCTGCAGCCCAGACCAAGGCAGAGCCAGTGGGGCAGAGCCAGTGGCGAGCACAGCCGAGCCTTAGCTTCATCAAGGCTTCCTGTCGCTGGCAGCTGTGTGATCCCTGAGTCCAGGGACCTGGTGCAAGAGGGCTGCTGGGAGGCTGCTGGATAGGGAACGGGTAGTGGGTGAGGAAGGGGAGGTTCACCAGGGCTCTCGTAGGTGGGCACAGAGCAATGGAGGACTCACTTAGCTTGACTCACCCTGGTCCATTTTTAGGCCTCCTGAGGTTGTGGTCAAAAGTCCCACCTGAGCACCTCCACATTTGAATGGCCCCAAGCAAGGTATTTTATCCTCTTTAGACCTTAGTTGCCTGATCTTTGCAGGAAGGAGAAGCATCCCACCCTGCCTCACCTCTGGGAGCACCCTGAAGGCTCCACCGGGTAAGAGAGATGGAGGGACAAAGTGTCCTACAGGACCATTAGCAGGCATTGTGTATGCCCTTTCTCCCCTCCAGCATTCATTCCTAAGGGAGCAAGGACCAGAATGATTTATGCTCTTTTCGTAGATGAGGACACTGAGGCCCAGAGAAAAGTCATGAAGGGAGTTGAGTCAGGATGTCCTAAACCAGTCCAGAGCCTGAGGTCTCCAAGATGAAATGGTTCTTATGGACACCAGGGATGCTGAACCAGGGTCACTACCTTCCTCCACCTGCCCCACATCACAGGGTCAAGTCCAAGTCCCTTATCCACCAGGACACCCACTCCAGCTTCTATACCCCTTTGAGGACACACCCTCCAAACAGTCCTGGGTCCCTCAGCCTGGAATCCCAGTGGGAAAGCCAGTCGACGTCCCACATTCCCCAAGGCCACAGGGCCATTCCTAACCCCCACCTCGAGAGAATCTTGCAGTAGCAACACGAACCACAGTGTCGGAGGCAGATAGACCTGAGGTGTGATCTCAGCCACTTATGTGGCCCTGCGAAGCCACTCCCCCTCAGGAGCCTCCACCTTCTATACACGAGGGATATGACAGCTCAGTGTGGGTCATGGTGCTGGGCAACGAGGGCTGTAACGCACCTGACACTTAGCAGGAGCTCAGTGAAATGTGGCTGCCATCCTTCCCACCAGGCCCCGGAGCTCCCCATCTCCTTCCCTTCTCACCAGCCTGAACACACAAGATCCCCTCTCTCCCCATTTTCAGAGGCAAACATTAATCCGTTATCTGCTCTCCGCAGGGAGTACCAGGCCGGCCACTCTAGGTGATAGAATGACAGGACCGTGCCCTGCCCTCAGGTGCCCACCTGCCTGCACTCTTTGCTAGTCTCACCAGGCACCGTCGACCCCTGTCACCGCCTGTCTCCACCCCTGCAGCCAGTCCTCCAGCCGACCTCTCACCATGGCAGCCCTGATCGCCGAGAACTTCCGCTTTCTATCGCTTTTCTTCAAGAGCAAGGACGTGATGATTTTCAATGGGCTGGTGGCACTGGGCACGGTGGGCAGCCAGGAGCTGTTCTCTGTGGTGGCTTTCCACTGCCCTTGTTCACCTGCCAGGAACTACCTGTACGGGCTGACGGCCATCGGTGTGCCCGCCCTAGCACTCTTCATCATCGGCGTCATCCTCAACAACCACACCTGGAACCTAGTTACCGAGTGCCAGTACCGGAGAACCAAGAACTGCTCGGCTGCCCCCACCTTCCTCCTCCTGAGCTCCATCCTGGGCCGCGCGGCTGTGGCCCCCATCACCTGGTCTGTCATCTCCCTGCTGCGCGGTGAGGCCTATGTCTGTGCTCTCAGCGAGTTTGTGGACCCCTCCTCGCTCACAGCCGGGGGAGAGGGCTTCCCGCGAGACCATGCCACAGAAATCCTGGCCAGGTTCCCTTGCGGGGAGGGCCCCGCCAACCTGTCAGGCTTCCGGGAGGAGGTCAGTCGCAGGCTCAAGTATGAGTCCCAGGTAAGGTGTGCAAAGGAAAGCGCCCCTTTTTTCTCCTTTTGGTGGTGGCTGGCGGGGGGGGGGGGGGGTGTCGGATGGCTCCGTGCTAGAGCTGGAGTTGGTCCCCAGGGGCCAAGGTCTCCAGGAAAGCACTAATCAGCATCAGGTATCAGAGCTGGGTAACCCATGGGTTAGTGTCTGGTGGGACAAAGGTCAATTCAGTCACAAATACGTTTTAAATGTTAAAGGGAATGTTCTGGCTCAGACTGAGCCTTGATCCCAGTCATGCATTAAACCCCTTACTCCAGCCAGATGGAGCACAAATCCTGCAAGCCTATGAAATATTTGCTATGGGTCATGAGCTGATAGTGGGGTGTGGCTGGCTCCAGGGACCAGAATGTTCCTATCCCAGGAAGGCCGGGGCCAGCAATGAATTAGCCTCAGGCACTGCTGACATATGGCAGTCTTTTGACCCAGGAAGCTGCTGCCCTACTTCTAGCCTCAGCCTTGGCTTAGTCCTGAGGGAGTGAAGGTTGGTCAGAGGATAGAAGAGCAGAGACCTGGGCAGAAACAGAAAAACTGAGCTGGAAGCATTGACTTAGAGAAGCAGGGAACGAGGAACAGATAGGGAAGAGCATAAGATTCTTTATAAGGTCTCTCAGGTACGTAAGCAACAGAAACAGAGAAGCAGGGTTGGAGACGCACCAAAGAGATGGGAGATGAAAGACACAGAAATAAAATTTGATGATCAAAAGCCCACAGATCTCTCTAGAGGAGCAAATGGGGAAATAGGCTCACACCCAAGCAAGTGTTTGAGAGAAGCACATGGGCATTTTCAAAACGAGGCAGAGAGTAAGGACCAGGCCATGGGGGAGGTAGGGAAGGCAAGAGGTGGCATCTGGGCTGTGCCGGGCAGTTTGACCTGGATTTTGATGGGCTGAAATGACATAAGGGAGGGGGGTAAACCTTGGGGCTAAAGAAAAGGCAGCAGAGCCCGGCCAGTGTGGCTCAGTGGTTGAGCACTGACTTATGGACCAAGAGGTCAGAGTTGTTGTTTTTTTAAATATATTTTATTGATTTTTTACAGAGAGGAAGGGAGAGGGATAGAGAGTTAGAAACATCGATGAGAGAGAAGCATCGATCAGCTGCCTCCTGCACACCCC
>NW_005370043.1:2669186-2699357 GCF_000412655.1 Myotis brandtii
GGAACCAGCCTGGAGCCTAGGCCACGACCACTTCCTGACAGGCTGCCAGCGCTGCTGCAGCCCAGACCAAGGCAGAGCCAGTGGGGCAGAGCCAGTGGCGAGCACAGCCGAGCCTTAGCTTCATCAAGGCTTCCTGTCGCTGGCAGCTGTGTGATCCCTGAGTCCAGGGACCTGGTGCAAGAGGGCTGCTGGGAGGCTGCTGGATAGGGAACGGGTAGTGGGTGAGGAAGGGGAGGTTCACCAGGGCTCTCGTAGGTGGGCACAGAGCAATGGAGGACTCACTTAGCTTGACTCACCCTGGTCCATTTTTAGGCCTCCTGAGGTTGTGGTCAAAAGTCCCGCCTGAGCACCTCCACATTTGAATGGCCCCAAGCAAGGTATTTTATCCTCTTTAGACCTTAGTTGCCTGATGTTTGCAGGAAAGAGAAGCATCCCACCCTGCCTCACCTCTGGGAGCACCCTGAAGGCTCCACCGGGTAAGAGAGATGGAGGGACAAAGTGTCCTACAGGACCATTAGCAGGCATTGTGTATGCCCTTTCTCCCCTCCAGCATTCATTCCTAAGGGAGCAAGGACCAGAATGATTTATGCTCTTTTCGTAGATGAGGACACTGAGGCCCAGAGAAAAGTCATGAAGGGAGTTGAGTCAGGATGTCCTAAACCAGTCCAGAGCCTGAGGTCTCCAAGATGAAATGGTTCTTATGGACACCAGGGATGCTGAACCAGGGTCACTACCTTCCTCTACCTGCCCCAATCACAGGGTCAAGTCCAAGTCCCTTATCCACCAGGACACCCACTCCAGCTTCTATACCCCTTTGAGGACACACCCTCCAAACAGTCCTGGGTCCCTCAGCCTGGAATCCCAGTGGGAAAGCCAGTCGACGTCCCACATTCCCCAAGGCCACAGGGCCATTCCTAACCCCCACCTCGAGAGAATCTTGCAGTAGCAACACGAACCTCAGTGTCGGAAGCAGATAGACCTGAGGTGTGATCTCAGCCACTTATGTGGACCTGCGAAGCCGCTCCCCCTCAGGAGCCTCCACCTTCTATACACGAGGGATATGACAGCTCAGTGTGGGTCATGGTGCTGGGCAACGAGGGCTGTAACGCACCTGACACTTAGCAGGAGCTCAGTGAAATGTGGCTGCCATCCTTCCCACCAGGCCCCGGAGCTCCCCATCTCCTTCCCTTCTCACCAGCCTGAACACACAAGATCCCCTCTCTCCCCATTTTCAAAGGCAAACATTAATCCGTTATCTGCTCTCCGCAGGGAGTACCAGGCCGGCCACTCTAGGTGATAGAATGACAAGACCGTGCCCTGCCCTCAGGTGCCCACCTGCCTGCACTCTTTGCTAGTCTCACCAGGCACCGTCGACCTGTCTCCGCCTGTCTCCACCCCTGCAGCCAGTCCTCCAGCCGACCTCTCACCATGGCAGCCCTGATCGCCGAGAACTTCCGCTTTCTATCGCTTTTCTTCAAGAGCAAGGACGTGATGATTTTCAATGGGCTGGTGGCACTGGGCACGGTGGGCAGCCAGGAGCTGTTCTCTGTGGTGGCTTTCCACTGCCCTTGTTCACCTGCCAGGAACTACCTGTACGGGCTGACGGCCATCGGTGTGCCCGCCCTAGCACTCTTCATCATCGGCGTCATCCTCAACAACCACACCTGGAACCTCGTTACCGAGTGCCAGTACCGGAGAACCAAGAACTGCTCGGCTGCCCCCACCTTCCTCCTCCTGAGCTCCATCCTGGGCCGCGCGGCTGTGGCCCCCATCACCTGGTCTGTCATCTCCCTGCTGCGCGGTGAGGCCTATGTCTGTGCTCTCAGCGAGTTTGTGGACCCCTCCTCGCTCACAGCCGGGGGAGAGGGCTTCCCGCGAGACCATGCCACAGAAATCCTGGCCAGGTTCCCTTGCGGGGAGGGCCCCGCCAACCTGTCAGGCTTCCGGGAGGAGGTCAGTCGCAGGCTCAAGTATGAGTCCCAGGTAAGGTGTGCAAAGGAAAGCGCCCCTTTTTTCTCCTTTTGGTGGTGGCTGGCGGGGGGGGGGGGGGGTGTCGGATGGCTCCGTGCTAGAGCTGGAGTTGGTCCCCAGGGGCCAAGGTCTCCAGGAAAGCACTAATCAGCATCAGGTATCAGAGCTGGGTAACCCCATGGGTTAGTGTCTGGTGGGACAAAGGTCAATTCAGTCACAAATACGTTTTTAATGTTAAAGGAAATGTTCTGGCTCAGACTGAGCCTTGATCCCAGTCATGGATTAAGCCCCTTACTCCAGCCAGATGGAGCACAAATCCTGCAAGCCTATGAAATATTTGCTATGGGTCATGAGCTGATAGTGGGGTGTGGCTGGCTCCAGGGACCAGAATGTTCCTATCCCAGGAAGGCCGGGGCCAGCAATGAATTAGCCTCAGGCACTGCTGACATATGGCAGTCTTTTGACCCAGGAAGCTGCTGCCCTACTTCTAGCCTCAGCCTTGGCTTAGTCCTGAGGGAGTGAAGGTTGGTCAGAGGACAGAAGAGCAGAGACCTGGGCAGAAACAGAAAAACTGAGCTGGAAGCATTGACTTAGAGAAACAGGGAGCGAGGAACAGATAGGGAAGAGCATAAGATTCTTTATAAGGTCTCTCAGGTACGTAAGCAACAGAAACAGAGAAGCAGGGTTGGAGACGCACCAAAGAGATGGGAGATGAAAGACACAGAAATAAAATTTGATGATCAAAAGCCCACAGATCTCTCTAGAGGAGCAAATGGGGAAATAGGCTCACACCCAAGCAAGTGTTTGAGAGAAGCACATGGGCATTTTCAAAACGAGGCAGAGAGTAAGGACCAGGCCATGGGGGAGGTAGGGAAGGCAAGAGGTGGCATCTGGGCTGTGCCGGGCAGTTTGACCTGGATTTTGATGGGCTGAAATGACATAAGGGAGGGGGGTAAACCTTGGGGCTAAAGAAAAGGCAGCAGAGCCCGGCCAGTGTGGCTCAGTGGTTGAGCACTGACTTATGGACCAAGAGGTCAGAGTTGTTGTTTTTTTAAATATATTTTATTGATTTTTTACAGAGAGGAAGGGAGAGGGATAGAGAGTTAGAAACATCGATGAGAGAGAAGCATCGATCAGCTGCCTCCTGCACACCCCCTACTGGGGATGTGCCCGCAACCAAGGTACATGCCCTTGACCGGAATCGAACCTGAGACCCTTCAGTCCGCAGGCCGATGCTCTATCCACTGAGCCAAACCAGTCAGGGCAAGAGGTCACAGTTTGATTCCTGGTCAGGGCACATGCCCAGGTTGCTGGTTCAATCCCCAGTAGGGGGTGTGCAGAAGGCAGCCAACTGATACTTTCTCATCATTGATGTTCCTATTTCTTTCTCCCTTTCTCTTCCTCTCTGAAATCAATAAAAAAAAAAATTTTTTTTTTTTTAAAAGGAAAAGAAATGGCAGCAGAAAATGCGGGAGGCAAAGTCTAAGAAACTGTGAATTCGAAAGAGTAAGGGAAAAAAGGTGCAATTATAACCAGAAGGGCCTGCTTCCCTTACAGAAGCAGAATCTTCATTCAGGGAAGTGAGGGCCAGTTCTGAGGGGGTTCTGAGGCCCAGGTTCAGCCCAGCCCAGCCCAGCCCCTATCTCAACCTGGGCGGGTGGGGGGTCCAGACAGCAACTTGCCCTCCTCACCCTGCCCCTTCTCTGGCCAGCTCTTTGGGTGGCTGCTCATAGGTGTGGTGGCCGTCCTGGTGTTCCTGACCAAGTGCCTCAAGCATTACTGCTCACCACTCAGCTACCGCCAGGAGGCCTACTGGACGCAGTACCGCAACAACGAGGAGCAGCTCTTCCAGCGCACCGCCGAGGTGCACTCCAGGGTGCTGGCCGCCAACAACGTGCGCCGCTTCTTCGGCTTCGTGGCCCTCGACAAGGACGATGAGGAGCTGGTAGCCAAGTTCCCCGTGGGAGGCACACAGCCGCGGCCGCAGTGGAACGCCATCACTGGCGTCTATCTGTACCGTGAGAACCAGGGCCTCCCCCTCTACAGCCGCCTGCACAAGTGGGCCCAGGGGCTGCCAGGCAACGGCACAGCCCCGGACAACATGGAGATGGCCCTGCTTGTCTCCTAAGGTTCCTGTTCCCACACTCTTTGCAAATGACAATCCTTGGTCCAACACTGAACCCCACTGTCTGCTCACATCAGCATCAGGTTTGTTTTTTCTTTTAACCATAGCTTTTTGGGAAAACAGACCAAGAGAAAGAAACAAAAGTAATCTGGGTACAGAGGAGAGAGCTAATGCACAATGTGGTCAGCGTGACAGGAAGGCTCTCTGACCTGAAGAAATCCCCTCTCGTACTGCCATCAGCCACCTGGTCAACAGCTTGGGAGGGAAGACTCGTACTCAGAACTGGTCCTTAATCAGCTATGCTGTGGAGGACCTTTTACTGGTGGGCTCCAAGGCTGAGAAGCCCTGGCCAGCACAGCGAGGGGACAGTGAAACCTGCCAGCAGGCTCACTGTATAGGATATTGTGCAGTTAATTTGTGTCTAACTGCTTATGGACAACCCGCTCAGCGGTGCTCAGCTGGGAAGCTGCCCTTCGATGCATGCCACTGGCTTTGTTTTATATATTTACATTTTTGATAAAGCTTTTCTAAGTATAAAGGACTAGCTTGCTGTCTATGTGATTGGATGGGACATGCCACAGCAGATCGGTGATCATGGGGACAGGCCTAAATCCCATCTCCTATGAGAGGGAAGGGGACAGGGAGACCCTGGGCAGGGCTCAAATAGACAGGAGGGAGGGCAGGTGCTCCCACAGGAGGGAAAGCTCTGGGGCTGATGACCCCTTAGCAGCTGGATTCAGGTATCTCACTTGATCTGGAGGAACAGAGGGAGCTTGGTCTCCCCCGGAGGGAAGCTCAGCTTAAATTTCTTGGGTCAGAAGATCCTGCACTCAGTAGGGAAGACCAGCTCTCACAGCCCAGCCCTGGCTCCTCCTCCCTCCCACGCTCACCTTGCCCGATTGCCTCCACCACCTCGGAAACCTTTGATGCCCTCCCTGGTCCTGGCCCTGCTTCCTGGCACATGACTCAGTCATTGCCCATGGAAAAGCTCCCTAGCTCTCGGGACATTTAAAACTCTGCCAAAGAAAACGATTCACTCTCTCAAGACCAAGCCAAAAAAGAACTGGCTTTAACAACTAGCTGGGTCTGTGCTGGCCTCCAAGATCTCTGGACCGTACGAGATCATTACTTATCAAACGATGCAGAGAGACTGTCTTTCTGGGAATTTTATGAGGGAGGCCTGGGCCCATCACATCGCCTCTCCCTCAGGACTCAAGGAATAACCATCAAGTCAGTCAATGCCCTGCGCCCAGCAATCATTCTCCCAGAGGAGCTAGAAGGGGGCTCTCCCCAGAGCCACACAGCACGCCAGTATAGGTCCTCACCGAGACTCCTGCCTGCCAGGCAGCATACGACATACATGCTCTCACTTCATCCACAAAACCCTGCAAGGTAGGACTTTTTAGCCCCATTTTACAATGAGACCCCCATTTGGAGAGGCTGGGTCACCGGGCCCTGGTGGGCTGAGAGGTGACATTACCAGGTGGCTTTCCTCTCAGGTGCCTCAATTTTCCTTCCTGGGCTCTATCTTTGTCCTTCCATCCCAACCCACAGCCTCCACAAAAGGGTACAAGGCTGAGCTGAGGCTAACAGAATGCCCAGAGACTCCAGGACCTAAAGGAGGGGCCTACTTCCTGGACCCTGCTGACCCCTCTGGCTATACAAAGAGCCTGCCAGGGCCAAAGATGGTCAGGAGTCAGCCGTCCACTCCTGCTCTTGGGAACTCCCATGAAGGAGAAACCGGAGCAGTCTCAGAAAAGGAGAAAAACGAAATTGGTACTTAAAGTAAAAAAAGGAATTTATAAGAAATGCCTTTTTATCCTAACAGGATTGTCCCAAAGTTGCTGCAGAAAAAGCAGCACATAAATAGAGTCCTCAGGCAACACAGTTGCCAACTGCCGGGTGCCTGAGGTTTGGGTGGGCTGGGCCCTGCTGCAGGGGCTGTCCGGAGCCAGCCTGCAGCTAGTCCTCCAACACAGAGCTCTTAGCCTCCACGTAGTCCAGGGCCTTCGCCTTCACTGCCTGCACGTCCTTCTCGGTGCCGTGTTGCTTCTCATAGTCCAGGTAGCGCTTGAAGAAGAATTTCATTCGCTTGGGGGCCAGACTCAGGTGAATGACGCGCTCGAATATGTCCCTGTGAGGAAAGCAGGGCAGCATTTGCCTCTCGGTCCCCCGCCACTCGACTCCTGGCTAACCTTCCCCACTTGTTCTTAGGCTCTGGAGCAGGCCCTCTGTCACCCAGCACTCCCACTTCTAGCTTCATTTTTACTACCAACATCCACTCCCATCATGTCTACTGGGAGAGCGAGAGAATACCACCCTTCCCGTCCAGGTGAGCAGACAGACACCCAGAGATGTTAAAGGACTTACTGGCCTAAAGTTACACAGTAAATCAGGACAAAGCTACTGGGAGGGAACACACATGAGACATGCATCTGTGAGAAAAGCTCTGCTTAAAGCTCACTGGCGGGCTGAGGGGAGGCACTAGTTCAGCCGTGGGCAAACTACGGCCCGCGGGCCGGATCCGGCCCGTTTGAAACCCTTTTGAAATGAATAAAACTAAAAAAAAAAAGACCGTACCCTTTTATGTAATGATGTTTACTTTGAATTTATATTAGTTCACACAAACACTCCATCCATGCTTTTGTTCCGGCCCTCCGGTCCAGTTTAAGAACCCATTGTGGCCCTCGAGTCAAAAAGTTTACCCACCCCTGCACTAGTTCTTTCTGGAACTTAGTCTACCCATCTCCAATCCTCCCTGCCTGTGGGGATGCCGGCGGACAACAGTGAGTTATGCTGTGGGGATGCCAGCGGACAACAGTGAGTTATGCCTGTGAACATTCTCTACAGTGAGAGTCAGGCACAGTGTTAATTATGAGGGAAACCCAAGTCTCCGGACCCCAGGAGAGTGGCCAGCCTACCTCCCACCCAAGGTTCCAGATACCGCCAGAGGCTGGCCCGAGGCAGGAAAAGACATTGGAAAAGTGAATGCCATAGGACCTGCCGTGTCAGGTCAAAGCTGTTTTTCCAGACAGAGTAACACAACTGGGGATGCTGGAGCTACTGTGGGTGCTAAAGTCATCTGCTCAGCCAATGTCCCCAACCCCCACGGGGAATTCAGCCCCGATCTGTCTGCCCCTCTCACCGGACTTCCTTCTGGCTGCCATGCTTGATGGTCATGTCGATGTAGACCGACCAGACATCCGTGCGCTTTGGGTAGGTGCTCAGTGTGTTCTCAAAAATAGCCTTGGCCCGCTCTGCATCCCCCAGCTGGAACTCCAGCTGGGCGAACTTGGAGATCACATCCACGTCTGCAGGGAGAGGACACTCAGACACACAACCAGGCAGAGCCCGCACCACAACACAATGTGCCACAGGGACTGAGTCTGACTCCTGACTCCCTGCTCGTGTCCCAAGACACAGGTAGCGACAAGAGGGTCAGTGGGGTAGATTAGGGCCACATACACAGATGGGCACTGACCTATGACTCCCACCGCAGACACCCTACTCTCCGGGGGCAAGGGCAACAGAATTAGTGCTAACTGCAACACGCATTACATGCAAGAGCATACAATCAATAGACAGACAGACAGGTATGTAACCACCACGAGGCTTCCTGCCACCACCCTCAGATGAGGGGACCCATAACTCCTGTGCTCAGATGTGGGCGAGCCCAATGTGCTCAGGAATCGGGCCGAAAGTGGGCTGGGCACTCACGCTCTTTTTGAGGCAGGCACTCGAGGGCTCGCTGCATCACACGGTGACTGGCCCCAGCCTGGCCCCTCCGCAGAAGGAAGGCCCCATATTTGACCCAGACAGCTTTCTCCTGCCGGAAACGCTTCAGCATCCGGTTGTAGAGTTCACCAGCTTCCTGTGGGAAAGACCAGGCAAGCTGGGGAAGGTGATGTGACAGAGCGGGGGCAACAATAAAGATGGGCAGCTCCCCTGTGAGAAGCCAGACGGGCTCACAGACGCCAACTGCTATGCAGGCCCAATTCTAGCTACTGAGGGGAGGGCAGGCTCCCAGAGATGAGGAGGCCTGACAAGATGGAGTCTCCCTACTAATCCTATGGCACGCAGAGGTCGTAAGACTAGAACAGGATCCAGAACATGGGGATTCTTCCCTGCTGCCTCCGTGACCCCCAGGAGACAGGTTGAGTGGCTGGGGACCCTCTGGCAGCAGGCCACCAGGCCCAGACTCCTACCTGGAACTTCTCAGACTTGGTGTAGATGTCAGCCAGCTGGAGAAAGACCTTGAGAGGCTCATTGTATTGCACGGCCCGCTCGAAGACCTTGGTCAGTGACTCCTGAGACCCGTACATGTTCTCGAGGTTCAGCAGTGCCACCCACACATTCAGCTTCTCCTGCTCCTCTCTGGAGGGAGAGCAGTCGGTGCATGAGCTCCATCATCTCAGCCCAAAGAGCCCTTCACTCCCCTCCGGGGATGTCGACTGGAACTCTATCCTCCTCCCCAGGTTCCAACCATGTCCTCAGCTCCCACCCTCAAGCGCAGGCACTGAGAGGCCCTGTCCCACTGCAGTTCACAGCAGCAGGAAGCCCCACCCTGACTGCGGGGCCTGGGGCTCCCAAACGGAGGCTCTACCTCCATTCCCAGGAAGGAAGCCTACCAGGTCTCAATCAGGCCTGAGGTCTGAGCTGGAAGGAGCAGAATCTCTGGTCTGCTTCTCTCCCCAAACTAAGAGAATGAAAGTAAAGGTTCACCACTCCTCCTTCATCAGCCTCAGGGCACTCACTCTACCCTCTGCCTGGAAAATGGCCACACGCAGAGTTTTCTCCCAGGTATGTGGAAAGCTGTGTTCCCTATTCTACTTCTGCTCCAAGTTGGGCACATTATTTAAGTCTCCAACTTAACAGTGAAAAGGACTATAAATTATAGATGAGCAGATCTATTTCACAGATGGCACATCTAAGAGGAGTCCAGGAACCCCAGGTGGCAGCCACTCCAACTGCTGTCAGACTGCAACCTGGGGAGACAAGGCCCTTCCTGTCCAAAGGCCCCTCCCTAAAGCAGGGAGACGAAGCCCAGACCTGAAGGAGATGGTCTTGAGAGCCCTCTCGGCCACAGCCCGAGCCTTCTCGATCTCTGTGGCCTGCAGGTGGAAGGCCATGTACTGCAGCCACAGGATGGAGCTGTTGGGGGAGCTCAGCACCAGTCGGTCAAAATCATCTGCTGACTCTGGCTGTCGCCCAGGGTCCATCAGCGCCTCCTCCATGCGGGACAGCTCTTTCTCTGCCTTCTGCTTCTCCAGCTCCCTTTCCTTCTTGCTTTTCTTCTTCTGCTATGAAAGGCCAAAACAAGTGAGTAATCAGCTCCTCAGACCCTGGGCAGGTCTGTGATAGAAGCCAAGAGTCGGCAGGGCAATCCCCAAGCTCTATAAATACTCCCTAGCCCGAGACCGCCCCACCCTGCCGGAAGAGACACCCACAGGCTAGGACAGACACAGGAGACTGGCACCAAGGGGTCCCTGCAAAATACGACACCGTGGTTTGCTGTGGCTTCTCGTCTTCCTCACTGTCTGAGCTCTCTCTTCGAGGTGGCAAGGCCGGGGTCAGAGATTCTAGCCCCACGTCCCAAACGAAGCCGGAAGACAGCTGCAGCCGGGGCACCTCTGCTGGCCTGGTCTGCTTCCCCTGGAGGAGCATGGAGGTGTGTGAGGAAGGCACTCGGCTCAGGCTGCTCCCTGTTCCCCAGCCCCATCTCGCCCGGAGGAGCAGGACTCCCACCATGCCCTCCTTCCAGGGCCAAACCCAGTCCACCCGGGAAATTTACAGTAGTGACAAAAAACTTCCTTTGCAAATAAATTCATTTGGGTGACACATTTTTAAATATATGTATGCATATATATGTGTGTCACACACATATAAAATAACACATGTATAAAGTAACAGTCAAGCTAGGACAGACATGATAAATGTTCTGAGGGTGGCAGAGACCCGATAGCTAAAGTCTGGGAAGCCCTTCCACACCCGGTCCTCAGTTCAAGTAGCACTGCTCTGACTTTTCAGAGGGGAACTCGGGCTCGGGAACACCACGCCGCCTCTTTACCTGCCCACCCCACTAATCTAATTCAGTTCCACCTAATAAATTAGAATTTAATCTGATTACAATTTATTTTATGCAACACATCCTATGGGTAAGGCAGGGTCCCTATTCCCCAGGGAGCTGATGACCAACTAAAGAAACCAGCAGCCCCATCTCTTCATATCTTACAGGAAACAAGAAAGAGGATGATGCCAAAAAGAACCCAGCTCTTCGGCAGGAGTCCAGGTCTCCCCTCCCCAGAGCAGCCTCCTCCTCACCTTGGGCAGCACACTGATCTCTTCCATCTCCTCTTCTCCTTCCCGATAATACACTTCAACTCCACTGTCGTCCTCCTCGGTCGGAGCAGCCCTCTTCTGCTTCTTGCTTGCCCTTTCCTGAGACGAAGGCAGGAAAATGCCGAGCCGCCCTACTTGCCCAGGAGCACTCTTGGGCAGCCCAGGGCAATGTCCCCCCATCCCCTGTCCCTCCTGGCACCCCCCAGTGCCCAGCCTCCAAACTCACACTAATCTGGGTCCGAGAGAAGGCGAGGCAGCTTCCCCCTGGCTTCTGAATCGCTCTCCTTGTCATACGTGGGGAGGCCATCCCCCCTGGGGACGTACCTGTTCACTTGCCGACTCCCGATGTGGCCGCTTGCCCTGCTTCTCTGCGTGTGGTTTCTGGGGCTCTTTCTTCTCTTTGCTAGGCAGCTGGGCCTCCTCCTGCCCCTTCTGGTTCTGCTTCTCCTTCCTTTTCTGGTTCTTCTTCTTCTTCTCTTTCTGTTCTTTTCCTTTGTGGTCTCTCTCCTCTACCTCTACTTGCTTCTCCCCTTGCCTTAGAGGTGACAGTCCTGGGGAGGCAGGAAACACGTCGGGCTTCCCAGTGTCGCCGGGGAGGAACGACAGTTCAACCAGGTTCTTCTGGTGGTCCACGCTGCGACAGGAAGAGAGGGAGGGCGGACAGTGAAGGCAACAGAAGAGCCCACGGCACAGCAGGCAGCCAGGCCTTCCTCTCCTCATCGACGCACAGTTTTCTGGGCCCTGCCCTACCCATCTTGCAATCCATTTAGTATGGTTAGGAACGATTTGCACGTTTCCCAGGCTTAGTAGTAAAATACAGGAGGCAGCTGTGATGTTCCCCTATTCTGTCCCCAACAACAGGTGCCTCTGAAGAGAAATGTCTCCACATCTGCTTTTAAGAGCAGAGGGAAAAAGTTCCAGACAAAGGGGCTTCGTTCATCAGAACATTGCACCCACCACTACTCAAGCCGTCCTGTCTGTTTACTCTAAATCTCCTCCCAGAGAAAGGGCTGAAGGGGGTGGGAGGGAAGAAGGCACCTACCTTAGGACCTTGGCTGTGAGCAGCTTCCCTTCGGGGAGGTATCTCTCATAAAGGGCTTTCTCGGACGGCCTGTGCTGGGAGACACGTGGATACTGGGCCAATCCCACCACTGAGGGGCCAAGGCTGACAGGAGAGAGACGAGGGTCCTTTGGTCACAAATACAACAACAAGAGTCCCAGCCACCCAAGTTGTGACCAGGATTTAGGACAGACATAAGTTCCTGGCATTCAAAAGGATCCAGAGGGTTTTGTAAACTGGAAAAAATTATCAAGCACAATGAACATGTGATTGCAGGGTACTTTTCACCCCACACCAGGGCATCACAATGTATAGAAAGACAAGAAAAAAATGAGGAAATGTAATAGCAGAGAAGGCTGTAATAGCTGGTGGTTGTGAACATTATATGATTTCAAAGAATATTTACAAATAGTGATCAAACACTAAGTCAAAGAAAATCTGCATGTATTTAAAACTGACATGCCATATGTTTTGTCCAAAACACCAAATAACAATAAGTCAAAACTTTTTTTAAAGTAAAAAGAAAAAACAATTTGGAATTTGAAAGACTGATGGATCCCAGCTGGCAAACCTCGGTGGTTGAATGTCGACCTATGAACCAGGAGGTCATGGTTCAATTCCTGGTCAGGGCACATGCCCAGGTTGTGGGCTTGATCCCTAGTGTGGGGCGGGCAGGGGGCAGCTGATCAATGACTCTCTCTCATCATTGATGTTTCTATCTCTCTTTCCCCCTTCCTTCTTCTCTCAACTTAATAAAAATATATTTAAAAAAAAAATAGGATCTCCTTCTTCATATTCCCTTCAGGCCAGGACAGGCCACGCCCCAGGCTCCACTCCACTCACCCAAGGAGCACGCCGTGTGGCTGCACGGACTTCACATAGCCCCTCAGGAGCTGCCCCTCCTGAACGTCCTGGATGGAGTTAATCTCAGGATCCGGTACTTTGCTTTTCGTCTCTGGGTTTGTCCTAAAGGAATAAAAGGCTTACATACACATACCTCTAATCCCCCTTCCTCCATCCTCCCCCCTCACCTGGGATACAAACTTGTTATGTACAAAGAATATGACTCTGGACCTGCCAATAAGTCCAGTAAGATACAGAGCAGTGATTTTCAGCCTTTTTCATCTTATGGCACACATACACTAATTACTAAAAATCTGCGGCACACTAAAAAATATGGTTTTTGGCTGATCTGAAAAAAATAGGTATGATTTTGATTCATTCACAGCAGACAGCTATTTATTGTGTTGGCTATTGTCATTTTTAAACTGACAATCTAAGGGAAAAGAGGCCAGTGCCCCTGACTGGTCAGGTATTGCATGTCTTAAAATTTCTAGCGACACACCGATTGAAAATCGCCGACACAGAGCACAGCCCTACTCTCTCCTAAAGTCCTGTCAGCCAGGGAAACATGGCTGTGAGCTGGCTGACACAGGGAGACGCTGACCAAGCCTCAAACCTAAAGCCTTGGCCTTATCAACATCCATTTCTAACCATGGAGCAAGCTGACCTCAGGCCAATCCACTTCATGACACACTCACTTCTACTATGGAATCCTGGGGGCTAAGTCATCTCCCTCACCAGGGCTACCATCTGGCGACCTTAATACCCACATGTGGATGTGTGAACCCTTCCCTGGAAACAAGAGCCTAGCAGACAGGTTCTTCTAGCAATCTGAATGTGCTCGGCTTTTCTGGGTAAGAACAGGGCAAGCTATACAGTGGACGATCAAAGAAGAAAGTGAGAAGCCCAATGACTAGATCAGATCTATGGGGCCCTCTTCAGTGCTCTAAGTGGTCCTCCTGCTCTTGTCCCAAAACACAGAAACCCACCTGGACGATCGCAGCGACAAAGTCAATACTTCGTCTGCAGTGGACAGGACATAACACCTGGAATGAGAGCAAACGAGAAGGGAATACTGACATTTGAGCATCTCAGGAGATAGCACAGGGCCTCAGTGCTTCCTTCTGTTGAAAACCTGCTGAGGGACTACAGACAACTCCTGTCACTTCTCTGAGCCTCAGTTTACTAGTCTGTCAGGTAAAAATAACACTATCCCCTCTTCTTACCCAAAAAGGTGTGAGAGAAGAAAACAAGAGAAGACACGAAAGTCCTCTGGCAGACGCAGTCTTATAGTGAGTATTTAGGAGATGAGACCAGCCCTTTGTCAGGTCCTGGGAGTGTGTGACTCAGTGAAGAAACAGCAGCAACAGGAAACTGTGAGAAGGGGATGACCTACAACTGTGCAGACTCAGACAGCCAAGCAGGAAGGTCGGAGCGGGGGAGGCTTCCAGGAGGTAAGCAGGGTTTCCTCTTTGGTTGGGTTTCTAAACATATGGCAATTCATTAAAATGGCAATTAACTCTAGCCAGTTTGGCTCAGTGGATAGAGCGTCAGCCCGTGGAATGGAGTCGCGGGTTCGATTCGGGTCAAGGGCACAAATCTCGGTTGCAGACTCAATCCCTGGCCCTGGTCAGGGCATGTGTTAGAGGCAACCAATCGATGTGTCTCTCACGTCAATGTTTCCTTCTCTCTGTCTCTCCCCCTCCCTTCCACTCTCTCTAAAAATTAATGGAAAAAATATCCTTGGGTGAGGATTAACAAAAAAAGACCCAAAAATATAAAATGGCAATTAGTAGCCTGAAGTCACAAAGTATAGAATCTTAGCAGTAGAAAGGATCTCAGCAACGGTACAGTCCAAATTTTCCTGGTGACAGGCGTCTGCCTTTTATAACACGGCATCATAACCCCTAAAGCAGGAGAGGACCTGGAGGGATCGTCTCCCTTTAGGCAATTAATTTACTATCCATATTTGACGAATGGAGGAATTATAACTGAATGTTACTAAATAAATCTATTTAGCTGTGGCTATAAATAAACCAATTTAAAATAAATATTTCGCTGAAGCTCACACCCCCATTTTGTAAGTCTTAAGAGACAGAAAGCAGAGAAGATCGGGATTTCTCTCTGACTCCCTTTTGTCCTCCCAGGCCTTGGATATTTGTGTGCTGTTCAGCTCTGATCAATGGTTGAGAAGCCAGGCAGGTGCTGGTGGCTTGAGATGGGAAAGAGCAGTTGTATTTAGTGTAAATGGGGATATAAACTGACACAATCCTTTTGAAGGGCACTTAGGCAAAATATATAACATCATTTGACCCATTTTACTTCTAGGGATTTATTTCACAGATATACTTACACCAGCATTGAAACATATGCAAAGATATTTACTTCAACATTATTGTTCATCAGCAGGAAAATTTTTAAATAAATTATGACAAAAAACACACGACAGAATACTAAAAATATGTTAAAAATAAGGTAAAAGAACAAGGTTGATTTAGACATATTAGCCTGGGAAAAGAAAAACATCCATGAGAAGCTGCCATGAGAAAAAAGCAAGTTGCAGAACAGTATATAAATAAAATTTTATTATATAAAGGGAAATTATACCTATATATGTGTGAAAGACTTGAAAGACAAAGACCAAAATACATAATGGTGAAAAGTTGCAGAGAAAAAAAGCCACATAAGTTTTCATTTTCTATTCAATTTTTTTCTGGTACATAATCATGAATTACATCTATAATTAAAAAACAAAAAAATAAACACCGCAATCCCACAAAGAGCTGAAAAGAGGAAGAAAACAGAGCCAACCTGACGATCTTCTCGGGGGTGAAGTCTTCCAGGGGCGCCTCTGAGTAGGAGTCGCTCACGTGAAATATGCTGACTCTTCCAATCCTCCCGAAGGGGAAGGAGACAGTCAGCCCCTTGTTGGGGGTCACCTTCACCACTCGGCCCATGGCCACTTCCCCCTTTTCAAGCTTGTGAGGACCTGGAGGGAGAAGGAACCTGACTCAGGGAAGAGGAAATGAGCCAAGAAAGAAGGTGGAATGCTCACCAACCACCGGCTGGGGAGTAAGCTACCCAGACTTCGGCTGGGACCAGAACGATCATGAAGACCCAGATTATATGCCATGTAGTCAAGGATCCCAGGGCTATGTAGTAGACAACCCTTTCTGAGACCTAATGAAACCAACTGTGTAGGTAAAGGTGACTCAGACAGCAGTGGAGTAACACAGGCCAGAGAGTAAAACTCCAGGAAAATAGTTATAAGAAGGGACCAAGCACACTAAGCTTTCTGAGGACTCTAATATCCAAGGCACCGTTCAACCTGGGCAATAACAAAAGACCCCTTCCCACTCCTTTCCACCCCCTCCCTTCCTGACCAGGTACCATTTCATCACCACACCTATGAGTGAGAGACACAAGAAGGCCTTTGAGGAATCTGGACCAACCACAGTGGCCTTCAGGGCCTGGCCAATTTGGAACTTCTTATCTGGATGTTTCAGAACCTGGAAGGACAAGAAAACTCCTGATGTTTGAAGAAAGGTCTATCATTTATCCAAACCACATAGCATTAAGTCTCCAAAGCAAGTGTCCTCCAAACCAATCCTTGAATCTTTGTACCTACTATGAACACACAGCAGACACTGAGCCAAGCTTAAGGGGCCTGAGGATCTCTCCAGGGATCTCGAGCAACTGACCTTAAAGCTAAGAGAAATGAGCAACATGGGAATTCTTCCCCGGATGTCTGGAGCAATCTCCACCTCGAGCCATTTCTTAATCACGTTGTACTGAGGAGGAAAAACAGGAGGAGAAATGGAATGAAACAAATACAAGCATTTCTTTTTTAACCTTCATGACAATATCATCTCCTAAAATCACAGGGTTGAAAGGACTCTAATCCTACATTGTTCCAAAGGACAGAAATCCACTCCAACATCCTATTGCCCAAGCTCAACTTCCACTTCTCATAGGTTTCACTCAGGTACATGCCCTTGACCGGAATCGAACCTGGGACCTTTCAGTCCGCAGGCCGACGCTCTATCCACTGAGCCAAACCGGTTTTGGCAGCATTTCTTTTTTAACCTTCATGAAAATATCATCTCCTAAAATCACAGGGTTGAAAGGACTCTAATCCTACATTGTTCCAAAGGACAGAAATCCACTCCAACATCCTATTGCCCAAGCTCAACTTCCACTTCTCATAGGTTTCACTCAGAGTCCCGCTCAGAGCCTGCGCCAGCCCAGCAGGATGTGCTTCCCTCTTGGTGCTCAGCAAAAAAGACCCTGGAGAGGCTCTCAAGCATCAGGACCACCTCCCCTGACCTCCGCAGCCTCCACGGAGCTCAGTTGAGCCCAGTGACTATTAAGCAGCTTCAATGTCTTACTTCTAGATCAGTTTAGATCTTGATCCTTTACTATTTACACAGTCTTCTAAACACACATCCCAATGTTCAAGTCAATCTAACAAAACATCTATCAAGCAGCCATTATGCACATGGCATGATAGTGATAAATCAAAGCCAGGCCCTGCCTTCAAGGAGATGACAGTCTACAGAGAATAAATCAAGTGAAAGTATGCAAATAACTAGAGCAGCAAGCATCATGAAGAAAGTACAATATGCTATGGGAATATATAGGAGAAATCAGTAATAAGGGAGGATTATCTGTGCTGGAGCCTGAAGGATTACAGGCAATAGGAATGGAGGGCACTCCAGGTATAGAATACAAATAAAGATAAGAAGGGAAAAAGGTAGAGGAGGTTTTCAACGCGACTGGTACACCAGATTGGTGAGATCAGATTGTGAAGAGCCTTAAGGCATGTGGGGTTTATGAAGGTCTACAACAGGCAAACAAAGGGGTCAGCACCAGTGATATGCTCAGATAGATACTTATAGAAGAATCTGGCAACAATGAAGGAGCTATTCCTCAAGGTCAAGCCCAGTCCACCTTTCTCTCCAATATATCCCAACCAGTATAATTCTCACTGATCTCTCCCCTTTTTTGAACTCCCACTCCACTTGGGGTTAGAACACACTATCTGTCACCCAATTACATATCGTTTTGCATCACATCTGCTTTACAAAAGGCCAGAATCTAAAGTCCAATCTTGCATTCATTTTAAACCTTGCTCTATCGTGTATTTTTCTTTCCATTTTGTACAATTAATCTATAAACATGTTGAACTGTTATTTCATAAGCTGTAAATTTAGCTCCTCGATTAGACCAGAAAGTTTTCCAGGAGCAAGGCCTATCATCTCCCATGAACCACCACGGTAGCAAAGCCTAGTGCTAATGGCCCCTCTCCAGCTTCTCCGTTTCTTCTGAGAAAAGGATGGCATCACATTGCAAGGCATGCACTACTCACCTTCTTCAAGAAGCAAGTCACGGTCTGACCAGCCTGGTACTGTTTAATCTTCTCCAAAGGGCTAACAGAGTGAGTGTTGAGAGCAGCATGGCCATCCTTGTCCAGCACACTGTTTGCAGAAAGGCAATAGAAAGAGTAAACCAAACCCTGGCTTAAAAACACCTCCCCCAACTGGCCATGGACAGATTATATAGGATTACCCCAACTCATACACACCCCCCACGCCCCCATTTCTCTCCTTACAGGGGAAGGTTCACATTACTTGCATGACAGCTAATCTTTTCCATTTCACTTACATAGGTGTGAACAAGCTATACAGTAGGTATCCTATAATAATCTTTATAATTTTAGGAAACAAACGTATTTTAATTCTTTCTTAATACTTAGCTATTGCTTTATACTTAGCAGAACTGCTTCCACAAATAAGCTCTCACTGAATGTGACAACACTCTCATGTGTGAATGAGGCAGGGTAGATATTATTAAACTCATTTTATGCTACTGAAGCAGAAGGTGAAGTCAGGCTCTGACTCACAAATCCAGGGCTTTGTCCCCTATGCTATCTTGCCATTATCACTTTTCTGATTCTCTTTCTTCTCAGAAGAGCAACAGGAAAATGTGGTCTGAAAGTTATCAGTCTACAATTTACTTCAAAGGAGTCATAGAACGCCCTAGCCCAGCCATGGGCAAACTACGGCCCGCAGGCCGGATCCGGCCCGTTTGAAATGAATAAAACTAAAAAAAAAAAAAAGACTGTACCCTTTTATGTAATGATGTTTACTTTGAATTTATATTAGTTCACACAAACACTCCATCCATGCTTTTGTTCCGGCCCTCCGGTCCAGTTTAAGAACCCATTGTGGCCCTCGAGTCAAAAAGTTTGCCCACCTCTGCCCTAGCCAGTTTGGCTCAGTGGATAGAGCGTTGGCCTGCGGACTGAAAGGTCCCAGGTTTGATTCTGGCCAAGGGCATAAGCCCAGGTTGCGAGCTCGATCCCCAGTGTGGGGCGTGTAGGAGGCAGCCGATCAATGATTCTCTCTCATCATTGATGTTTTTATCTCCCTCTCCCTTCCTCTCTGAAATCAATAAAAATATGTGTGTGTGTGTGTGTCTGAAACCAGATATTAAACAAATAGGAATTATGTGCTCTACCAAATCTCAATGCTCTGGAAGTAAAGGGCTTACTTTGAAGTTCTAAGAGTGTTCTTAGCATCTGGAACTCAATGTTTCAGGAATATTTACCTCAGATACAAGCCTTCTCAGAAATATTCCACTTCTATTCTGATCATTTCAGGACACGGACCAAACCTCACCCCTGAGAGTTACTTAAGAGGCCCTTCCACAATAACCCTAAGCACACAAGGCTTCCAATGCGATGGATCCCAGGCTGAGTCTGCAGAGCCATTTGCACAGCCATGAACCTAGCTTCATTCACTGATGGCCTATCGATTCTGAATGGCTGTGTTTTGTTTTAATGTAAGAAGCAGAAGCAGATAGGCCCATGGATCAAAATGCTTAAGATCCTCTGAAAAAAATTATCCCAAACTGCACCCACCACTACATGGAACTACTATTTACTTCTTCTCCACCTAGAATCCCCCCTGGAACTCCCCTCTGTAGAATCCACTAGAGCAGTGATGATGAACCTTTTGAGCTCGGCGTGTCAGCATTTTGAAAAACCCTAACTTAACTCTGGTGTCGTGTCACATATAGAAATTTTTTGATATTTGCCACCATAGTAAAACAAAGATTTATATTTTTGATATTTATTTTATATATTTAAATGCCATTTAACAAAGAAAAATCAACCAAAAAAATGAGTTCGTGTGTCACCTCTGACACGCGTGTCATAGGTTTGCCATCACTGCACTAGAGCATGACCTAAAATTCCAGTCACCAAACAGTAGTCTTCACTCAGAGAACAGATATTCTTGGCTAGGTGTTGTTTATTTAGGGAATTGGGTCGAGAGCAAAAATTATTTCTTTTTGTTACATGCCTACAAATAGAACCGCTATCAAGCCTTTAAATGATACTTAAGCCCTGAATACAGTTTTTACATTAAATTTCAGATTAACCTCACAAAATAGCTGTCTGAGAGCCAAATATCCTAACTAGAGAATAAGTCAACCTGGATAGAGAGGCAAAGTCAGTCACAACCCTAGGATCCGGGTTCCTATTTCCAAGGCCCAGAGCTCTTCCCAGGAGACCATGCTACTGGTTCCCCTCACCTTGGCCGCACACTCAGCTCCGGGATGGTTCGGATAAACCTGGGATGACTTATTGGGAGAAACCTGGGAATACAAATAAGGTCAAATCATTTCTCTTTTCTCTGTAACACCATACTCTGGAGATCAGTTTCTTTCTACTCCCCACCAAGCCAAGCTTAAAAAACCACCTGCTCCACTGCCACACCACCCATCGGTGACGTGTCGGGCCTGCAGGGTCCCATTCTCATCCTGTGCAGTACATGCTAAGGAGCTAGCTCATCTGATCTTTTAGGATTGTCATATGAAACCCTGAAAAGGATTTTCCTTATAGACTATCTACTCCAACTCCTTCATACTGAAAATTAGGAAATTGAGGTCTAGAGAGAATAAATGGCTTAGTAAAGATTCCACAGTTACTGAAATTACTATGCAAGTTATTAGCTAGAAATTGAAGTCTTTTTTTGCTTTCCTTATTATAGCAAGGATTCCTGCTACAATAACATATTGTAACAAGATTTGAAGTAAATGAATATAACTAACAGATGCAGGGCGGGATGAATTATAATAACTGCTGACGCTAGGCACGATACATACTAGCTGCTCTCTCAGTCTTCACAGCATCCTTACAAGGTAGTCACTACCCTTACTCTCACTTTACAAATTAAGAAAATAAAACTCAGAGAGTGAAGTATCTACTTATCTCCTGGACACATAATCTTAAATGGCAAGTCTGAAACTAGATCTGATCCTAGACCAATGCTCCTGACCACTATACCACTAAAATTTTAAAAAGGCATATAAAAGGATTCTTTGGTGAATGTTTTTGTTAACTGAAAAAAAAAATCTGATTCCTGTGCAACTTTTGGAAACCTACCTGTTTCCATTCCTTCTCCCACAATTACAATCTCCCCCCACAAACCGCTCATCCCCCAAAGCCTCCATACTTGGACGTCTTCATGTCTCGCCCTCCAATCACGCGGGCAGTGACCTTCTTCCCAACCTTCAGCCTGGCAGTAGGAGATGTGCCCTCTGGAACGTCATCTAGAATGTGGGAGGCATGGATACAGCCAATGATGCCATTTTCCAGGGTCACAACCACATGGGTGGGCTTAATGGACTTGACAGTCCCTGTGACCATGTCCCCAATGGAGAGGGTGTGCTTCTTTTTAGTCCCTACAACCATGGACGGATCCCCTTCATCATCCTCGTCGACCGTCTCAGAGTCCTTCCGGGTCTGTCTCATTGTCCTCTTAGCAGCTGGTCCCTCAACAGCCATGAGAAGGCCAGTCACTCCGGGTTCCGTGGTCTTGAGAGTTAGGGAGACACCCTGTCCCACTTGCAACTTCTCCGAGTCAAAGCGGAATGTGTCATTGAGATGAGAGGTCAGAGAGAAAGCTGCCAGGTGGCCAGTCTCGACCAAGGAAGCAACGGCAAAGGACTCCTCCAAGTGCTGCACAATCGCCTGGTGTTGTCTGCCTTTCTTCAGCTGGAAAACAGAGGAAACCCACCATTCCCACTTCTTACAGAGCACAGGACCCGTTCATCACCCACCGGGCTATAATACAGTGGGTGGGGTTGGGAAGAGCCTGGAGTCCAGGGACCCAAGGCTAGATCAGAATCACCTGGAGTTAGCTTCTGTTTTACCCTAGAACTAGTGGAATCAGCAGGCGACTTCTACTTATTCTCTAGTTCTAAGACACTGGTTCCTACTCTCTTAGTTCTACAGCTCTCCCCCAATTTTTTACTCTTTCGCTCAACAAATAGAGTCACTCCTGAGAGCTTACTATGTGCAAGCCATTCAGTCTATCTTGCCCCCAAATCCAAACTGTGCTCATGTCCAAACTGTGCATCCAAGTGCACCAGCTTCACTTGGATAAAATGGAACAAGGACCTGCAAGGACACTTACTGAGGGGTTAGTATTGCTTTCTATTTCTCTTTGTCTCTCAAAGTCTCAAACTTACAAGCAACTAGAGGTTAAGGATTATACGTATGTAATTCTCTGCACCATACCCTACGCAATTGGGTGCTTAAAACTTTAGACAGACCAAATATATGTCATCCAGAGAAAAATACTACTAATTTTGAGATTTTCCTTGAACCCATTCTTCTCTCACACAAAAGTATCAGGAGAGGGTGTCGATGAGCAGCCTGGAGGTCAGAACTACCCACAGACATGTTTTGTTTGGGTCATACAATGTTTTTAAAACATGGTTTTCAACCTTTCCCACTCTTATTTCAAATAAAAATCCAAATTCTGCCTTCTCTTAAAATTCGGAGATAGCCTGGCTGGTGTGGCTCGGTGGTTGAGCATCAACCTATAAGCCAGGAGGTCAAAGTTTGATTCCCAATCAGGGCATATGCCCGGGTTGTGGGCTAGGTCCCCAGTTGGGGGGCATGCAGGAGGCAACTGATCAACGATCCTGTCTCATCATTGATGAGTCTATCTCTCTCTCTTCCTCTCTGAAATTAACAAAAATATTTATATTTTAAAAAATCAAAGACAGCAACACCAGACCCAGATGTTCCCACCTGACAACAACCAAATGGAAACGAATGGTCTCTGTCCCTCAGCGGGCTGCAGGCTGTCAGCACTTACTGCTACCACTCCCTATAACCCACCCACCTGGCTCACTTCACTCATTTACACAACCTGCTTGGCCCTTAAAACAGGTGACCATAAAATTTATTATCTGAACCCGAAAGTCTGAGCTATTAATAACTACACCGGGATGAGAGGTACAAACTGGGTGGGAATGATGCAGATAAATCCACCCTACCTCCAAGCATTTGTGTCAGAATCCCGGAGCAAAGTATGTGGGATTGAAGGGGTGTATAATGCCTTCAAAATCATGGAAATGAAAGTCATCAGCAAGCTTACCTTTTTAGTTTTCCTATTCACCAAATCGTGGCAAAGGGAAACATGTACTTCCAACTTCAACATGTCAACATTCAAGATCACAGCCTTCTTTTTCTGCCCAGATTCCACCTCCTGCCCTGCAGTGCAGAACCAAACACAACATGACCACCCCCTGGAGCAGGGGGGAGGGAGACAGCATCTCTCCAAGAGCCCTGCTGTCCGTTGTCCTGATTGCATACGACAAGTTTCTACCGAATCAGCTCATTACCCTATGTATTTGGAAATTCTGAGTCCAGGAGAGGAAGCAAGGGGCAAAGGGTTTCCCCCACCAACCATGGTGGGCAAAACCGAAGCACTCACCTGCCCGATGGTATTTGCTGGCTCTAAGGACCAGACCAGGCACTGGGCCCTCACTGAACACCACAGAGCCATCTTCCAACACCTCTTGCACCTCTAGGTCAAGGACCATCCCTGGGGTCATCTCAGCCAGCGTCTGGATCAACACAGAGTCTACCAGAGACCCAAAGGAAACAGGAATTAGCAAGCAGAAACATTCTTACCATTCTTTTCCTTCAGAAATGTGCTACTACATAGAGCGACAGTGGAGCGCTGGAACCACAGTGAAGGTAAAATCACTTTTAGTAAAATTGTCCCATACCCATGAAAAGTCCTATCATAAAGGGAGACACCTCTGCCTCTTGCTAATCCTACCTGGCCACGATTCATGAATATAGCCAGCAAATGCCAGTAACACACGCTTTCCTTTGGTTTCTGAATTTTCATTCTTTCTGTTTAGAATCTACCCTCTCAAGCTTCTTATTCCTGAATCCCGAAAAGGGTTCCAACAATCTGACACAATAGTTCAAAGCTTAGGAGGGTCAGAATAATATCCCCTCACAAAGTGTTCTAGCGGGTCCCTTTCCAATTTATCATCCACTATATATTTGTTGAAAACGGAACAAAAAGTGAGGAGGTGAATGGATTCACAACACATGCAAACCTGAGGCCACAGAACTAAGGAAAATTATGCTCTGGACTGGGCAGGAACACAGGGGGACTTCTGGGATGCTGGTAATAATCTTTATCTGAAGCTGGGTGGTGGTTAAACAGGGGTGTTCATTTTATACACATTTACTGAGCTGTACCCTAAAGGATTTGTGCACTTTATGTCATACACCCATCAGACGGGCATAAGTTATAAGACATGCTCCCCACCCCTGACCCTCATCCTCTTCCCTCCTGCTCCCACCTCGGTTGCTCATGAGGCTGCGCACGCCCTGCCGCTCCTCCAGGCACTGGCTCAGGAGGAGGAGGCTGGTGGTAGCCAGATCTCCCAGAGTACAGTCCGACAGCCGCAGCGACAGCAGCATCCGCTGCTTCTCCTCGTCCACGTTGGTCACCTTTGCAACCACCGTCTGCCCCTCGACGAAGTGGTCACTTGTGGAGGTCACAAATTTGTCACTCATGATCTAGAAGGAATGGGCAGAAAATTAAAAAAGGAAAAGAAGTCTCTATTAAGACAATCCAGTTAATGTGCCCAAAGGAATGGGCAGAAAATTAAAGGGAAAGAAGTCTCTATTAAGACAATCCAGTTAATGTGCCCAGAAAGGAGTCTGAGAGATGGGGAGGGCACACAGGACCCAGGACGTTGCCCCCGGCCCTCTGAGTGCAGCTCCACTGCCCTTCCATAAAAACAGGAGAGGCCCAGGCTGCCCAACACAGCCTCCAAGAGGGCATCCAGCCAAGAAGGCACATCAGGGGCAAGCCAGGGGGCCCCCACACTGTCCATGTCTCTAACATCCAATGACAGCCCTCCTCCCTTCACTATGTATGTTTCTGGGGTCCTCCCTTCTTCTCCCATTTTTTAAACTGTTCTGGCAGGAGATGCAAATGTGATTTTCCCAGACAAAATACCAGAAAGACAAATCTATGGAAGGGAAGAAATATTTACGAATTATCTGTGGCAGAAATGAGCTACAAGCCATATGCTCACCACTGTGTTACACGGACTCTGGTAAGACTCCTCCCGGCTCTGGCTCAGTTTATTCAGCAGGCCTGAGGGGTTCAACCACGGGATACCTAGGGTTCTTTTCCAGTTTGAAAAGTTTAAAATTCAAAGACGTGGTGCTTAAGGGTGGGGATAATGTCAAGGGTATTCTGGTACCATAACACCTCAAAAACCCCAGCAGGCTGTAACACCTGTACTCGGCTGCTCAGGAAAATCGATTTCCCCATCTAACATGCCGAGAGTATAAAAACAAGTTCAGTATCCTTACACTGGATACTGGGCCTCTGCCCATCTACCCATTGCTCCAGTGTGAAGTGAAAGGTATCCCTTCCTCCAGGAGGACACAGCTGGGCAATAGGAGCCCGGACTGAACCTGAGCCCCGCTCCCAGAGCCAAGCGCCTCCATGCCACGCCCCTGAAAATCTTTCAAGGGACTGTCTCTTGCTCCTTCCCATCAACCCCAGGTTCCGTGACCCTGTGCCCTTGCGCATGGAGCTGAACTTACAGCTTTGGGGGCCAGTCCGCTAAGGCCTGAGGGGAACTGGACGAACACGCCGTAGTCCTTGATGCTCTTCACAAAGCCAATGAGCAGCATTCCAGGATGGATTTCTGAGAAGGTCTTGGGATCCTGGCCTCCCTCTACTGTGGAGACCAAAGCTGGCTTCCTACAAAGGAGCTAGTGGTGCTTCATCAAGGAATATTCCAGAAAGGGCAGATGAAATATCTGTCTTTCCCATCCTTCTCCCCTATGCGCCCTCTGCTACTAGCGTGATTCTCTACGTGTGCAGACCAGCAGCAGCAACAGCACCTGGAACTTGTTAGAAATGCAAATTCTTAAGCATCACCCCAGACCTATGTATCAGAAACTCTGAGGGGGTGGTTGCAAGCTGTCTGAACAGGCCCTCCACATGATTCTGATGCCGTCAAGTTTGAGCATCAAGTTTGTGCTATTCTTCTCCTTAACTCGCCTCCAGATTACTGGGGGGGACCAAAATGGGAATGGCTCTTCCCTGTGGCTTGGCAGCTGGACTGGCCATGACACAATTCTCCACCAACCTCACACTAACCACCCTACCTCACCTCCTCTGCCTCGCTTCACCCCAAGCAGATTTCATGCTCGGTGAAAAAGAGGCAATGTTCTCCTTCAAAACACCCATCCCAAGATCAAAGGGAATATTCTGAACCCCAAATCCCTTTGGGGGGAGGGGAAAAAAGATGGACAGCAACTACCTTAATTATTCCAACTCAAGTGCCCTGCCAAGGCCAGGGAGCTACTGGAAATATCTCGCTGGGCCTGGCAGGCCACACTGCCTCCCCCACCCCTGGACTCCCACTTTGCCCTGACCATCAGCATCTGCTGGCAGGATTCCAACCCCACTCTTACTTTCTACCAGGGAAATACAGGGAAAGTGCAAGCTTGTTCACTGGTTTGGTTTTATGGAAGTATTTCTGTAGCCAAATGGCCTACTTTTTCCATGGAGTTTCCAGCTAAGAGCATAGCCCAACCCAGTTCCCCCCCGAGAGTACCCATGTCCTCCCCCACAACCTTCCATGGCTCCCCAGATACCAGTAAAGGATACAACATGTCCCTCACTCTGACTCAGACACAGGACTCTGTGAAGGGTGTCACCAGCCTGGAGCCAGTGATGTAACAGGGGGCCGTTGGCGACGTGGTCTGACAGATGAGACGTGGGAAGGAAAGCAGGGATGTTGTGGGGCAGGACAGTCACCTCCAGCCCGTCTTTAGTCTTCTCTAAAACCTTCACATCCACCAACTACCAGGGAAGAGAAAGACAAAAAAACAGCACTTGTCTCGTGCACAGAGAGCAACCTCGTCTGGGCCAGGCAGAGATCAGAGGCATCAAATTCCAGCACCAGGAACCATAGAAAGGTCAAGATCAGAGAAGCTGTCTTCCACACCCCACACCATCATCCCCAAAGACCCAGCAGCCGCGCACACGCACATGCACACACATACACACACATCAGGACCCATTTGTGTGATATCATTCCTCTCCCAAGTCCCTCCTCGGGGTCCCAGAGCAAAGACAGTCTTGCAGGATGGCCCTAGAGACCAGAGAGGAAAGAGGGCAGCAGTACACGGCCAAAAAGCCACACCATGACACAACTTTCCTTTCCTGGACAGCTTCCATTTGCTCTGAGACAAAGGAAAAAACATATGAGGTTCTCCCACAAAAACCTCAATTTCCTCTGGCCCCAGGATCTTAGCTAACTACCTCAATCTTTCCCCTCCAGCGGTTTCAGTATCCCATGTGCCAGTGGCACCCTGCTCTCAGCAACTAGAAACTAAAACAACTTGTCTGGAGAAGTCTGGGTACCTGCCCAACGTTAACGGCTTTTCTTTTCTTCTGACTTTGTCCCACATGCTCTTTCTTTGGGTCACTCAACAGCCTGAAGGACAAGAGCATCCTCTCTTTGGATGGCTCACAGTTCAGCACCGAAACCTTCACCACCTGGAGAGAAACCACACCTGGTTGGCTAACTCCTCCCAAAGGGCCTGTCTGGACCTGGAGAGAGGCCCTCCACCAGCGCTGCAGGGGCCTTGGGAAAGCCACCCAGATCCTAGATCAGATCAGAACGCAGTGAAAAGAGCTATACAGAACACCCCCCGAGTCAGCTTTTGGGTAAAGAAGACATGAATAAATTTTTGGTACAATCCCAAGTTTTAAAAAAATTATTTTTCCCAGACAGACCCAGGTTCACTGGTTTTATGGCACTGCCCCCTGGTGGTTCATTCGTTTGCCAGCATCCAATGAAGCCCCTTGAGGGTTTCTCTCTGTTCTGTTCCCATCTCCTACACCAAGCTGGCTCAGGCCCAGTGCCCCACATGCCTCTTCCTCATCCCTTAAAAAATAGTTCTCCATGCTACTCCTTTAAATCTGTGTTCATGGGGTCACTAAGGGTAGGGGCCCGCCGGGGAAGAGTATTACCTGGCCAGTGTAAAAGACCCTCTCTGGGTCAGGGACATACTCAGCACTGAGCTCATGCTTGGGTACCAGTCCCTGCACATCATTGTAGAACTTCACAATGCAGCCGTAGTCCTTGACCCTGAGGATGAAGCCATGTGTCTGCAGACCAGGCTTAGTGTCGTCATAACAGGTAATGGCAGGTAGTTTGGATTCAACCAGGGTTTTCTTCAGGGTCATCATCAGCTTCTTGGCTTCAGGGTCACAAAGCAAAACCTAGGGAAAGGATACTGGCTGTCATCAAGTTACCAGTTATCAAGAGAGCTGGTCTCTGCAACCCCTGAACCCAAAGGCCATGGTCGTTCCTAAGAACCTACTCTCTCTTTCCCTATAAGAATAATCTCAGCTGCAGACCCTCCCTGCTTCCTGTTGACTATCTAAGGAGTAATCATCTCTATTTCAAATGTACTTCCTCCGATAAGCTCCCTCCTGGAACTGTAGCAACACCCGTCATCTCACTACACCTTCAGAGTCCCGTGTCAGTTACTTCTACCTGCCTTAGCTACTTCCTAGACCACTAGCATCTTGTCTGATTGAATAACTGAACCAATTTACCATCTCAATACTACTATATATTAGCTATAAACTAAGACTGAGAGTCCAACCATCTCTCATCCTTCAGAAAACCATCTCCTTAAGGGCAGAGAAATTCTTCCACTTCAAAGCCTCCTGACCCCACAACTATAAAACATTGTGCCAATGGGTAATCAATTGCTTTGTTGACTCAATGGTAATGAAATAAAATGAAAACAAGAAAACACTGTAATGAAATAAAATGAAAATAAGGAATGGAATAAAATGAAAACAATGAAAAGTACTGTGTACTATCACATTTAATCTTTTTCAACTTTGTGAAGCTTCTCTTGGGATTCAAGCCTTTGTAATAAACCACTCAGTTTTAACAGTTTTGGCTGGGCTACTTCTGTGCCTGACACACCCCTTGTTCCTCCTCAACCTTCCAAATCCTACCATCCTTTCTAATTCAAGCCCCACCTCTGCTACAAAGCGAGAATACATTACTGTTACATAGAGCTAAATTTGAAAACTGTTCTGCCATTTATTAGCTGTGTGACTTTCGGCAAAATATTTGGCTTTCCTAAACTTTAATTTCCCCACCTGCAAAATCAAGATAACAATAATTACTTTACAGGGTTGTTTTAAAGATTAAATGAAATAATGAATTTCATGTGCCTAGAACAGCAACTGGCACAAAATACATGTTATATGGTAGCTGCTAATGCTATCATCAATGATTCTTGCTGTCCCAGCCCACCCTTACCTCCCCTTTCTGAGATATAATCACAGAACAGAAAGCCAGTTTTCCCTTCCCAATGCCAGGCACAACACTGCAGACGTTACATGGTCATTTTGTGGAAAAGGACAAAAACTTCATCTGAAAAGCATTGCTCTCTTCCCATATGGCCAAAACCCCAACAGACACCCATCAGAAGGCTCACCCGGCATGTGACTTCATCCCCGATGTGGTACTTCTTCTCTGGATTCTTCATCGGGATGTCGGCCAGGTGCATGGGAGGTACCAAGCCCCTGATTTGCTCACTCACTTTCACCAACATCCCATATGGCTTTATGGTCAGCACTGTGCCCTAGGGAGTAACAAGAAAAGATGCCATGCCTCAAGAATGATCTTTCCTCCACCTCTTACAAAGCATGTCACACCTCTTTCAAAGACCAGGTTCCTGAGTTAACCAGGCCTGCCTCTCTCTCTCTCTCTCTCACTGGGCCTGCCTCTCTCTCTCTCTCTCTCTCTCTCTCTCTCTCTCTCTCTCTCTCTTCCCCTCTGAAATCAATAAAAGTATATTTTTTAAAAAGTGGACACAGTTAAAAGATAAAATAAAATAAAGGGGAGCGGCTCAAATGGAACAGGAGAGGCAACTGGAAATGGCTTCTTACCCATATCCCCGGTAGCTCAATTATCACACAACTAACTTTTTGACCGGGTCTAATAAACACTGTTAAATTCCAGGGTTTTGACCTACCGCTTCTGTAGTTGGGTGGCATTAGTAAGACTTTACCTTGAAATAAATGATGAGTTACCCAAGGGAAGAAAAAGAAATTCCAGTTAGCAGGCAGAAGCAAGGAATGTGACTATAAATGTGTTCACATGAGGACAATAGCTGACAGTTAACCTGTGAAATAAACAATGTCTGAAGCTGGAGGAATATCTATATGCTTGAGGTCTTACCTTTACCAATGCCCCAGGTTTGATGTCATGATATCCAAGGAACTGAGCTTCAATAATAGACCTAGAAAAGGAAAATACAAGATTAAATAAACTAGAGCAGATTTTACCTAAAATTCAGGGCTACTAAAATCATGTGGGCAACAAAGGAAACTTCACCAAGCAAGGCCAGGAGAAAATGTGAATGCATAGAACACACCTCTAC
>NW_005370043.1:2700189-2708158 GCF_000412655.1 Myotis brandtii
CCCGGTGCTGATGACACTTACGTCCGCAGAGAGAGCAAAGCCAGTTCATCCATTTGGCTGTAGTTGATTATTCGACACTTGTGAGTGTTTCCTGGCTTGAAGGCTTCAGGATTGAAGGTTTTCTTAGAATCAGAGAGATGGCTGAGCTACAAAATACCAAGTGATTAAGGACAAGCAAGAGACAATAGATCTGAGGCAACCAGATATTAAAACATACCAAGATGACCACACATTTATCACCTATCATAAAAATAGTACTCTGGCCCTAGCTGGTTTGGCTCAGCGGATAGTGTTGGCCCACGGATTGAAGGGTCCCAGGATTGATTCCAGTCAAGGGCACATGCCCGGGTTGTGGGCTCAATTCCCCAGTGGGGGGCGTGCAGGAGGCAGCTGATCAATGATTCTCTCTCACTGATGTTTCCGTTTCTCTCTCCCTTTCCCTTTCTCTCTGAAATCAATAATAAGTAAAAAAATAACATAAAATAATACTCTGATTACCTGTTAAAATAATTCCTCTAACTGAAAAGCTGTTCTTTACCCTTGCAGTGTCCATGTCAGAGAATAGTCTAGATAAATAAAAAAAATAACATAAAATAATACTCTGATCACCTGTTAAAATAATTCCTCTAACTGAAAAGCTGTTCTTTACCCTTGCAGTGTCCATGTCAGAGAATAGTCTAGATCATGGGTAAGTTACAGCTCACAGGCTGTGCCTATTTGTATAAACTAAAGCTTTATTGGAACACAGCCATGCCCATTCATGTACATAGTGTTTATGGCTGCTTCCAGGCTATAACAGAGTTGAGTAGTTAGGACAGGCTATATAGACCACAAGCCTAAATTATTTACTATCTGGACCTTTAAAAACTTTGCTAAGCCCTGGTGTAGATACTAATTCATTCTTATACCTACCATCCGCTAGGTATCAAATATGTCAAAGTGATTCTAAGGCATCTATATATATAAAATCCTAAGTGACTGAACGACCAAACCACCGGTCATCTGGTTGCTATGATGCGCACTGACCACCAGGGAGCAGATGCTCAACACAGGAGCTGCCCCCTGGTGGTCAGTGCGCTCCCACAGTGGGAGCGCCGCTCAGATGACAGGCGCCAGATGCAGAGCTCACGGCTGGCCATCACAGTCCGGAGACCACAGTAGCGCAGCAGTGAGCTTACTGAGCAGGAGCAACAGACTGGAGTGGCAGGCGCCATTAGACTGCCGGTTTCGGCCTGATACCCGCAGGCCACGCTGGGGAACCCTACCAGTGCACAAATCGGTGCACCAGGCCTCTAGTTCTAATATAACAAACAGGCATTGTTTGGTCCCTATGTACAGTTTGACACACTTGGGAATATTAAAAAATAGGAAACTAATACCAAAGGAAGAAGGAAACAGAAGAGGACCTTTGTGTCCCAACAGTCCTTCTAGTGATAAGATCCTGATGAAACAAAAGGATGGCATACCCGAGCATAGGCCAGAGACCCATCCTTCAGGCTGAAAGTGGCCCCGGCCTTGCTGAAAAAGCCCTGGACAGGAACATCATCCAGGACAGCTCCGAGGTGCTGACAAGACAGCTGGGTGAGTGGGCGCCCAGGCTGCAGGAAGACGGGGCGCAGGCTCAGCCGCACAGCTCTGGTCCGAGGATGGACACAGAGGACGCAGGCCCTCACCTAGATAAGGGAAAGGACATCATGAACAGGAGGAAGTGCACAGGAGATAAGGTCCCTGCAGCAGACTTTCAGAGCTCAAGACTCTCTATGTGCTGACCAGGCCATGGATATAAGTACTAAAACTGGCTTGTGCATCAAGCAGCATGCAGGAAATTCAAACCAAAGGCCCCCCAGAGGAACTATGTCCGACTGCATCACGGCTTACTCAAGGCCATACACCAGGGTCCCCTCAACACCATGAGGCCAATAATGTACATGCGACCGAAACCCTGGGCAGTGTCACTACAGCAGGGGCTCATCTAAAATCATCTGAAACAGCCTGCTCTGATCACATGGTTTTAGCAGGCAAAATGCCTCAACTCTGTACGCAAATATGAGTACAGGGAGAAAAAAATTACTAGGAATAAGTTCACCAAAATGTTAACATTATCACTAGGTGGTGGTGAAGCCTATTTGACCTTTTTAAAAGATATCTCTATAGCATCCATTAGCATAGATAAAAACAAAAAAATAAGTCACTTTAGGATTTAAAAAATTCTGAATAATATCTATTGGAATTTTCTTCTCAAATATCTATGTTCATTGTAGAAAATTTGAATCTTTAGATAAAGGTATAAAAATCACCCAGAGTTCATCACTACTAAGACTGACTGCATAATCTTTCAGTATTTTAACCAAGTTGTACTCCTTAAAATTTTTTTCAAAATTGGGTCTTATACTCTAAGCAATTTTTAAAATACATTTTTCTATGTAAATATCTTATTCTCCCCCATTAAATACTCCTCTGAAACACTTTAAATTATAAAAGCAAAAGATTCACTACCAAAAAAAACCCCATTCAAACCATATGGAGGAATATAAAATAAAAACTAAAAGTTACCTTCTCCTCCACAGGCTCCTCCTCTAATCATAATCCCCAGAGATGACCCCTGGTAGTTTCTTGTGATCTTTCCAAATACTTTATATTCCCCTCACCTCCTCTCTGCACACCTGTACACACCCAGTGCTAGGACCTGCCCCTAAGCTAACAGTGATAATGAATAGCCGATTGGAATACAACTGGAATCAAGAAAAGATAGGTGTCACATTACTTACTGCTTGATTTGAGAAGTATGTTCCAGCTTTCTTGGGCTCTAAGTGCATAAAATCAACCAGGCCAGTGAAGAATGAGAGGAAGTTGAGTGTAAGACCAAGTGGAGTCACCTAGCAGTAAACAGAAAATGTTATGAAAAATCACATTTTCTAGGATAACCGTATGTCTCTCCTCCCCCAGCTAACCCTTACCAATCTTTCTTCCTTTCATACTAAGTGGCAAGGCAACTCCTGGCACTGGCTGTCTCTTCACTCAGTAAGCTCAATCCTCTCACCTTCAGTATTTCCCAATGGGATGGAGGGCACTTTGCACAAAGATCCTCAGGGAATGGCCAGCTTGACAACTTAGACAAATTGCTGCTAACTTGGTGATTTGCCCAGAGTAAGAAAGTAAAACTCAAATGCTTGCAAAATCCTGAATACTGTACAAATGTAGATGTTGAAGACATGCAGTCCCTCTTGCCCACCCAGCTGTCCGTCAGTCAGGCTTTTTCCCTCCTGATCCTTTCTCGAGAACTCTAGCACGCCAGAGAAGACTTAAAACAATGATACTTGGAGGCTGCCCCCAAAAGCCTGCTATTAGCTCCTGCTCCTGACAGCAAAATCAGCCAGTCAACAAGTCCCACTCGGCACACAGACTTCCTAATGGTGCTTTAGTGCCTCACTTATAGTATGGCAGTCAAAACAAAAATTCAGTAGAGAATGGGAAGTTAAAGTTGAGACTCTCCCAGAAGGTAGGATATAAACAAATACATGTACATGCCAGAAAAAAAGGTAAGAAAATTTGAGAATTCACCCATGAAGTCCAACATCATATTAAAAGGCATTCAAAAAAAAAAAAAGTGTTTTTATTTTATTTTATTTTACTTATTTATTTATTTATTTTTGTTAATCTTCACTCAAGGATATTTTTCCATGGATTTTTAGGGATAGTGGAAGAGAGAAGGAAAGACAGAGAAACATTGATGTGAGAGAAACACATCGATTGGTTGCCTCCTACACAAGCCCTGACCAGGGCCTGGGCCGGGGGGGAGCCTGCAACCAAGGTACATGCCCCTGGCCGGCAGAATCGAACCCAGGACCCTTTGGTCCGCAGGCTGACGCTCTATCCACTGAGCAAAACTGGCTAGGGCAAGTTTATATTTTAAAAGAAACAAAAACAAGATCTGATAAAGGATTAGTATCCAGAATATAGAAAGGATACTTACAATCTAACAATAAAAAGACAACCTAATTTTAAAATGGGCAAAAAATTTTTGAATAGCTATTTCTCTGAAGATATACAAATGGCCAAGCACGTGACAAGATGCTCAACATCACTAACAATTAGAAATGCATATCAAAATCACAATGAGATACCATTTCACATGCATAGGATGGCTATAATAAAAAGGATAATGAGTGTTTATGAGAATACGGAGCAATTAGAACTTCAACTAATGAATGCATAAATAAGTAGAACAACAAATTGATGTTTCTCTCTCTAAATTAAAAAAAAACACACACAACACAATAATACAAGAAACTTTCCCAGAGCTGAAGGATCTACATTTCTGGATTATATGAGTCCAGCACAAATAAATGAAGAGTGAGCCACACCAAAGCACATCATCATAACATTTTAAAATAAAAGGAATAAAGACAAGATTTAAACACACACACATACAAACAGAAATTAAAATAACATTAGGCTATTCGATAGCAAGAGAAGCCAGTTGACGATGGGAATAATGCTTTAAAGTTCTGAGTTATTTTTGACCTAGAATTCTAAACCCTCCTTTACTACCAATTACATGTGAGAGTAGAATAATGATTTCAGATATAGTAGGTGTGCAGAAGAGTTAACATAGCAGGCTTGAGATTATTATCCTTAGAAAAGCCTGCTTCCAATGTTAGCCCTTGGCTGGTGTCTTGGAAGTGAGATTTCAGGAAAGTTCCCACTCACCACTCCCAGAACTGAGTACCTAGCGTAGGCTCAATGTACCTACACTGTTCATGTACACAATATGGTTTATACTAAACACTCACATTCCCTATAAGACCCTGGAATTTTGGTACATGCCAGGCAGAGGGTACCTACATGACCAGCCCTAATTAAAAGCGCTCAGGCACTAAATCTCTAAGAAGTATCGTTGGTAGACAACATTGCACGTGCGTTATCATAACTTGTTGCCAGAGGAATTAAATACATCCTTTGTGACTCCACTAGAAGACTCTTGAAAGCTTGTGCCTTGTTTCTTCCAGACTTCATTCCATAGGACTTTTTTCCCTTTGCTGATTTTTCTTTGCCTCCTTTCACTATAATAAATCATAGCCATGAGTACCACTACCTGTTGAGTCTGGGGAATCTTCCTAGTGAACTATTGATTCTAGGAGTGATCATGGGAATCTCTGACATACTAGGTTAAGAAATTAACCTTCTATGTACCTTTCCAAGAATACTTCTGGAGAATGTGTCATACTAAAATGAGGGAGTAAACCAAAAAAGGGAATACATGGAATCAAAGAAGGCTCCAAAACCCGAGAGAGAGGGGAAGGATCCAGGAAGACAATAAAGAGAAGTCCTAGGATACCAGCTATGTGGGGCCCTACATAGCAACCAGTCCAGATTGGAGCAGGATGACAGCAAAAGGGGGTCCTAGTGGGAAAAAAAATACCTATGAGATTATCTAAAGAGTTTGAAAACATGAAAAATTGTAGTGAGAGAGAAATAACTATAAGGTGTATGAAGAAACAGTGATAGTTCTGAAGAGAATTTAGCAAATGACAAAAACGAAGCTGATTATCAACTCCAGGAAAAACCTATTCCACAAATAGCCATAATACATTGCCTAGTTCAGTGGTCGGCAAACTCATTAGTCAACAGAGCCAAATATCAACAATACAATGACTGAAATTTCTTTTGAGAGCCAAATTTTTTAAACTTAAACTATATAGGTAGGTACATTGTTATTAACTTAATTAGGGTACTCCTAAGGCTTAGAAAGAGCCACCCTTAAGGGGCCAAAGAGCCGCATGTGGCTCACGAGCCACAGTTTGCTGACCACGGGCCTAGTTCAACAGTAAACAACATTTACACAGTCATAATAATTTAAATACTGAATAATGATTTAAACAAATTTTTAATATATCTCTGTTGGGAAGTTGGGGCAGGGGAAAGAAAAATTAAGAGACAAAACTTCATCTATCTTGAGAAGAAGTTAAAACTCAACACTGATAAACCAAGAGATATCAACAGAAGCTTATTATTTAGAAATATGGAGGCAAATTTCAAAAGAAAAGCTAAAAGAGTTAAAGATGGGTTTAGAAAGGATGAGATAGTTCATTGTAAGTCTTTTAATATCATTTGACCTTTTTAATCAGCACACATATTACCATGTAAACATGTGGCATTGGCTACATCCCCAGTGTGTAATAGCCATATGTGATCAGTGCATTTACTACTTTAATACAAGTTATATTTTTCAAAGTAGTAGTGACGATAAATGGCTTACCTTCTGTACCTGGGCTTTGACCACCAGTCCAGGTAGCAAGTTATTAAGGGTCCAGCTTTGCTCCTCAGTAGCAATGGCAGTAGAAACTTCTGAATGACCAATAGACAGACTAACAACTCCTCCGTTGCCTTTCACCTCTTTAATGACGCAGTGCAGGTACTGACCCACCTTCAGCTTAGCACCTGTAAGCCCGGCCCCAGCCCCCAAAAGGAAAAATAGCTTTATGAGAAGGACCTTTAACTTGGGTTCAAGCAATACCTGAGATAATCCATGGCCTGCTTGACCAGTTACAATCTAATACTCCCCATATTCCCAATCTCTAAGGGACCAACTATAAGAAGAGAGTGAAGTGAACCTAATTGACCTGGAAATTGATCACAGAAATAAGAAAATTTTAAAAAGGCAATAGAGTGCTGGTTGAGGCCTTGGAGTCCCAAATTTCAGTGGAATCTTCTAGGTGAGAAACAGTAAAAGTGGCCCATCAGATCTTAGTGAAACCCTGCCACTCCCTGGACCTTCACACGTATTCCCCTTTCTGTTGGTTAAAATTAACCACTGATCTTAGCAAAGCCTTCAGGGTCACCATTCTGTAATTTACTCATCAAAGTGGCATTTAAATAGTATAATCTCCACATATCCCACCCACTACCATGCACTGGCCCCTCTTCTTCCCCTTACCTTTGTTCTTCTGTCTGATATACTCCTGGGCTTTTTGCAGTGGCAGGAAAGCTCTGGCCCCACCAACACCAATGTCCACTAGGTAGCCATGGTCTTCTAGACTAGACACAGTGCCTGTGAGCAACTGGAGGAAGAGAAAGCATTACCAAAAGTTCGAAAGTCAAAGGTAATGGGACACACAGCAAACATCCACTACAAAATGCATATGTTTCCATCAATCTCCACACTTTATCCCATACTCCCAACCCCCTTTTAACTTTAAACCTCATCCCACTAGAGGATAGAAGAGGGAAAGATATCAACTTTAATTCTCCAGGGCTGAAAGGATTTTAGTTTCCAGACAGTGAGGAGTGCTATACACAGCCGAGTAATGGAATGGCAGAGAGAAGACTCGCCCCTGGAAAATTTTCAAAACATAGGAGACATAGGCCAGCAAGGTCACGCCCAGCGCTATGAATAATGAGAATACAGAACTACCATTCTAGCCATCATCTTATCCTTTCTAACCACCTCCAAGACAAAAAAAAAAAAAAATTCACCAACCTTCTTTATATTTCACTAGAGGCCCGGTGCACAAAAATTTGTGCACTCGGGGGGAAGGGGGGGTCCCTCAGCCCGGCCTGTGCCCTCTCACAGTCTGGGACCCCTCGGGAGATAACGCCCTGCTGGCTTAGGCCTGCTCCCGGGTGGCAGAGGGCAGGCCCAATCCCTAGGTGCAGCCCCTGGTCGGGCTCAGAGCAGGGCCGATTGGGGAGTTGGGGCACCGCCCCCTGTCATGCACAGAGCAGGGCGGATCGGGAGGTTGCGATGCCACCCCCAGTCACGCTCAGGGTAGGGCCGATTGGGGGGTTGGGGCACTGCCCCCTGTCACACTCAAGACAGGGTCGATGGGGAGGTTGCGGCGCCACCCCCTGTCACGCTCAGGGTAGGGCCAATCCGGGGGTTGGGGTGCTGCCCCGTCACACACAGAGCAGGGCCCATCAGGGGGTTCAGGAGCTCCCCCCTGTCACGAACAGAGCAGGGCCCATCAGG
>NW_005370043.1:2709420-2738723 GCF_000412655.1 Myotis brandtii
GCCTCATGTTAGTTTCAAGCTGCCTGGCTGCCGGCCGCCATCTTGGCTGTCAGTTAATTTGCATATCTCCCTGATTAGCCAATGGGAAAGGTAGCAGTCCTACGCCAATTACCATGTTTCTCTTTTATTAGTGTAGATGGGAAACAGTGTGGCATTCAAGTCTGGCTCTGACACTTACTATTTGATTCTTGGCAAGTCACTTAAACCTTTCTCATTCCATTTTCTCAAATATATAAGAGGGATACCTATCTGCCTCGCAGAATTCCTGAGACTTTCTTCAGATAAAGTGTCTAAAACTGCACCTGTCATACAGCAAGCTCTCAACACTTGTCAATTTCCTGAGACCTGGCTTAGTTTAACCCCCCTCACCCCAGCACTTTCTACCCAATGCTCAGGGCCTGAACCAAACTTGCTTCTAACCAAATATTACAAGGTCATACTGATCTCCTTCCTCTTAAGTACAAGTGTACTTAGATGAGTGTAGTTTATATGAGGGTCTGCTACCTACTGGACTTGGAGGCTCTGAACTAGGACTAATTGTTCCTGAATCTCTACAGGATTGAGAGATTCAGTGGTGGGCTATCCATTCGTACAGATGACAAATTGCTCTGTGTACCCTGTCTCTTGCTCTTAGCAGCCCTCAAGCTTTCCCCACACAAATGCCATAAGGCCTTCGAAGAACACTTAACCTACAAAGAAGTCTAGATAAGTAAGGCATTTCAAGGAATGCCTCTCACCGTCAGCAAGTCCCCTTGAGGCTTTATTTTTGCTACCAGCAAATCTCTGACTTGCTTTCCCTTTCTCCCCTCCAAGGTAAGGCGATTAGGTTCAGGTCTTCAATTTCCAAAGCACCCTGGAGACCTTCCTCCCTGTGTGTAACAGTTAAGCTGAAAGTAAAAGGTTGTCTAGACACTCCCCAGGAGACAAGGCAGGGCAGAGAGGAGGCACGTCGCCAGCTCCTCTTCCGACCCCAGATACGTACCATGCCAGGCTTCAGGGCCTCTGCACTCAGCACTTTGTTGACATTTTGGGGGTTCAGAGATAGCTTGACACTTTTTTTGCCTTTCTCTGTGATGCCCAGACTGCTCACCACACATCTCACTAGCATCCCAGGAGAGAACAGTTCAGGCAAGCTGGCCAGGTCCTGCATAATACAAATGAGAAAGCCCTAGTACATATCCTTCCCCTGAACCAAGAATCCACTGCCCAGCCCAGTGATTTCTTATCCTCAGACCCCAAAGAACCCAAAAAGCGATGAAGACAGTCACCATGTGCTCACAAAAGGAATATGGGTCTGTGGTCAAGTCACAGTCTTGAATTTCAGCAGAAAAACGCCAAATATCTTATCAAAATGACCAGTCAAAAGAATTGTCTACAAAGATCAAAGGGATGGTGGCCAAAGGGGAAGGGAGTGAAAGAGGGGTAAAAATGGTGAAGGGGAATATAGTCAATAGTATTGTGTAAGTTTGCACAGATGATTTTTAGAATTAGTGGGGTGATAACATTGTAAGCTATAAAAATGTCAAATCACTATATATTATATATCTGAAACCAATATAACTATTATAATACTGTATACCAACTATCCTTAATTTAAAATAAATTTAAATATATCCTATATTTAGAATCTCCACTTCTTCATCTCACTGCAATCTGCATCCTACCCTTCTCACTCTATTACTTTATCTCCCAATAAAATCACCAATGACTTCCATGTTGCTAAATCTAACAGTCAATTTTGCAGTCCTTCTCATATGTGACTTTTAAAAAGAATTTAACATTGGAGACTGCTCCTTTCTTCATTAAATGTTTCCTCCCTGGCTTCCAAGACCCTTTATGCATTGGTTTTTTTCTATCTGTCTGGCCCTCCTTCTTCTGATAGCAACTCTCTTTTAATTCAGCAACTGAAATACAATATTTACTCCCACCTCAGTCTTTAGTCTCTTTTCACTGTATTTGCTCCCTCTAAGCAACTTCTTCCCCCTTCATAGTTTCAATTACCACTTATACAAAGAAGTCTCACACATTTTTGTTTCTGCTTCTCAAACCCAACATAGCAAAAAGCAGTTCATAATCATCTCTCACAATCCGGGACCCCTTTCACGATTTTTCTTTTTATCAATCCTTACCTGAGGAGATGTTTCTATTGATTTTAGAGAGGGGGGAAGGGAGAGGGAGGGAGGGAGATAGACATCAATGTGAGAGGGAAACATCAATCGTTTGCCTGCCATATGCACCTGGATGGAACCCGCAACCTAGGTTTGACCTGACCGGGAATAGAACCTGAGACCTTTTGATGTACGGGACAACACTCCAACCAACTGAGCCATATCGGCCAGGGCCAGGATTTCTTATCTCAGAATATCACGGCCATTTGTCAAATCATGAACAATAGGAACCTAGGACTCATCCCTGGCACTTCTCCTGCCTCCACCCATGCCCAATACATCACTGAGCACTGTTTTTACCTCCTCAGTCCTCAGTAAACCCTGAACCCAAGCTGCCATCAATCTCAGAGCCTGGACTACAGCAATAGCCTCCTAATTGGTCTCTAGGCAACTACTCATGCCTCTTCAATTTATTATCTATGCGGTGTACATGTCATCCACCCCAACTAAGACCTGTCAAGGGCTTGTCACTGATTCTAGAATTAAAAAACCAATCCTTAAGATGGTCTGGCTTTCACCCAGCTCTTCAGCCTCATCCTACACCACTCTCCCTTGCTGTCTCTGCTCCAGCCAATTCTCCCTGCTACATACCATACTCTTCCTGTCTGAACTCCCTTCTTTCTTTATCTAGTACACCCTCATCCTTCAGACCATAGCTCAAGCATCCCTTCCCCTGGGAAGTCTTCCAGGCTCCCTGGGCAAAGTCAAAATCCCTCATTTAAAAAAAAATTAAAAATTTCCTATTATAAACTGTCATGGCATCTGTGCCTTTCCTTCTTAGCCCTCAACGAAGTTGTATTCTTGCATTTATTTGTATATCACTTATTTCCCTTACCTTTAGAGGTTCCTCTTGCTCCACCTGCTCATTCAGTTTTTTTGTGTAAGCATCACTGATTTCAGTTACTTGCACGAACCCCTGGAGGCCATTGGGGAGACTAATCACCAGTTCCAGTTCATTTACTTCTTTCACACACCCCAAAATCCGCATCCCCTCATACAGGGACTAGAAGAAAAAAAGCAAAATCAGTACAATAAGGAAGAGAACAATGAATGGGGATGTTAGGGACGGTCTGGTTTCTCGTCTCAACTCTAACATACAAAAGCTACAAGAGGTGCGTATATGTATATGTCAATGCACTTAATTAAACATCGGACTGAGCACCATAAAAGGTCTAAGTTATACAACAGCCTTAACAGCACTAGGGTGCTAGAGGGCACTTTCACCTTTTACTTTATTTCAAGCCACCCAACCTCACCTGACAGGCAACAAAATGAAGGAAGCAGGCCAGGGGGGATAATAGCTGTCTAGCCCAGTGATGGTGAACCTTTTGAGCTCGGCATGCCAGCATTTTGAAAAACCCTAACTTAACTCTGCTGCCGTGTCACATATAGAAATTTTTTGATATTTGCAACCATAGTAAAACAAAGATTTATATTTTTGAAATTTATTTTATATATTTAAATGCCATTTAACAAAGAAAAATCAACCAAAAAAATGAGTTCGCATGTCAGAGGTGCGTGTCATAGGTTCGCCATCACTGGTCTAGAATGTGTCAGCCAGGTCTAAACCACCACTCTGCTCCATGTGACTACTGACATGAGGGAATGCAAAGCTTGTGTTATCAGCACCTTTAAATTTTTGCAAGAAGCCAGAAAACACATTTTTATATAAAGTTTTTCAGTCTTCTAACATTGGCACCAAGTTAAACAATTTAAAAAAATATATATTACAGGACAAACAAAATATTTCTGGTAAGCTGAATCTGAATCGTTCCCTTCAGAATCATTTGATTTTCCCCCCTTTTATGACAACTAACATATATGTCAGTTACCTAAAAATTTAAGGAACATAAGACCACTTCACTTCTTTGAGATAGTTTCTCTATCTATGAAATGAAAGAATAGAATCAGAATGATTGCTAAATTTATTGCCAGTTCTAACCTACAAACCTATGAAAACACAAGTCCCATGAGGCTATCAGCGGATGAGCTAAAAAGCAAACAAACAAACAAAAAAATACATGATGCCAGGCATTAATTAATAATAGAAAGAAATGATGCTCAATTCCGAGCACGAAGGACATATACAAATTAAACAACCCAGGTACTTTGTTTAAAATAAAACCAAACTTTAACAAACCTCAATATTAAGGATTTCAAACTTTTCTTCTATAGACTTGCTGCTTTCTCTCTTTTCAATTTTCAACTTTTTTGTTTTTGCTGGCCCTTTCTGGCTTTTTTTCCTTTTGATGGATTCCTCTTCAGTAGAAATCTAAAGGTGAAAAAAAGACCCCAAAGAATGAAAAGAAGCAATCCTGGCCTTTCCCTCCAATTACAGTCATCTATCACCTTGCTCTGTTATTGCTCCACTCCACCCCACTCCTAAATATTCCTTTAATTCCTACTTCAATCCAAACTTTCCCATTTTCCCCCCAATGCTCCCCTTGTCCAAAATCTGCCTGTCATGTTCCCAGTGTTCTTCCTCCTGTGACTTAGGATAGACAGTGGGTCCCCCAAAATAAGGAGCAATTGGGATCAGTGTGTGAATGGAAAGTGGAGTCAGGAAGACCAAGTTAACTACCAATTCCACCATAACAAGCTGTGTGGTTTAGCCAAATTATATAACCTCTCTTAGCCTGGGTTCCTCATCATAGAATGACGATCTCTATTTCATAGTAGAATCTCTATTTCATAGTATCGTTGGAAAGATTATGTAAAATAAACATAAAGCCATACAAGTAAATGTTAGATCCCTTCCCTCCAGCATTTAGAGCACAGATTACTGTAGGTGAAGACTATGAATTCTAATGCAAATTCTGACCTTTATACCAGTACATGGCTGCAAGGACCCCACTCAAAAATACAATGATCAAATGGTCTCCCTCCATCCTTTATCAACACCACACAAAGTTCCTAAGAATAAGGAACAAGACCACTGCAAACTCAAATACTAACTGCCATGCTTCAAAAGACATAGTCTTGTGGTGGTACAGACTCTCTAACATGTTCAATTTAAAAACACAGATTTCAGCCGAACCGGTTTGGCTCAGTGGATAGGGCGTCGGCCTGCGGACTCAAGGGTCCCGGGTTCGATTCCGGTCGAGGGCATGTGCCTTGGTTGCGGGCGCATCCCCACTGGGGGGTGTGCAAGAGGCAGCTGATTGATGTTTCTCTCTCATCGATGTTTCTAGCTCTCTATCCCTCTCCCTTCTTCTCTGTAAAAAATCAATAAAATATATTTAAAAAAAAAACAAAACAAAAAACAACAACACAGATTTCAAAAAGAAACAAATCTGAAAAATAACACAATTCTCAAACAGGGCTCATTCTTTAGAAGAACACTACAGAGAAAGTGTTCCGTGACTCTCAAACAAGCATATCACTTACATCAAACAAGTTGTCTTGTTCAACTGACTGCTGGGGCGCTATCTCTGATTTGTGGGTCTTCCTTGTACCCCCACGGGGGAAGCTTTCTTCCATGGTTGCCATGGTTGGGTCTCCTGAAACAATGCAAAGAGTTACCAGGAGATGTAACCTGTTAAGATTGCTTAAAGGCTGTGATCAATGGGCAAGAGATGAGCCTTCTAGCACCGATGTGCTAGCCAGCATTCAGGACCAGGCCCCAGATAATATACAATTCATCTTTCCAAAGGTCTCTCCTTCAAAAATAAAAAATCCACACATTTTCTTCCAAGGAAAGAAATTATAAATTCAATGTAGTAAATATCATTAAGCAGCTACAGTTAAGTCAGAAATACGCAAACAAATATAGAACCCCCCACCTTCAAAGAACATGAACACTTTTAAGAAAATACGCGAACAATTTAAAATATAAATCAGATTATAAAAAAACTATCATCAAAGAGGTAGTAAGTGATGAGGCTCCAGTAAAGGAGGCAAGCATCCTAAAGATTTTGAGCTAAATGTTAAAGAGGAATGGGAGTTTGACAGGTGGAAAGAGAAAAGCAGAAGGAATGTGAGATTAAAGCATGAAAACAGAAAGTCAATTATTTCATTTGAGCACCAGATACTTGTCAAACAATTGTTCAAAAGCCTGCTGTTCCCTTTCTATGAAGGACTGTTCAACTAGACCACAGGGCGAATAAAGCATAATGTAATTCACTGAATCATTCTCAACCTTCCCAATGCTGCGACCCTTTAATACAGTTCCTCATGTTGTGGTGACCCCCAACCATAAAATTATTTTCGTTGCTACTTCATAACTGTAATTTTGCTACTGTTATGAATCGTAATGTAAATATCTGATATGCAGGATGTATTTTCATGGTTCGCAACCCACAGGTTGAGAACCGATGGATTAGGCTTTTCATGGAAGATCTTGAATTAGATAGAGGAGTAATTAGAATAACTGCTAAAGTTAGAATAAACAGAACAGTTTGAATCAAGGGAAAAAATGCATTGCAGATTACAGATTGAATAGGAAAACAAAACTGAGGAAGAGTAGGATTCAACTGGGACACCGTGAGAACCAGAACGAGGTGTGAGAAGGTAAGTGGGAGGGACTGGTTCTGAGCGACTTGGGAATAAGAACCTAGAAAGGCTGGAGATAGTAGCAGACCGAGAGGGAGCCGAGGATCGGGTAAGGATGTTATGTTTCGTAGAAATAGGAAAGTGCAGTCTAGTTTGCTGAGAACTGGACCCGTAATCTCATGTCAGTCCAGGGGAAACTAGAGCTTCAAAGAGATAAGCCATCGGGTGGCAAAGAAGGGGCTTATGATGTTACAGGGGCCCCTCGAGCTTCTGAGCCCGGCTCGGGTGGTAGAATCACTCATCCCGCACTGCGGGGCGCATGGCAGGCACCCGGGGCCTTGCCCGGGGACAGCCCTGGGAGCCACAAGGTTTCCTCCCTGGCAGCCTTTGCCCTCACTCACCAGCCTCGCGCCGCCGGCCAGCCTCAACTTCCGAGGCCGCGCCACTGTAGTCACACGTGCGGAGGAGCCCCGGTACAGCCCAAGCACAGGCAGCTCTCCCGGAAGTGTGGGCGGGCTCAACGCCCTACTTCCGTTACTACGCGGGGGCCTGGCACAGTGAAGGGGAGGAGATTTAGAGACAGGAAGCGGAAGACCGGGACTTCGAGCCATAGCCAATCGAGGCCTAAGGCTGTGTCGCTGAGGCCCGAGGAACGGGTGCGGGGGAGGCGCTTCTTCCGGCGGGCCGAGGGGTAGCTTGTACGTTGAAGGACACAGCCTGCGGAATTCGTGCTTTTTAGCGAGGTAGGTAGGTGTGCAGAGGAGCCTGGGCTCGGTCCTCGCGCTTCGGCTTGGCGGCGGCCTGGGGTCCGACCATTCCTAGTCCGGGAGCGCTGCGAGGTCTTCGCTTTGAGGGCCGAGGGCGGTGGGGGAATGGAAAAGGAGTTTGAGATCACGAGGCTTGGCGGTGCGAGGGGTCCGACGTGGGCTGGGCAGCCTCGGGGAGAGGCCAACAGACGCTACCAAGAGCTCCCGAAGGCCCTGAGATTGCATGTTTCCGTTGAGAAAAATGAGGCCCGCAGGGAACCGAGTCCTCAAGGTCACACGGTGACGTAATACTGGATGAGAACTTGAGAGCTTCTGACCCCAGCTCTGGCCGAGTTCATTTCTTTCCTGTGGGCCTGCTTGTGTCCGCTGAGCTGTGCTGCGGCGGCGGGCCAGCCAGACCTCCGTCAGCTGCGCCGCAGCCTGTGTCAGGGCGGGCGAGTGGGGGAGTGGGGCCCGGCCCTTGCAGTTCTCCAGGGTTAGACTTGGGCTCCCGGATGTTCCATCAGCGGGAAGGCCTCTCCGAGGCGGTAGCCAGACAGACTGAGCATTGCAAACGCCTTGAAGTGCGGGCGGCTGGTTCTGGTACTTGAGCGGCCCTCGCTCATCTTTGCTTTGCTTCGCGATCTCACCATTGCAGGTAGGTGTCCGGTCAGAGAGGAAAATAGGAGGATGGAAAAACAGAGTAGCTAGGGCAGTGAGTCACCTTGGCCCTTTTCTGAAATGCTAATTGTGCAGGTGAAGGAGAGGGGCATGGAAGGACTAATTATGCTTGATAGCTCTTATTCCCCAGTTAATTACAAACAAAAATGAAGACCCTGTTGCTTAGTCCTTCCCCACCGACTGCCATTTACCAGTAGTACCCTTATTCTTAGGTGATTTTCTCCATTAATATGTCTTTCTAAACCCAAATATTACTCGGAAGGAAAGCAAGTTTCAGTTCGATTATTCTACAAAGGTTTCTGACCTTTGCCCAAAAGTAACCAGCAGCTTGCGGAAGAGTGCAGAGTGTTTCCAGGCTTTGCTCCCGTTCTTTTTTTTTTTATATATATATATATTTTCATTGATTTTAGAGAGGAAGGAAGAGGGAGAGAGAGAGAGAGAGAGAGAAACATCCATGATGAGAGAGAATCATGGACTGGCTGCCTGCTGCAAGTCCCCCACTGGGGATCGAGCCCACAACCCGGGCATGCGCCCTTGACCGGAATCGAACCTGGGACACTTCAGTTAGCAGGCCAACGCTCTATCCACTGAGCCAAACCGGCCAGGGCTGCTCCCGTTTTTGATTTTCTACTCTCTGCTCCATCTTAGCCTCTCAAGAGTCTTCCTTTCAAACCCAGACTAAATTGCAGTCCCTGTACCATGCTGTCCAGTCGGAATTAGTCCTCTGTGGACGATCACAAACATCAGACTTCGTCCCATATTATGTAGAGAGAATTTTAAAGCACCTTAAATTGTTTCAGTTGCAGACCATATCCTCCTAAAATCTTTTGTTAGGCACAGGTAGTGGGGGTTATCAGTTAATAATTTGACCAAGTTAAGTCCTTGTTTTCGGTAGGGTTTCTCCTGGAAACCTGCTTGATACTATAAGAATTCAAAAAAAATATGAAGGTGAATTGGGGAAGAGGGGGAGTATGCCTTTAATAAGTTTAATAACATGAAACAGTTAATATAAAAGCTTCACCATAAAGGTTTCTTTTAATGGAGATGTTCCTACTTGTGCTGCACAAGCCAAGGCCACGGAGGGGTCCTTCATTGCTCCAAGAACATTCTTTTTTATTTTATTTTTTTATTTTTATTATTTTGTTGTTAATTCTCACCTTGGGATATTTTTCCTTTGATTTTTTTAGAGAGAGTGGAAGGGAGGGGGAGAGAGAGAAACATCGATGTGAGAGACATTCATTGGTTGCCTCCCCACGTGCCCCAACCTGGGCCAGGGATCAGGCCTGCAACCAAGGTACTTGCCCTTGACTGGAATCGAACCCAGGACCCTTCAGTCTTGAGGGCTGACACTCTATCCACTGAGCCAAAGGGGCTAGGGCTCCAAGAACGTTCTTGAAACAATTCAAAATTAAGGTCATTTGTCCAAATTTTTCATTGCCAATTCTGTGCACAAGAATGCCTCTGAAGGCCTTTAAATGGTAAACAGAAGCATGCCAGTTTCCATAGCAATGACTTCCTCACAGATGTCTCCCTCTTCCATTTCATCAAGAGCCAGCCGTATCACTGCCACTGCCTACCAATCTCGACCGGACCTCGACCGGCTCGTCTATGTTGCCAATCGACTCGGCGTGGCGTCGGTCGTGGTAGATAGGTGGTCATACATACGAATTTTCAAGTATTGTTCTGGTGACCTTTGGATGTGCCTTTGCTATTTTTATTATAAGAGAAATAGATGTATTTGTAAAATACGTGGGTGCTATAGATACAACTCCTCTAAAAGTTTGCTATATATTTTTCTATTGTTTCCTGATACTGCAGTGTTTTTCAAACTTTAACATACATCAGAAACACCTAGAAGGCTTATTAAAATGGATTGCTGGGCCCCAGAATTTCTGATTCAATAGGCTTGAGGTGTGGGGCCTGACAATTTGCATTTCTAACAAGTTTCCCAGTGATGTTGATGCTGCTGTCCTACAGATCAGACTTTGAGAATCATTGATGTGCTCTATAATACAATATTCAGAAGTAGGATTTTTTTTTAATTTAACTTACCTGGGGACATATTTGCATGTCAGTACGTAAATAAATAAAGATCTATACACATTGTATTTCCTCCAATGGAAACCATCATTTATCAATTTCTTGTCGGTGGACTTTTAGTTTTTCCAGTTTACTTTAATAAACAGTATTTCTGTCACCATCCTTCATCCATGTAGCATGTTTCTACTTTGTAATATTTCTAGAAGGGTAAATTCCTGGAGGACAAATGAACCAGCTAGATAAAAGGGTATACTAATTTTATAATTTAATAGATAATGCAAAAATGCACTTTAGGAAGTTGTACCAGTTTACACTCTAGGTAACAAAGAAAATGTTTGTTTTCCAACAATCTTACTACTGCTTATTATCATAATTTTATCTTTGCTAGTCTGCTAAATATGGCTTCATTTTACATTTCTTTGATCTTGAGGCTGATTATCTTTTTATGTTTTGTTCTTTTGATTTTTTTAATATATTTTTATTGATTTCGGAGAGGAAGGGAGAGGGAGAGAGAGATAGAAACATCAATGATGAGAGGGAATCATTGGGGATCGAGCCCGCAATCTGGCATGTGCCCTTGACCAGAATCGAACCTGGGACTTTTCAGTCCGCAGGCCGACCATTCTATCCACTGAGCCAAACTGGCTAGGGCTGTTCTTTTGATTTCCTTGACCTAAGATGATTAAAATATTTGCCCATGTTTTTTAATCCTCACCCAAGGATATATTTATTGATTTTAGAGGAAGGGAGATAGAGAAAAAGAGAGAGGAAGGGAGGGAGGACGGACATTGATCGGTTGCCTCCCTTATGCATCCCAACCTGGAACCAAACCCACAACCTTTGTTTTACAGGACGCTTGGTTTTCACTATTTACATTTAAATCTTTTATCTATTGTTGTGTAAGAAATAAGGATTCCAGCTTCCCTACCACCATCAGCTACTATGTATCAACTCCATTTAGTAAATGATTTCTTAAAACAGATTAATTTTTTAAAACTGATTAATTCCAACTACATTGTACCATGGTATTGATAGAGCCAGAATTGAAAACATCAAGCAATATTGCATCAGAAGGTAGACAGAGACTATTCTTTTCCTATGCCCCATGATTTGACATACATTCTGGAGTGTTGTATAAAAGCAACCAAGGTAAAGTTCTCCTTCCTAAAGTTTCTCTTACCAGCGAGGCTTTTTTCACCATCTTTGCTAATCTATGTTGGGCAAGACATACGTAAAAATTTACAATATTTATATGCAATGACTTCCAATTTTTAACCTAAAAAAAATGTATTTTTAAAATTGCCTCCAAACCAATTTATTGTTGCCTTCTTTCTTTTTTTTTTAAAGATTGAAATCATGGCAGGTCCAGAAGCTGATGCCCAATTCCAGTTCACTGGTATCAAAAAATATTTCAACTCTTATACTCTCACAGGTAGAATGAATGTAAGTATTAAAGATACCTTTAAGCAGTTATATTTTAGAATTATGTAAGTGTGACAGTATATCCTCTTTACTTCTTCCATTCTTTTTCAGTGTGTAATGGCTACATATGGAAGCATTGCTTTGCTGATTTTATACTTCAAGTTAAAATCCAAAAAAACTCCAGCTGTGAAAGCAACATGAAAAGTAAGGAGTTGACATTTAAAAGTTTATAACTTAGCCATTTTGATGTTACAGTATTTTTCCCTGGCTATAAAAGTAAATCATTGTCACGATGCAAGATTTATTACATACAAGAAAAAAATAAAGAGAAAAAAATATTTTTTTAAAGATATTTTTTAAAAAATATATTTTATTGATTTTTCACAGAGAGGAAGGGAGAGAGATAGAGTTAGAAACATCGATCAGCTGCCTCTTGCACATCCCCCACCGGGGATGTGCCCGCAACCCAGGTACATGCCCTTGACTGGGATCGAACCTGGGACCTCTCAGTCCGCAGGCTGACGCTCTATCCACTGAGCCAAACCGGTTTCGGCGAGAAAAATATTACTCATATCCCATTACCCTGACAATTTTATTTGCCATTTTGGTTTAGCTCTTTTTTGTATATTTTATTTGGTTTCCATTGGCTATGTCTACAGATTGAAGTAGGGTAAGGATTATAAATGTCTTATAATAGGTATGTTCTCTATAATTTGATGCATAAGTGCTGTGGGTATATGATTTATTTTACAGAGGAAATGTGTCTCCTATTAGATTTTGTTTTAATATAAATAACATTACAATTAATAATGTAATGTTATCACATTACATATGAAGTCTATATCTATGATTGTTTCTTAGGCTGAAGTTTGTTTCCCAAAGAGTTCTGGGACATCCTGCTTTTTAAGAGGTTGTCTCTCTTGCCCCAGCCAAAGCTGAATAATACCAGTTTGGGGGTTTTGTTAATTTGTTGAGTAAAAATAATCTGTCTTTTTATGAAGCTGTACATTTTTTTTGTATTTGCTTACCATTTATATTTTTATTAACATTCTTTTTCATGTGCTTTTCTCATTTAATAATTGGGACTTTTGTCTTTGTGAAGACCTTATTTCTCTCATATAAACTCTATGTAATAATTATTAACCAACTTTTTAAATCAGTTGCAAATATATCTGGTTTTTTGCTAGTGTGCTAGTTTCAAGGTGTCCTTTAAGTCATTTTTTATTTTTCAATTAAAATTGACATATATAATATTGTATTCGTTTCAGGCATACACCCCAGGGATTGGACATTATATAACTCACTAAGTGATCATCCTAGGAATCCATACACTATACATAGTGATTAGAATATACTCCCTATGCAGTACTTTGCATCCCCGTGACTATTCTGTAACAACCAGTTTGTACCTCTAATCCCTTCATCTTTTTCATCCCCCTCCCATCTGGCAAACATCAAAATGTTCTCCGTATCTATGAGTCTGTTTCTGTTCCACTTTTTTACTTTGTTTTTTAGATCCAGTCATTGATATGTATTTATTGCCATTTTATTGTTCATATTTTTTATCTTTTTTAAAATTTCTTACAGAGGACTCTTTAACATATTATGTAATACTGATTCTGGTTTGGTGGTGAGGAACAACTTTAGCTTTTTCTTGCTGGAAAGCTCTTTATATGTCCTTCAATTCTAAATGATAGCTTTGCTAGGTAGAGTAATCTTGGTTGTAGGTCTTTGCTTTTCATCAATTTGAATATTTCTCTTTGTTTGTTTGTTTTTTGTTGTTGTTGTTGTTAATCCTCACCCGAGGATATTTTTCCATTGATTTTTAGGGAGAGTGGAAGAGAGGGGGAAAGACAGAGAGAAACATCGATGTTAGAGAAACACATCGATTGGTTGCCTCTGACCAGGGCCAGGGCCAGGGCCTGAGGAGCCTGCAACCAAAGTATGTGCCCTTGACCAGGATCAAACCTGGGACCCTTTGGTCTACAGGCTGACGCTCTATCCACTGAGCCAAACTGGCTAGGGCTGAATATTTCTTGCCAATCCCTTCTGACCTGCAAAGTTTCTGTTGAGAAATCGGCTGAGCTCCCTTGTAGGTAACTACTTTGCTCTTGCTACTTTTAAGATTCTCTCTTTGTCTTTAACCTTTTGTATTTTAATTATGATGTGTCTTGGTATGTCTTGGTGTGTGCCTCTTTGGGTTCATCTTGTTTGGGACTCTGCACTTCCTGGACTTGTATGTGTATTTCCTTCACCAGGTTAGGGAATTTTTCTGTCATTATTTTTTCAAATAGGTTTTCAATCTCTCTTGTTCTCTTTCTTCCTATGGCACCCCCATGATGTGAATGTTGGTACACTTGAAGTTGTCCCAGAGGCTCCTTATAATGTCATTTTTTTGGATTCTACTTTATTTTTGCTGTTTTGATTGCATGTTTTTTGCTTTCTTATATTTCAAATCACTGATTTATTTCTTGGTTTCATCTTCTCTATTGTAACTACCTGTAAATTACTCATTTCAGTTCATTTATCCTTCATTTCTAACTGGTACTTTTTTTTTTAATATATTTTTTATTGACTTCAGAGAGGAAGGGAGAGATAGAAACATCAATGATGAGAGAATCATTGATCAGCTGCCTCCTGCCTGCCCCACACTGGGGATCAAGCTCACAACCCCGGCATGTGCCCTGACTAGGAATCGAACCATGACCTCCTGGTTCATAGGTCAATGCTCAACCACTGAGCCAAACCAGCTAGGGCCTGACTGGTTCTTTTTAATGGTTTCCATGCCCTTTTTTATGCTGTTGAAGTTCTAAGTTCATTGAACGTTGTTATAACCAGTATTTTGAACTCTACATCTAATAGATTGCTTGTCTCCATTTTGTTTAGTTATTTTTCTGGAATTTTGTTCTGTTCTTTCATTTGGAACACATTTCTTTGTCTTCTGATATTGGTAGCTTCTTTGTATTTGTTTCTATGAATTAGGTAGAGCTGCTTCATAGAGAGGCCTTATGTACCAGGTGTTCTGCAGAATCCAGTGGTACAGCTTCCCCAATCACCCAAGCTGGGCACTCCAGGTGCACTCCCATGTGGGCTATGTACACCTTCCTGTTGCAGTTGAGCCTTCATTGCTGTTGGCACATCAATGGGAGGGACTTACCCTGCAGCCCAATAGTCTGCAAGGACTCGCTGCAACTACCAACCACCATGGAGGATTAGCTATGCTGGGACCCGCCCCACAGAGCAGGACTTACTTCAGTGGGGCTCTAGTTCCCACTGAGTCTGCCTCTTTTATTTATTTATTTATAATATATTTTTATTGACTTCAGAGAGGGAGAGGGAGAGAGATAGAAACATCAGTGGCGAGAGAGAATCATTGATCAGCTGCCTCCTGCATGCTCCCTATTGGGGATTGAGCCCACAACCCAGGCATGTGCCCTTGACCGGAATTGAACCTGGGACCCTTCAGTCCACAGACCAATGCTCTATCCACTGAGCCAAAACAAATAGGGCTGAGTCTGCCTCTTGAGTGTGTTGCTTGTGAAAGTGGTTGGGTGGTGCTTCATCATGGTCTAAAGCTGCCCATTGGATGTGCTGAGTCTGGGGTCTTCAGAGAAGTGCAGGCCAAGGTCAGCCACTGCCTGTGTTCTGACTGCCACCTGTTTTCTGCCTGGGGCCACCTGGCATGAGTTGCAAAGCAATCTGCAAATGGCTATCTGTGTTGGTCTTAGAGGTGCCCAGGTGAGACCAAGCTGCAAACCAAGGGTGGCTACTGCTAGTGCCGGCTTGGGACCACTTAGTGAGAGGTACAGGGCACACTGAGGCCAGATGCTGCTCATTTGAGATATTTTAGCAAAGTCTGAAGCATGAGCCAAGACATGCCATTCACAGGGAAAAGACCCTGGAAACAGCTTTGGTGGGCCTTATAGTTGGCTAGGGCAGGTCTTGAGGAATCACCAGAGCAAGGCGAACAGTGTGAGCCAGGTTGATGGAGACTCAGATATGGTCCCCGTCTGCTGGCTTGGTTGGGGGAGGGCTCAGAAAAGGAACAATGGCCTCTGCCAGCACTTTTGTCTGACAGAAAGTTGCCTTCCAGCTCTCACCTTGATCCCGACAATTCATTTCCTCCCCATATGTCCCTGGTGTCTTTCAAGCTGCTGTCCTAGTACTGGAGTTCCGAGGGAGAGTCAGAGTAAATCCATGTGCAGGCCTTTTAAGAGCAACTGCTTGGCCTAAATCCGGCCTGTTTGAAATGAATAAAACTAAAAAAAAAAGACCGTACCCTTTTATGTAATGATGTTTACTTTGAATTTATATTAGTTCACACAAACACTCCATCCATGCTTTTGTTCCGGCCCTCCGGTCCAGTTTAAGAACCCATTGTGGCCCTCGAGTCAAAAAGTTTGCCCACCCCTGGCCTAGCCTGTTAGCTCAATGGTTAGAGCGTTGGCTGGTGGAATATAGGGTGGCAGGTTCGATTCTGGTCAAGGGCTTATACCTTGGTTGTAGGCTCCATCCGGGGCCTGATTGGGGTGCATGGGGGAAGCAACCAATCAATGTCTTTCTCTCTTTTTCTCACACTGGTGTTTCTTTCTCTCCTCCTCCCTTCCACTCTCTAAAAATCAGTGGGAAAAATATCAAGTGAGGATTAAAAAAAGAGGAACTGCTCTTAATTCCTTACTTGTAAGACTTTCATTTAGCTAGTTTTCAGATGGTTGTTCGGTAGTTTAGTTGTAATTTTGATGTGGTTGGTTTCAAATTTTTATATAAGCAGTTCTATCTTTTCCTTAAATCCCCATAGACTTCATTTGCTCCCAACCCATTTACCTATGCTTGAGTGAATAAATATTTGTGTTGGCAATAAATGTGCAAAAAACCCCAAATCCAGATCTTTATCCAATGTAGCTTTCCACCGATTCCCTCTGCTCTTAAGAGCTTTTCTAATCTTTAGGAGATTGAATATCCCAGAATGCAAATGTAGTATTTTGCTCAATTTTCCATATTAGGTACCTCCTAACTCTGGGAGGGTAGTTGTAGCCCCATTATACAAATGGAGAAGTTGTCTCAGATATTAAATAACAGATACATAATAGATAACATACCTGTTTTCTACTGTTTAAAATGTTACTTTATATACTTGACTTTGCCAGTAGCCTACTTTTATGATCATACTGAATTGTTGGCAGCTCTTTTGTTAAAGGTGGAGTGTTAGGTTAAATTGTATTAAGCTGAGATAAACCTTAATTTTGGGAGTTAGACTCCTTTGAAAATTTGATGTGAATTTGCATTCAATTTCAAGGGGTTTTGGTTCATGGATAGTCCTAAACTGATAATTTGCTGAATGTCTTAAAAGTAGAATTGAACATGATTGTGTCTAAACTATTTTTGCTTTGTTTATAGGATTATAAACTGTACCTCATCTGTTAATTTCCCATGCCTGGAGAAGCTAATGTCAACTCATCATGTGATACTCAATTTGTACAATAAATTATGAACCTGGAAAAGCTGGTTGTCTTTATTTACAAGATATCAAAAATATAAAAACTGTACAAAATGCAACAAAGGCAAAAACTGGCAGTGACTTGGTCTGAATTTTAGTTTCCCAAAGCAAGGCTCAGTACTGGAGGTAAGCAACTGAAATGTCTGTCTGACTTCAAGTGTACAAGGTTGTATATAGCCATTTTAGCTGAAGTAGAACATGGAAGCTAAATTTCTTCACCTGATTTCTAGAGTGGGTACACTCTGCATCTAACAGGTGTAAATTCAGATGTCAGTGGGTAGCTGTACTTCATCTAAATCCTAGAAATGAATTGTAGTTCACCCTACCCAGTTACATACATTCCACTAGTCATAGCTACGCAAAAACGTTAGATCATTTAACATAATACTTGAGTGCCATACAGTAACTACATTTTTACAGCAGAAACAACATGCTCATAGAATTCTTCAGCTAAAATTCAAGATGGTATTATATTACTCAATTTGAATCTTGAAGCAGGATGAATTGTTGAAATCAATTGGGGTTTTTTCTAAACATAATAAATTAAAATAGCATTTGAACAGAAAATGCATAGTTTCCACACATTCCAAAGCACCATAAATGTCCCCTCCACAAACATAATACCTCTTATTCAACTAACAGAAATTAGTTAAATGCAGTTGCTATAGAAACGTGGAACTCTCCTGTTCAGATTTTCCAAGCAGCATACTTCCAGATCCATATAGACAAAACATTCTTTGTAGCTTAAATTAATCACTGAGGTATTTGCTTTTAGTCTCCCTTTTTCAAACAGTAGCTTCCAAAGGTCTTTAATACCGACGGTTTATTGCGGACTATAAGCTCCTGCAGCTAGAACCAAGTTTCTTCGAGTAAAATGGAGATGTACAACTGGTGTTGATTTGGTCATATATGTTCCCAACAGTAACTCCTGTGAATTCTCAGGTAAATTTATATGCCCAGTGGCTGTAGTAAAGTCATCAGTCTCTAAATCTTCAAATGCTTTGACAGCATCCCATAACCGGACTGTATTATCCATTGAACCTAAGCGAAAGTCAAAGGAAACCATTTAGTAGCATCTACCACATTTAGCTTCTAACATTTTGCCAAGTACACTTTATGTATTTACTGTATACTTCTGGTGAAAAATCTAAACCTGATTAACAACTCTATTCCTTCTAAAGGAGCATTTCAAGCAGTTTAATGTGAGAGGTCAACATACATGTAGAGCAATACTGTGGAATCATGGCTAAGGAGAAGCAAAGCCTAAAACAGCAGGACTTAATTTTGCAATTGTCAACACTCATTGTTTCCTGTTAACACACCATTTACCCTTTACCACAAAGCCATTTCTAGTTATTTACCTGATGCCAAAATTTCACCATCTCTACTAAACCTAAGTGAACAGACTGTATCGGTGTGGCCTTTTAATTCTCCAACCATCAAACCATGTCCAATATCCCAAAGGAGTACTCTGCCATCTGTTGCTCCTGTAGCCAGGAATCTCCCATTGGGAGAAAATGTCAAGGAATGAATTGGTCCCTAGAAAAGAAGTTCATGGAAAGAATCAATAGTAGGGCTAAAAATATTTAAGGAAATAAGACCAAGTTAGAATTTTTAGTGTAGTGGTATAAATAGTATCTTTAGAATATATGTATCATTGGTTTGTTTTTAAAATATTTTTCTCAAAAGCAGCCTTGTGTGCTGGAATAATGAAGGTGTACGTAAAAATACCTTGTGTCCAGTGAAGATCCTTACACAGTTCCCATTCAAGACATCCCAGAGCCGCACAGTTCTGTCTGCAGAGCCCGTAGCAACATAATTAGAATTTGGATGGAATCTGGTACAATTTACATCAGCAAGATGGCCAGCAAATATCCTTAAAGGCTGATAGTGGTCTGTGGCCCAGAGCCTTTTTAAAAATTTATTAAAAGCAAAAGATGATAATTAGTTAACTACGAAATGCCACAATTATCCAAAGTAAATACCCATGTGAAATGTTAGTTCCATATGAGTCCCTCTCACCTGAAGGAAAGACGGAATGATTGAGACTAAATAGCATTCTTAAGAAAAATGAAGTTGATCTGGTACAAACATTTTATAATTTTATAATTGAGTTCTCTCCTCTTCCTGCTCCCCCTCCACCCTTCTATCCCATCCAACTCCTAGTCTAACCCATAGGAAAGTTTTAGCCACCACATAGTTTCTAACCTGATCTACTTCATCCTGAACTTTTAAGGAGATGGCAGGGAAACAGGTGCTACAGTAGTAGTGAAAGACAAGGTTAAACAGCTAATTTTAAAAAAGAGAAAGTGAAAAATACATTTTAAAAACTACCTAAAAAAAGTTGTAAACAGCTGATGATAGGCAGGGAAGGTGTGTTAATAAGCTAACTTGAGGAAGAAAAAGGACTTAAAACTCTTCAGATATAATTATAGAATAGTAATACTCTTCCCAAATTCATTTTCAAATAAGGAGCTATAAATGCTGACATTCTCAAAAAGCTGATCCGGAATAATACAAGTGAAAATGAGTTTGGCTGGAGTTTGTAATTCCCAACAAGAAACCATTCTGTTCTTGAATAAACCCAGTTATAAGACCGTAATGTACTTACCGAGCTACTCGGTCATGGCCCCCAGATACAAAATAATATCCATATGGAGAAAACTGTGTGTCCCAAACTGGATAGTTGTGTCCTTTATATCCCACCAAGCAAGTAAATGTTTGAAGACTCCACAATCTAACAGTTCCATCCTCTGAAGAGGAAAGCAGATAGTTCCTGAGAGAAGAGAATATATTTGATTCCCAGAATAACTTAGTTACCTGTCCAGTTTCTGTACATTTTAATATCTATATATAAAAGGCTAATATGCAAAGTGTCCCCGTAGGAGTTTGACCAGGAGTTCTATCACTCGCTATGATATGCGCTGACCCCCAGGGGGGGCGGTGCGGAACAAAGAAAGGCCCTGGCCAGTAGCCAGAAGGCCCCGATCAGCCAGCCATAGGGACCCTACCCATGCACAAATTTCGTGTACCGGGCCTCTAGTATTAAATATGCTGACATGCTACATCTTATTTCTAATTTATACATGGTATTCACAGTAGGTATAAGTACTAAACAAACTAATGTTAGCCGTGATATTCCACAACTGAGCACCTACGGAATGAAATTTATTTTTTTAAAAAAACTCAGTTTTTGATTTTAAAATGAAAATGCTATTTTCCTATCCTGTGTGAGTTTTAAAAGAATTTAAAAGGAATTATCTTTTTGACACACAAAGGCAAATACAAAAACACTAGGCAGGTGAGTAATCATCTACCTTTTTTAGGGATAAATACAAAAGCTTAACTATTCCAAGTATTATGGTTTTGGCAGAAATCAAAAGTTTCTCTCAAGTAAAAATGTATCCCTCAAGTAAAAATGTATCATCCTGCTAAACCCTATCAAACAACAAAAACCTCATTCTCAAAGGCTCATAAAGATGAAAATCTTGATGGATTAAAAGCTAATATCTATCCAAGTAAGATACAGATGGTATGAATACAACATACCCTTCCATTTTTATGGAATGTCAGATCATGAGAAATAAGCAAATACCTATTTGTGGGTTACAAATTTCCTTTTCAGTATTCTCTTAGTCCTTTTGATTGTACAAAGATATAAATCTTCAATTAATAGCTAATAAGCCTTTAATCTCAAGAATCTTATAAATTTAGAGATGATGGAAGACAGCATTAGCCACAAACCCAAAGTAGGAACCCAAAGAAGCAATTCAAATTAAGGGTTATACTAAACTAAAACTAATAAAACCAGCAAACCCTGAAGTCTATAAATTTGGGTATACATTAAGTTGTTATCTTTTACAGCCAAGATGAATTAGCAAATGGCAAGATCTAAAAGATAATGATTGACAGGCAACCATAAGATTTTTCTAACAGAAAATTTCTTAACATTTGTATGCTTCCAGTAAACTTTTATATAATTTCAATATAATACAGCAGTACTTAATTTTTACTGTTTATACTTTACCTATCTGGACTGAAGCTGGCTCCATAGACAGGCCCACTGTGACCATACAAAATCTTTAATTCGCTTGCTGTTTTCTCATCCATGATTCTTTCTAAGACATCATCTGATTCTTTGTCTATGAGGCTAAGATCTAAAATGGTCCAGAAATACTGATTTTTAAAAGTACATTCATTAAAACATTTTAAGGAAATCACTTTACAGTTCAGAAGAAGAACATTTGAACAGTTCTTCTGGCATACCACCCACTGTGCTAATGCCTCTAAATTAGGTGATACTATTCCAGTATATAGCAGAGGAAACTGAAGTTCAGAAGAGTTAATAATTTGCCAGAGTGCACATAGCTATTCAATGTTGGATCTAGGACTGAAACTCAAGTAATCCACTATATCACAATGTTTCACAAAAATGAAAGCTATGGAAAAATTATTAAAAATGTATTACCTTGTTTAATAGGATAGCAAGGAACTCTTTAAAATGAAGTCCTGATTTTTTTTTAAAAATTCACAAATAATCATAAAATGTCAGATTTTTTTTTTTTTAGGAAAAATGTCAGATTTTTAACCTTAAGTTTTCTAGCATATTCCCCTCATTCTACAAAGGAAAAAAATTGAGGCCCAGAGAAATTAAACCAGTCTAGTACTCCAGTCTCCTGATTGCCACTCCAATGCACTTACCACTATTGGGAAATGTTAGCATTTTGAGTTAATGTAAAATCAAGTGAAAGTCAGCTAAGATCACAATCTCTGGTATATATTCCATGGGAATCAAGACTGGTGTAAACTAACTAAGAGTTCACAACCTGACAGGTTCATCTCAGTTACCTGCTGCTTGTTTGACACTACGAAGCTTTTTGGGAGTCACAGACCACACTCTGACAGTTGAATCTGCAAAACCTCCAGCAATCAAACTAGAATCATCAGTGACATCCACTGCAGTAAGGCCCTGCCAAGGGAAAAAAAAGGCTTTATACTAAACAATACTGTTTTAGGGAGGCGAAAATTACAATCACACCTTAGAGAATAAATAGTAATAACTACTGCCCTGGCCAGTGTGGCAGTTGGTTGTGCATCATCCTGTACACTGAAAGGTTGCTATTTTGATTGCTGGTCAGGCTTCTGCCCAGGTTTCGGGCTTAATCCCCAGTAAGGGGCCTGCAGAAGGCACCAGTCAATGTTTCATTCTCACATTGATGTTTCTCTCTCTCCCTAAAAATCAATTTTAAAATCTTTAAAAAATAATAATGATAGCTATTTTTCTCATATAAAAGATCATTTGGGATTTCATTCTCCTATGAAACCAACTGTCTGAAATCACTTACTTTTAGAACAGTGGTTCTCAACCTTCCTAATGCCATAACCCTTTAATACAGTTCCTCATGTTGTGGTGACCTCCAACCATAAAATTATTTTCGTTGCTACTTCGTAACTGTAATTTTGCTACTGTTATGAATCGTAATGTAAATATCTGATATGCAGGATGTATTTTCATTGTTACAAATTGAACATAATTAAAGCATAGTGATTAATCACAAAAACAATATGTAATTATATGTGTTTTCCGATGGTCTTAGGCGACCCCTGTGAAAGGGTCGTTCGACCCCCAAAGGGGTCGCAACCCACAGGTTGGCGACCCACAGGTTGAGAACCGCTGTTTTAGAACATGCCATCATTTACCCCTTTTTGCCCTCCAAATTTGATGTATGATATGAAGCAAATGTTAATTATTTTTGCACTTTACTAAATATATCCTCAGCAGCCTATTTTAAAGAATCTCTATAGAGACATGTGAAATTCTTAAAAAACACTAAGTTTATATACGTACTTAAATTCAATAGAGATGAACTAGTTCCCTCTTCCTGAAAGGCTAGCAGAAGAATTCTGATCAGTGAAACCAGGGGCACATGTACGCAGGATTCTCGTATCTACAAAGTTGCTAAAGTTCTTTTAAACATTGCCTTCTATCTATTCCTAGCAGTGTCCAACTCTCCTTTCTTAATAGGTGTCTTTAAACTGTATTTATATCAAGAATTTAAATAATAAAACTCCATTTTAATTAACACATTTCTTTTAATAGTATATTACCATTTTTACATGATTTTCCAGGAAGAAATTGCCCTATTATTTTACCAACCTGGTAAGCATTGAGGAATGTATAGAAACAAATGGAAGGTAAACAGTCTGGCCCAAGGCGCACGCGTTTGGTGGTTTCTTTCATATTCATTATCTTATCCAACTTATCTGAATCTTTCAACTCAGGAAGAGGGATTCTATGAAAGAAAAACAGACTGAAAATTACTCTATTAAGAAACTAGAACCCTGTAAAGCATATCAACTTATACTTTCACACATGTTCCTGAGGTTTTTTCCTCACCTGTTTTGAGGTGGAGCATTGGGATCCTGTTTTTTGCTTTTGGATCCAATACTATCTTTTTTAGGCTTCTTCTTTTTAGGTTTTCCTTCTTCATTTTCTCCTTCTTCATCCTCATCATCCAAAGGCACTTCAATTTCTGGCTCTTTTAATAAACCAAAAAATACCTACAAATCAAAAGAGCCAACATTTTCAAAATTATTTTTTTGTTCATTAATACATCCTTTTCATATCTTGACAGGATGAATCACAACTACAAATGTAGTACTTTATACCCTGAAGCAGATTCTGTACTTATCAACCCAATAGCCAATTTCCCGAACTTCTTCCTTACTAACAGAACCCTGATTTGTTGGAGCAGCAATATGATCAGTTAAATAATTTCTGTTCCTGGGCTCCCATGCAGCTAGGAATGGCCATATAATGTCATCCTGGCCAACAAATATGCACACAAATATGTAGGGTAGAGTTTTAGAAAAAAATACTATTTCCTGATAAAAAAAAAAAAGGGGGGAGAGATTCAGCAGGGATATGCCTTTTGCCCCCCCGCCCCTCCCGCTGCCTTCCTGGAATGCAGCTGCAAGGCTGGAGCTCCAATAGCCATCTGTGAGCACAAAGAAGAGAGTTACATTTTAAAGATGGTGAAGCAGAAACTAGGAGCCAGGGTCCTTAATGGCGCGTGGAGCCCTCATGCCAGCCCAGGAGAGCTTTCCTCTGTAATATCATTTTATATGAGAGAAAAACCCTTAATTGTTTCAGCCTCTACAGTCAGGGTTCTGTTAAATGCAACCATTCCCCACAAAAACTTAGTAATAGTGTAAAATAAATCCCAAACTAGCTGTAAGAAAAATGTGTAGATGGAAATGCTACAATTTTTCATAATCTGTATTATATAGTTCTTAGGTTGATTCCCATACCTTTGATTTGTTTGCCTCTCGTTTAGCCTCTCCTGCCAAACTTCCCACCATCGCATCTATCTGTTGCTTACTACGCGGCATCCCATCAAAGATGTCAATGTAGAGGTGCTCCTGAACTATGTTCCATATCTGATTGTTCTGTTTCTCCTGAAGATGCCTCTTCAAGAGTTGGTACGAGTCACGGGAAATACGCAGAACAAATTTACTTGTTCGAAAATCCAACATGGTCTCATTCCCTTTCATGTGTTCCTTTTTGGTAAGACTAGATAATACTCGTAGGTCATCTTGGTAATAACATTCCTGATCTCCATGGAACCTGTTTCAGTGATTTTAAAAAGTCATTTTTCAATGTAATCATTAAGGGATCTGCCTCTCCCCCATATATTTATAAACATATCAGAATATACTCAACGTGTCTGAATAATCCTGGACTAAGCTGTAGGATCAGAAGTGACTTATTTCAAAATTACATTTCAGTTTCTGAATTCATCCTAAAAATTACTAATTTAACTCTCTAATGAAATGTATCATACCATAAACATTTTATGAGAATTTGAAATAAATAACAAGTGAATGAACGTTAAGATAGCCACCATTGGTAGATAAGTCTCTTCTGAATGCCACCATTTTGGTAGACATGTAAAAATGTTAGAATCTTTGCTTTACTAAATTTTATGTTCTCTTAAAAACCCACTTTAAAAAATTTCTTTATGAAAAATTTCAAACATATACAGAAGTAGAAATTAGAATAATGAATTCAATGAACCTATCATCCAGCCTTTCAACAATAATCAATGAATGGCTTTCTCATAAAACCCTCCATTTTTAATGATTTCTTATATTCTTAATACCAGAAATATTTGTTAAACATCAGTACTTTAATAATATGACTATAGAACAAACTTGATGTCAAAGAACGAGCACTTCCATTTACTCCCCATTACCAAAGCAATTAAATAAAGCGTATAGCTTTGGTAACAATTAGTAAATTTAAATGTATTTTTGTTTATACAAATCTTTATTTTACTAATAAAGTAAAATTAAAGAACATATATTTGGCATTCACTAAGCAGCAAGCAATGCAAAACCATTTAGAAAACAATGAACATAAGATATCATGACCCTAGCTGAGATAGACACATATTCAAAAGATTCCTAAACTGTTACCTGTGTTACCCTATTATGACTCATCAAGACATGAACTAAGGTTTCTAAAATTTAAATGAAAATAAAAATCTCAGCCTCTTAGTGGTTGTATCAGTCACTGTTCATAACCTCATCTGAGCATTGGATCCAGGGAAGGGCTGAGATTGTAACAAGGAGACAGGGAGTACTCTAGGATATTCCAGCTTCCTATGTGAGATTGCTATACCATGAGAAAGGAAGAGGTTTATTGATGACAATACTGTAAGAAAAATGAGCTTAGGGTAGGAGTCCTATCACCATCAGCCTTGCTTAATTGTTTTTCCAAAAAAAACTGAACTACGAACATTTGCTTTATGTCTTCTACTAGCACCGTGGAATAATGAATGAATATAATGGCGTAGAAGCCAAGAGTCCCGAGTTTTATTATTTCTCTATTACCACTACCTGTGTTATCTAACAAGTCCTGGCTTGTAGGTCTATTGCTTGTACTAAAGAGCTCTCATTCAAACTTTTGAGTATTGCCTCCTTTTTTTTTTCTTTTTCTAAATGAAAACCTTTAGAAGATTTCAGTCAAGCTGCAGGATTCTCATATCACTGCCTCCTTTCTTAAACACTTCTTTTCTTTGGCTTCTATAACTCAACACTCTCCTGGTTTTCTTCCTACTTCTCTAGCCTCTCCTTTTATCTCTTCTACTTGGCCATCTCTTCTACTTCTTTTATATTTCTTCTACTCCCAATGTCAGAGATCCTCAAGGCTCGAACCTAGCCCTCTGACTTATTTCATACCCCTCCCAAACATTCTCATCCATATCCATCAATATTACACAAATTCCAATTTATGGTTCTAGTCCCTACCTCTCCTCTAAGCTCTAAAGGCTTATATATCATCCACCTATTAACTTGACATCCCTTAAAAAGTCAAAGGCATAGTCAAATCTGAACTCAAGACTTTTCCACAACCTGACAAACCCTTCCAGGGTATTCTCTATCTCAGTGAAGGGCACCCCTATCCAGCTAGGGGAGCCAGAAACCTAGGGGTTATCAATAATATCTTCATCTCCTTCACTTCCATATCCAATCCATCACCAAGTGCCTTACCAATATGTCCACCCCCTTTCACCAATACTACTACACTCTAGTCCAGTGTTTCTCAACAAGTATGCTCCTGGCACTTGGGACAGAACAATTCTCTGCTAAGTGGGACTACCTGCACATATTAGAACATTTGGTATCCCTAAGTCACCTGCCCCTCCCCCCTAGTCACTATGACCACCCAAAACACCTCCACACATTTTCCCAGTTGAGAAACACTACAATATCCTCCAAAACTGGTCAATCTATAGACACTCTGTACCCCCACCATCTGTTTTCCCCAATGCATATAGGTCCTTTCAAAATGCAAATCTAATAATGACATGATCCTTCAATGACTTCTTTAGCAGAGATGCCGCACTGTCTCCAAATATCCATTTTTCTTTCTCCCTCCACACTAGAACACCTGAATGGAACACATGTTGACTGAGTATAGTGACACCTAGGAAAAGAGCAAGCACATTTCCTACCTCTCTTGTAGATAGGTGTGACCGTTGAACTAATGACATAAAAAAAGGAAGAAGTGCGATTGCTTAGAACCATCCTGTGCCACAGGTGGAAGCTGCATGACAGGGATGGTAGAGCAACAAGATTGAGAATGCCCAGATCCTTGCTAATCAAGGACTCCACACCAGCCCTAGACTGCCTAACTTCATGAGAGAAAGAAATAAGCTTTTATCATATTTAAGCCTCTATTTTGTTTGGGTTTTCAGTCACTCTCGGTCTAATTTAATCCTAACATAGCTTCCTGTTCTCTTGGGGTATTTTATTTCTGCCAGTATATTCAAGTTTTCAGTGAATTTCAGCCAGATCTACTTCTATACAATACAATCCCCTACTGCTCTTAGAATAAACAAAGATCTTCAACCTGGCCCAAGAACCTGCCTATTCCAGCCGGTAACAAACTGTCCAGTTTCATGTTGTACCACTCACCACTCCATACTCCTCTTTAGCCACACTGCCCTTCTTTCATCTACCATATCTACTGCCGCAGAGCTTAGCTTTCACATATGTGTTTCCCTTCTCTTCATCTAGTTAACTCCTATCAAATCTTCAGATCTTACCTCTGGGAGCATCACTTCCTCTGGGAGCCTTCCATGACTTTCCTAACTAGATTAAACCCCCCTATTTTAGGCTGTCATAGCACCAGGTACCTCTCCTTCATAAAGTACTTTTTGAGTTGCAATCTAACATTTACCAGTATGTAATCAAAGGTGAGTATATACTATACACACACACACACACACACACACACGGTGTATATATATAATATATATTAAAATTCACATACTTCTCAAAGAATGATTTTGCTTCATTCTCATGTTGATTGTAGACTAGTTCCAAGTACATGTGTACAAACAGAGGATAAAAGAGTTGGGATAGCTCTGCCCGATGGCAGTCCAAGGAACATTCAATGAAGTGTTTCAGTCCACTGTAGTATTCTTCATACATTGTGGGGTCTCCTTGCTGGTTGTAAGCTGACAGCACAGCACTGACATCTGGCTGGTCTTCCACAGCTACACTTCCAACTGTTTAAAAAAAACAAAAAACAGCTTTCAAAAAAATAACCTAATATATACCAAACGTCTAGGACTATTTGGCTAAGGTCCAGAGGTGACTAATGTTTGTCTCACTCTCCTCTCAAACTCTTTCCCCCAACACAATCACATAATCTTTTAATGCAGCGGTTCTCAACCTGTGGGTCTCGACCCCTTTGGCGGTCAAACGACCCTTTCACAGGGGTAGCCTAAGACAATCGTGCATATCAGATACTTACATTACGATTCATAACAGTAGCAACATTACAGTTATGAAGTAGCAACGAAAATAATTTTATGGTTGGGGGTCACAACATGAGGAACTGTATTTAAAGGGCCAGAAGGTTGAGAACCACTGTTTTAATGGGATTTTTACTGTTTCAGTCACCCATCCAAAAATCCTTCAGCTTGTTCATATCTTAAAACAGAATTAATTCTTTCTTTCTTTCTTTCTTTCTTTCTTTTTTTTTGAGACTACATTTATTAAAGCTGGGGACAGTGAAGGAAGGGCTTACGACAGAAGAAGCAACAGGAGAGAGCCTAGGCCAGGCTGCTTTGGCTTACTGAAGAGTGAGAGAAAAGGGGGCCTTGGGGGCAGGTTCAGGGGGTTAGCCCTGGATGAGCTGTCACTGCCCATTGCTCCCCTGGTTGCAAGTCTCATGAGGACCCTTAGGAGAATTTAGGAGATGCACGCCTGTGGGGGAAGAAGAGGGGAAAGGGAAAGGCATGGCTGTGGTCCTAAAAGAGCGTACCAAAACAAAATTTTCAGTACTGTGTAACTTTCTTTGTAACATCCTATCCTGTGTTAGCTTCATATGTACACATACACCTCTCACTCCTGTAAGCATTTTAAGGGTGGGAAGAACATGCCTTATTTACATTTCCAAAAGATATACCTAAAACAATTTCCAGAACCACCATTTCAAGGCAGAAAACATGAGTATCTATATATGTAAAATATGAAAATATATCATTCAGCCAAGTGACCTGAATGATAGAACGACCGGAACAACCGGTCACTATGATGCGCACTGCAGGGGCCAACAAGCCCGATTGAGGCCCTGATCGGCCCCTCCCAACCTCCTGTGGCCCCTCCCCCTGGCCAGCCGGCCCCCATCAGCCCCCCAACCCCAATCAGGGGTGGGGCCCTCAGGCCAGCCTCCTCCATCCC
>NW_005370043.1:2738792-2740218 GCF_000412655.1 Myotis brandtii
TCTGCCCCCCGCCGGCCTGACCCCAATCGGCCCCCATCGGGGCGGGCGGCTGGACCCCACCCATGCACGAATTTGTGCACCAGCCTCTAGTTTATTTATAATATAGCTGTACCAAGTAATGATTGAATCAGAGTTTGTTGGAAATTTTTAAGTTGCAATTAAAGTACTGTTCTGCTGTTTACTGCACAAATGATATAAATTCTTTTGGTTACTCTGATGGCCTTTTCTTTTCCTCCATACTGGTTGGTTTCCGAGTTGTGATCTAAAATATAGGTCAAGTTTCTGAAGAGATGAGAGATTGTAACAAAATGACCAACAAAATAACTCACCCATCAGATAGTTCATTCACAAAATTCAGCATTCAGAAAAAATTCCTCTCATTCATACTTTTGCACATTTCCATTTATGGATCACAATGCTACGTGTTCATACTTCACTTCTGGCAATGCTGCAAAGATTAGGTCTCACAAATAGAGATTAATCTGGCTAGAAGCTCTGTAATGGATAATTTAATTCAACAAACATTTATTATGGGCTCCGGATCACTTCTGAGACCTTATACTGCATGTGAGGTTTACTGCATGAACTCTGTAAAAGCAGTTGCTGGGAAAAGGAAGGGGGCCCTCAGGTGCCAGGCATGGATATCTAGGCATAAACTTTTCAATGCCAATCATTTAACATACATTATAGCTGAGCCTCACAATAACCCACTTAATAGAGGGGGACACTCAACCTTAGGAAGATAAGTGTATCAGCATCACACAAGTAAAGCAGCAGAGGCACCATCTGAACCCAGTCTGTCCAACGCCTGTTCCTAAACGAATGGTTCTCAAACTTTCCCATACATCAATACCCCCTGGAAGCATTCATTCAAAAACTGCAGCTTCCCAGATCCACTAAGTCTGAATCTGCATTCCCCAAAAGACGTAAAACTCTTGGTAGTTAACCTATACTTTGAAGAAAGAAAAAAAAACCCACTGGCTACACTGTGTTCCATCGCTCCCTGACTGTGAAGTCCGGAGCATGTCCCTTGGCTTTTCTGTTTGCTCATCTCTAAAGCGGAGATAAATGCACACCTTTACCGTGGAACTGAGAATGAAGATACAGAACCTAAATATGTATGGTACCTAACGCATGCTGGCATAGAACTGTACAAATACTGTCAGTGTTTATGCAGACCTGCCCAGGGCTCGAGCCCACATAAGAGGAAAGGGACCAAAAACCTGACGGTCCCCGCTCCCGCGCCCACCTTCCCCGTGCGCCCCTCCGCTCCGCAGCCCGCAGCCTCCGGGTGGAACTGACAGAGGGTTTGACTGCGCAGCCGGCGCGCTGGAGAAAGGGGCGGGCGTGCGGCCCTAGAGGCGGGCCCAGGAAATTCAAAACAAGCCCGCAGAGGTGCAGGCCCGCCATCCCCGGCGTTCCCGGC
>NW_005370043.1:2740605-2744850 GCF_000412655.1 Myotis brandtii
CCCACCATCCCCGCCGGCTGACGACGCCGCCGCAGCGTTCCCGCCGCCACCATTGGGACCGTTATTGGTGGTGCCGCCGCCACCCTCGCCAGCGCCGTCTCCCGCCTGAGGAGGTAGCAGCGTCGGCGGTCCCTCAGCCTCTAACTTGACCGCCACCTCCGTCTGCTCCTCCGCCAGCGCCGCCATCTTGCGGCTGAGCCACCTTGTGCCGTCAAGTGTGATTGAGTTTTCGCCACATGGAGGGCGGGGAGAATCATTTTACGACACCTTTGGAGGGCAATTTACGGCAGTAGGCGGGGCAAGAAAGCGGGAGTAAAGGAATTCGAGCGAGAGCAACTTTCAAAAAGTGAGTGACAGGCAGGAAGTTGGAGCTGGCGACCGCCTATTGCATTTGCCTGAAAATAATTACCATTTATTGCAGACCAGCTATATTCAGGCATAGTAGTGGACGGTTTACACTATATGACCTTTAATTGAACAATTTTACAAGGTATGTACTATTATTCTCACTTTACATATGACTCAACTGAGACCCAAAGAAGTTACATAACTTGCTAAAATCACGCAAGAAGAAAGTGTCAATTTTCGAATCCAGGTCTTTAACGCAAAAGCATATACCATTTGCCAGAGGGAAGCTTCTGAGATACTGGTAAATGTTTTATATTTTTATCTGGGTGGTGGTTACTCCCCCCCCCCCGTTTTTACTTCACTAAAAATTAATCAAGCTGCACACCTAAGCTTTGTGAACTTTATAGCACATAATATATTTCAATCAAAAGTTTTAAGTATCTAAATTTAAAACTGTGACTATGAAATGTGTGCATTCTGTATTCATGCTGTTTTTCATTATTACAAATTGTAAAATTTCTATATTTTACTTGTAAATTTTAAAATAGTATATGTCATTTTGCAGTGTGCTTCTCTAGGTTATAAAACCCTGCTGCATATTTTATCTGACTTGAATCTCACAACTCTGTGGGATAGATTCAAATAAGAAAAGTGAACCTGAGCCCTAGCTGGTTTGGCTCAATGAATAGAGCATCAGCCTGCTGACTGAAGGGTCCCAGGTTCAAATCTGGTCAGGGGCACATGCCTGGGCTATGGGCTCGATACCCAGTAGGGGGCGTGCAGGAGGCAGCCAATCAATGATTCTCTTTCATTGATGTTTCTCTTTCTCCCTTCCTCTCTGAAATCAATAAAAATATATATGAAAAGTGAACCTGAGACATTGGGAAGATCTAGCACAATTATTCAGGTTATTGATTTTAAGGTCTTACTAGCTTCCCTTGACACCGATTACCAGCTGAATCACCTAACGCAAGTTACTTAACTTACCCCAGTTGCCCAATTTCTAAAATAAAGACAATAATAGTACCTCAGAAAGTTGTGTGAGGATTAAATAAGATAATGTGTATATGATACCTAACACATATTAATAGCTAGCTATTGGTTATTTTTACTTAAAAGGTTTTCTGTAAATGTTAAAGTCCAGTCATGATGTTGATGGTGATTTCAAGACTGTAATAGAAAACTAATCTAATTGGATATGCAAAGTAAGATTATGGAACATGGGGCGTGGGGAGGGAGGAATTAAGCAAGAATTGATTAGCACTTACTTAGCACTGACCAAGAGAGAAAGAACCTGAATCTGATGGTACATGCTTATGAGATGGAGAGAATTCATCCTTTTCCTCAGGATCATTCAACTAATTTTTCTGATTCAGTATTCACTAGTTGGTAGTTGATAATTAATTAAGTACTTAGATGAGCGATGCCATGAATAATAAGCCCAGATGTGTTTTCTATTCCCTGGGAAGATGTTTTCCTCCATTATGACTGGTAAATTAACATTCTGATGCATACATTAGTCTCTCGAATCAGGCCCTGGAAACTGGGTCCACCTGTACAACTGAAGCCCAGACACTGGACACAGCTACCCACTTTCTGCAGTATCTACCTTTTACCTGCTCTGTCATAGAGTCTGAGTTGAGACTTCAGCTGAGGTTACTTACTCCAAGTAGAGTAGTTTTTCTATTACAATGCAATAGAGGTAAGTGTATTGAATGCCTGCAAGGCCCACTGTTAATTTTTTGTTCTCTTTTCCCCTTTCTGACCTCTACTTCCATTCTCCTACACTCTTCTTGGGATGCTTTAAGAGTGTCCATCTGTATTTTCTTCCTTCATAGAAGGGTTACTCTCTCTCTGGATGTTTCTCTTTCTCTTTGATGTTCTTTCATTTCACTCTAATGCAGCGGTTCTCAACCTATGGGTCGCGACCCCTTTGGCGGTCAAACGACCCTTTCACAGGGGTCACCTAAGACCATCGTGCATATCAGATATTTACATTACCATTCATAACAGTAGCAACATTACAGTTATGAAGTAGCAACGAAAATAATTTTATGGTTGGGTCACAACATGAGGAACTGTATTTAAAGGGCCAGAAGGTTGAGAACCACTGCTCTAATGTATCTAGAATTAGATTTTTTTCCTCTATATCCTGATTTGCCTTTTATATACCCATTCAATTTGAATTTTTTTTTTTTTTTGGTTTGGGCATTTAGCAAGTATTATATCTATAAATATATCCTCCCCTCTATTTTTCCCTACTCTTGGATTCTTAAGATGTAGGTATTACACTTCTATCCTCTAGATCTGTTAAATTTAATATGTTCATGTCTACCTCTCCCCAATACCTCCTAAAAGAGTTCCATAACCTGATTTTTCAGTGCAGTAAGTCATTCTTGGCCTAGATCCATATTGCTACGTAACCCATTTATTGAGCTATTTACTTCAACCATTATATTTTTTTATAGCATTTTTGAATTAGTTTTTCAAGATTTATTGTTCCTGGCACTTTCCCTCCAGGGAGCACGCCTGTGCCATTCTTTTCCCTTCTCCATCCCCCACAAGCATATATCCCCTAACCTCTAAGAGATTCCATGAGGTTTGCAACTAGGGGAGCAATGGGCAGTGGCAGCTCATCCCAGACTAACCCCCTGAACTTGTCTCCAAAGTCCCCTCTGACTTCCCAGCGAGCCAGGGCAGCCCAGCCTAGGCGCTCCTTGTTTCACTGTCCTAAGTACATTTTTGCTGCAGCTGATAAATTCTTGCTTGCTTTTCTATACTTCATCTCTTGATTGAAATCTTTTCCCTCAAGAAGACAAGAACCTAGGTCTCCTCATCTCCGTAGTAACACTCTAACCACTTGCCATTTTCCAGGGCATGGCTTGGCTATTTGTAATTGCACTGAAGACTTTAAAAAAAATATTTAGAGCCCAGCTGTGTGGTTCAGGGCTTGAGCATCGACCTATGAACCCAGAGATCATGGTTTGATTCCTGGTCAGGGCACATGTCTGGATTGTGGACTCAATCCCCAGTGTGAGGCATGCAGGAGGCAGCTGATCAATGTGTCTTACCTCTTATAGCCACAGAGCTGATCCTGTGGGTTGCTGAATTATAATATAATTGCAATATAAGTGGTATTCACAGCCTGACCAGGTGCACTGAATGGGAATGAGAGACACTTATGAATCAAAATGGGGGTTTGGGTGGATGCCAATGACTGAGTTCCCTGACTTACCAAACCCAAAATCCAATGAAATTCTTTTGTCATTAAAAACAACAAAAATGATTTATTGTTCCTGCTTCAAGTAATCCAGTTGGGGTAATTTTGTTCCCCCCTACCTCACCCACCCCAGGGGGACATTTAACATATGTCTAGAGACACTTTTGGTTGCCACAACTTGGGGTGGTGCTACTGGCATCTAGCAGGTAGAAGCCTGTAGTGCTGCTAAACTTCCCGCAGTGCACAGGACAGCCCTAGCCCCACCACAACAAAGTATTATCGGCCCCAAATGTCAGTAGTACCAAGGTTGAGAAATCCTGATATAACCAATATGAACTCTCTCTCTTTTTTTGTTAATCCTCACCCAAGGATATTTTTCTATTGATTTTTAGCGAGAGTGGGAGGGATAGAGGGAGGTAAGGTGTGAGGGAGAGAGAGAAAGAGAAAGAAACATAAGTGTGAGAGACACAATTGGTTGCCTCCTGCACACACCCTGACCAGAGCTGGGGATCGAACCTGCAACCCAGGTATGTGTTCTGGACCAGGAATCAAATCCTAGACCAGGGGTGGGCAACCTTTTTGTGAGTGCGTGCCAAAACCAGCAAAATCTCTGACTCAAAATTCTTCTGCGTGCCAACCCTAATTTTTTGAGAATATGTTATGCCTACTTGATATCT
>NW_005370043.1:2745227-2748509 GCF_000412655.1 Myotis brandtii
TCTAATTGCTTTTTTTCAATGTTTTCCAAGTCAACTCTAAGGTCAATAAATTTCTGCTTCCAAATTGAGCTACTCTGAAATTCAATCAACTGCATTTCAAAGTCAGCCATGTCTATCCATGAAAACATTTGTAAGTTTAGTTCCTCCAGTTTCATGCTGTCTGGAAACCTCATGAATTTTGCTGTCTCTTCCAGTTCTCTGAATTTCGCAAATCTTGAGAAGAACTGCTCAATAGTTGACTCGATGATGTTTAAAAACAGCTTTTGAAGGCTTTGACAGTCTGTTCTGTCATCTTTTGGGAGGTCTTTGATGTGCCTCTTGAGGTTTGGGAAATCTCTCACCATCCACATCCCTCTTAAAGACTTCCAGTTTCTTTTCAAAAGCCTTTATGTAACCAAACATAACATCAAGTGTCTTGCCAGTTCCTTGTAATTTAACATTTAAGTCATTCAAATGTTCACAAAAATTGTAAATGGAAGATTATAAGAGAGGGTTTCGCGTGCCAGCAAAAGTTACTGGCGTGCCATGTTTAGCACACGTGCCAGGGGTTGCCCACCTCTGTCCTAGACCCTTTGATGCTCTAACCACTGAGAATACCAACCAGGGCTCTTTTTTTTTCTTTGAGGATATGTATTATCTTACTTAAATTACCTTTCTATCTGATGTATTTTATCTGTTTCTCTAGTCTAGGTTTTTCACTTTCTTACTTTAATGGGAGTTGCACCTCCTTCTGCATCTCATTACTTTTCTCCACGAATTTGTATTTGTGGATATCATTTACTTTGGCTGATATAAATACCCAGAGGGAGTGGCTGAAGCCCAGTATTGGGAAAAGGTGAGGGATGCCCCAAAAGGGATTCATCACTCTGTTTGCTAACCCACAGGCACACATGTGCACACATGTCCTCAGGCTTTCACCGTTTTTACAGATCTTTACGTTAGAGCTGCATAGTACTCCATCTTGTGGATATTCACTTGTTTATTCATTTACTCTCCCATGCATGGGCATTTAGCTGGTTTCCAGTATTGTGCAATTACAGTGTTGCAGTGAACAACCTTTTGCATATTTATTTTTGTATTTTTGGATTATATCTTCAGAATAAATCCTACATGAGTGATTGGTAGATTAAAAAATAAATGCTGCCCAGAAGTGTGGCTCAGTGGTTGAGCATTGACCCATGGACCAAGAGGTCATGGTTCGATTCCTCGTCAGCGCACATGCCCTGGTTATGGGCTTGATCCCCAGTGGGGTTTGTACAGGAGGCAGCTGATTGATGTTTTTCTCTCTTCGGTGTTTCTATCTCGCTATCCTTCTCCCTTCCTCTCTCTCTCTAAATAAAAAAAAAAAAAATCAATAAAAACGTATATTTTTTAAAAAGATAAATTATGGCCCTAACCGGTTTGGCTCAGTGGATAGAGCGTCGGCCTGCAGACTGAAAGGTCCCAGGTTCAATTCCGGTCAAGGGCCCTCATTGGTTGCGGGCACATTCCCAGTAGGAGGTGTGCAGAAGGCAGCTGATGGATGTTTCTCTCTCATCAATGTTTCTAACTCTCTATCCCTCTCCCTTCCTCTCTGTAAAAAATCAATAAAATATATATTTTTTAAAAAAGATAAATTTATGCACATGTTTTCTCAGACATTTCCAAACTGTCCTCCTTAAGATTTCTACCAATTAGAAATCCTATCAGCAGTGTACAAAAGTGACTGTTTACTCACAGTCTCATCACCAGAATGTTCTGTTACTTTTTAATTTTTTGCCATTCTGATAGGTGGGAATGGTTTATCATCATCACTTAATTTATATAGAGTAAAATTGGATCTTTTTTTTTTTTTTGCGTGCAGTTCTGTGAATTTCAACACAGATTTGTGTAACCACCTTCACCCTCAGGATACAGAACCATTCCATCACTCTAAAAACTCCCTCATGCTGGCTCTTTGGAATCAAATCCTTCCCCCATCTCTAACCCCATTGATCTTTTCTGTCCCTAAAGTTTCAACCTTTCCAGAATGTCATAAAAATGGAATTATGCAATATGTAACCTCTTGAGACCAGCTTGTTTCACTCAGCATAATGCCTTTGAGATTAATTATTGTTTAACTAGAGGCCTGGTGCACAGATTCGTGCACCGGTGAGGTCCCTTGGCCTGGCCTGCAGGGATCCGGCTGAAACCAGCTCTCTGACATCCCCTGAGGGGTCCCGGATTGCAAGAGGGCACAGGCCAGGCTGAGGGACCCCACCACCAGTGCACCGGGGCCAGGGAGGGACCACGGGAGGGCTCCAGAGCGTGTCCGGGCCCGTCTGGCCCAGTCCCGATCGGCCAGACCCCAGCAGCAAGCTAACCTACCTGTCTGAGTGTCTGCCCCCTGGTGGTTACTGCGCATCATAGCAACTGGTCAAAAGAACGGTTGGACACTTAGCATATTAGGCTTTTATTATATAGGATTTCCAATGTTTCATCTCTTTTTTAAAAATATTTTTTTTTGAGAGAGGAAGGGAGAGGGGAAGAAAGAAACATCAATGATGGAAAAGAGAAAAAGGAAAAGAATAAAAAAATAAAAATATGTGAAAAAAATCAATGATGAGTGAGAATCATTGATTGGCTGCCTCTTGCACACCTCACACTGGGGATCAAGCCCGAAACCTGGGCCTGTGCCCTGATGGGGAATCGAACCGGGGACCTCCTGGTTCATATGTCAGCGCTCAATCACAGAGCCACATCGGCAGGGTTATTTTTTCACCTAGTGAAGAATATCTGGATTGTGTATTGGTTTCCTAGAGGTGTCAAACAAAGTACCAAATTGTTCAGGTGCTAGTGTATAACTATATATACACTGCTAGTGTATAAGAATATAGTGCTCTGTGATCAGTCATGCTGACAAAATATTGCTGTCTGAAATGGTACCAATTTAGTCGTTTTTAAAAGGCGGTGAAGCGAGCGCCAGCCTTTCAAAAGAAAAATTAGTTTACAACTCTCTTAAACACGTTAAGCGCCATGTCAATCACCGGTAACTGTCACTACACTTTCCAGAAAGGAAGACAAAACAGGCTTGGCGCTTAACGTGTTCAGATGCGGCCTGCAAGCCCCGCCCCATACACCTGAGCGGCTCCGCCCACTCCCTGGCTTAGGTGAGGCTCCGTGGACCACATTTCCCAGCGGGCCCTGCCGGTCTCCGCGCCTGCGCACGGCTGCAGAGGCGGCTGGAGCAACTCCCGCGCTATCCAGCCGCCTGGTCGCTTCTCGCCTGGTGTCTGACCTGGGCATGGAGGGGGTCCCGGTGCT
>NW_005370043.1:2748842-2770614 GCF_000412655.1 Myotis brandtii
GGCCCCCGGAGCCGGAGCCGGAGCGCAGCCTGGGCCGCTTGAGGGGCCGCTTCGAGGACGAGGACGAGGAGTTGGAAGAGGATGAGGAGCTGGAGGAAGAAGAGGAGGAGGAGGAGGAAGAGATGAGCCACTTCTCGCTGAGGCTGGAGGGGTGCCGGCCGGAATCCGAGGATGAGGAAGAGGTATTTACAACCCAGGGGCCCGCGCCGCGGCCTCCGGCGAGCCCCCTGCTCGCCCTGCAGCCGTGGGCACTGGCGTCGACCTCCATCCGTCCCTGCCTTGCCCGCCTGGGCACGTGGCGCGGACTGGCCTTTCCCGCCCCGATTCCTCGCGGAGTCATTTTGTGAGGTTCCTGCAGGTCACTTAGGCTCTGCGCGTCCCACTTACTCGTTCTCTAATGATTGAAGCTACTGCGTGCCAGGCGGGTGGGCGCCCAGGATACCGCGCTCCTGCCACCCAGGAGCTCCCAGTCCGGGCAAACCCTTCGCCACCTAGCCAGTCTCTTATTAAGGAGATTTTGGGTTTTTTTTTTATAAATGTGGTAGCGCATACTTCTTCATCTTAGGTAATAGTACACCTAGCCAATCAGAATTACTGTGTTAAACTTAAGCCTCCGTATCTGGAAAGTTTGCCCATTTGTAAAGTAACTCATAAAGTAAAATGCCCCTCATCTGGCAAAACACGGTATATCCAAAGGAACGGGGTGTATTTGAAACATTGGTTTATATCGTGTTATTGTAACTTGCAGCCCTTTGAAGGGTTGGAGGTACCGTAACATGTTTTTATGTTGCAAAGTAAGTTACATATTGGTTATAATGAAATTTGGGGATGATGGTTTTAAAATTTAAGAAGGTAGGCTCTCTCCAGGTAACTCAGTTGGTGAGGGTGTCCTCGCGCTAATGCCAAGGTTTCGGGTTAGAGTTCCGTCAGGGCACATACAAGAAGCAGTCAGTGAATGTATAAATAAGTGGAACAACAAATCTGTGTTTCTCTCCCTCTGAAACCAATAAACAAAATAAAATTTGAGAAGGCAAGGACTTGTATTTTAAAACTATTTCCATTGCATTTGCAGCGCCTGATTAATCTCTCTGAGCTGACCCCGTACATCTTGTGTTCCATTTGCAAAGGTTACTTAATAGATGCAACTACCATTACAGAATGTCTTCATACATGTAAGCATATTGTACACATTTCTGAATAATATATTCAAATTGTGAAATGTCTTGAAAGCATCCTAATGTAAACATTTTCTTTTTCAACAGTTTGTAAAAGCTGCATTGTAAGACATTTTTACTATAGCAACAGATGTCCAAAATGCAACATAGTAGTACATCAGACACAACCGCTTTATAACATAAGGTAAGAGGAATATATAAGTGCAATTTATATTTTAAGTATACTTTTTCTAAAAGCTTGAAGTTGTGTTTTGGGGAATATATTCTTGACCCATCACAAAATTAGAAGAAAGGAAACTATCTATTCTTTAAAGAATCACATATATAGAGTACTTACTGTGTACCAGGCACTGTGATATCTGCTGGGGACTTAATTTTTAAAAAAAGGAAGCACGGGAATTTTTTTCCTGAAGATTTTAATTGCATCACTCAAGTTAATGAGGCCAGTTTAGGCTTGTCATTTTCAGTATATTTAGAATTCTACTTTCTAAAAGTGATACCTGAAAAAAACTGGCCTCTTTAGAATAGCCTGTCTGTCATAGGTCATTGTGGCTTATTAATCAGATTTTCAGTTCATGATCAGTTTCCTAAGGAAAGAAAAATACTAAACGTGGATTGCTTTAGTTTGTTCAGCAAATACTATTACGTTTTCACTACCTCCATAGACGAGTGCTTTGCAGATGATACAAGGAAGTTCAAAATACAGTATCTGCCTTTAAGCTTACATTCTTATCAAGGGAATAAAAACAGCACACATGGAACAATTTAGCAAACTGTTGAAGAATCTTTGATCACTTATAATTATGATTACATATAATTACTTGAGGTTCTCTTAGATGAGAGCCATGAGTGCGACTTAAAAGTAACTCACCTCTAAGAAAGGAGATACCCACTCCCAAGAGAAAACAGTACTTACAAAGCATCATTCACTCTGTACCAAAATGCATTTTTCTGAATTCTGAGGTATTCTCCATCCTTTCCTTTTATTAGGTTGGACCGGCAGTTACAAGACATAGTGTACAAATTAGTGATCGATCTAGAGGAAAGTAAGTTTATTTTATTACATAGTTATGAACCCCAGAATCTCTACTGACTCTACTAGTTACATTTAAAGTGTAATTTAGTCTGTGTTTTATCATTTTTTTAGGAGAAAAAAAGCAAATGCATGATTTCTATAAAGAAAGAGGTCTAGAAGTACCTAAACCTGGTAAGTTTGGGTGTATACTATCATGTATTTATACATTAAAGAACACTTTAATGATAGCAGGTTATTTTATGATCAAAGAGAGAAACATTTTAAAGGTAATGATATGGTATAATCCAATTTAATTATTTATAGGAATTAAAAAGTACAGGCTCTGGAGCGGAATTGTCTGAGTTTGATCCTAACTCTACCATGTTAGCTGTATGACTTTGGCAAATTACTTCAGTGTCTCAGTTTCCTCAATACAAAGCACTTAAAACAGTGCCTGGAACATAGTAACTGCTCAAACATTAGTTTTAATGATGATTAATGTCACAGTGTGGAAGTGAGGTGGATTTGAGTTTAAGTCCGGGTTCTTCCACTTACTATGTGGATGACTTTAGGCAAATTGCCTAATCTCACTAAACAGTAATCTCTGTTTCTTTACAGTTAAAAAAAAAAAAGTAGCAATAGTATCCATGCCATGGAATTATAACAAGGATTAAATGAAATGATGTATATAAAGTGCTGAGCATGAATGAGCCCTGAGCCCCCTGGCACATAGTGCTTGTTTAGGGTTATTTACAACTGTTGCTGTTACGATGAGTTCTCTCTCTGGTCCTGATAAACCAGCCGCACATGTCTGCCTTCCATTGTGGATTGGTCCCCAGGCTTGCCTCTAATTTCACTGGCTGTAGATTGAGTTCTTTATGATCTTGTAGTCAACATAGTTATAATACCTGTGCAGTTACTTTTCAGAGATCTCAATTTATGAAATTTTTATTCTAACTCAGCTTTTTTGTTTGGCTATCAAATAGCTGTTCCACAGCCAGTCCCATCAAGCAAAGGAAGATCTAAAAAAGCCTTAGAATCAGTGTTTCGGATTCCACCTGAACTTGATATGTCTTTATTACTAGAATTCATTGGGTGAGTACCCTAAACCTTTCTACCTCTTAACCTTAAAATAAAAAATGTTTAAAGTCCCAACTGTTATGAAATCATCCTGAACTTTAATATTTTTCTGATTTCCTTTGAAAAATTATTTATGAAATATTAAGACTTAGAAAAAGATCTAATACCCACTTGTATCTCCACCATCGGACTTAAGAAATAAACCATGCCCTAACGAGTTTGGCTCAGTGGATAGAGCGTTGGCCTGCAGACTGAATGGTCCCAGGTTCGATTCCGGTCAAGGGCATGTACCTTGGTTACGGGCAAATCCCCAGTAGGGGGTGTGCAGGAGGCAGCTGATCGATGTTTCTCTCTCATCGATGTTTCTAACTCTCTATCCCTCATCCTTCCTCTCTGTAAAACAATCAATAAAATATATTTTTAAAAAAAATAAAAGAAATAAACCATGCTAAGATGGCAGAAGCCTCTTGGCTACCTGTTCCTGTTCACTCTCCTTTCCCTTAGAGTTTAATAACCACACTCCTAAAAGTAATGCTTGTCATTCCCCTGCATTTTTTATGTATTTGCCAGTGTATCTATTCCCAAGCAATATATAGAATTGTTTTTGCCCATTTAAAAACTTGAAATGGCCTGGACGGTGTGGCTCACTGGTTGAGCGTCAACTCAATGCACTAGGACAGTGGTCGGCAAACTGTGGCTCACGAGCCACATGCGAGAGGGCACTCTGCAAAGTTGCTGTTGTACAGGATGTGGAAAGCAAACACAAGTGTGCAGAAAACCAGATTCGGGGCCAACAGTTCCCTAGCAACAACATAACTCACAGCTGAAGGTGGAATCACGCAGCCCCATGAGGAATCGGGCTCCCTCCTCTCTGGTTTCAAGGTGTGCCACCCGAGAACCACCGCTGCCAAGTCACTGCAGCTCGGCAGCTCCTGCGTTGAGCCTCTGCCCCTTGGTGGTCAGCGCACGTCATAGCGACCAGTCGGACAATTGGACACTTAGCATATTAGCCTTTTATATATGTAGATATCCTAAAAAGTTACGATTTCTAATAAATAACCATGACTTCCCCAAAGCTGTTGATGCACCATGCAAAGCTGCATTACTAGCCAGATCCAGTGCAAGGACATATAATAAGACAGTTTTGATATGTCCAAATCTAACAACGTTAGTAGTTCTGAAATTGGAAACTCCTATAAGATACTATTGCATGTTCCAACGGCTTTGCCAGAAAAGAAACACAGAGATAATGGAATGGGTTTTTCAATAAAGGGCAACAACAAAAATAAATAAATAAAAAGAAAGGAAAGAAAAAAAAAATATCATTTTAACTCCTGGAAATATACGAAGTAGTATAGCCCAGCCAGTGTGGCTCAGGTTGAGTGTCAACCTATGAACTAGGCGGTCACAGTTCAATTCCTGGTCAAGGCACATGCCCAGGTTGTGGGCTTGATCCCCAGTGGGGGGCGTGAAGGAGGCAGCTGATCAATGATTCTCTCTCATTGATGTTTCTATCTCCCTCTCCCTTTCTCTCTGAAATCAATAAAAATATTTAAAAAACAAAACAAAAACATAGTATAAAATACCACTGCCTTTTTTTACCACTAGGTGGCAGAAATGACAATTAACTACATTTGTTTATATCCTATAGGGTTAGGTATCCATGTTTTAAAATTAAAGTGATGTTCTTTAAATGTTTATATTTATGTTATTTTTCTGTGTTAGGTGGTTAAACATATAGTTTAAAGTATTTTATTGATTAATTTTGCTTTAATTTTTCAGTGCTAATGAAGGCACAGGACATTTTAAGGTATTTTACTTTTATTTTTCATTTACTTTACAAGAGGACCCTGTAACAAGCTTAAGAATCAGATATGCAATCGTATGGTAATTGTCTTCAATTGCAATAAAGAGTGTTTTATAAATAAAAGTTTTTGAAATATGAAGTACATTCAGTAATGCTCTCACAATAGGTTTATGAGAAAATAGTTATTAAGTAGGTAATTGTTATTAATTCAGACTGTAGTCTAAGGAAGAATAAGTGAGTAACTTTCAAAAGTCTAAAGATAAATGTTATCTTAATTTGGTGATAAAAAATGTTTCAAAGCATTTTTTACATAGTTGGCATTTAGAGTTAAGTATGAGCTTAAAATTTCATTTGCATGTAACATTTTTAGCTCAAGTTAACCTGCCCCAACTTGTAACTTGGCAAGCTTATTGTTTTTCTTTTAATCCTATATAGTGGAGTTCTAGTTACAGATTTTGATACTATAACTCAGTATTCTCTACTACCTAAAAAGATGTGTTTATATCTTATCTTTGAATTCAAATAAATATATCTGACTAGAATGATTCCTGGTTATTAAACTGTTCACCATGTAGATCTATAGCATGAAAATTATAAACCTATTTATTCAATTTAAAAGCAGTAATTTAGTTTAGGAAAGTTTTTAAGCTTTTAATTATGCAAATATCTTAACATACTGAAAAGTAGGCAAAATAAAACTTTCATGTATCCATCACCTAGCTTTACGAATAAACTATGACCAATTTAATGTCATATACCTCCATCTACTTACCTTCCTTCTGGTATTATTCTGTAACAAATCCCTATCATTTTGCTACTTCATTTGTAAATATTTCAGTATTCTTAAAAAATATCTTTTTTTAGTGACCATGTATCATACCAAAAAAAAGTTACAAAAATGCAGTATCGTGAAACATAAAAATACAGTGTCAGAACTATTCTAGATTAAAGGAGATGACAGAAATACGACAATAAAGTGCAATATATGATCCTTCATTAGCAATAACTCTTAACTGCTTCCTATTCTGGGCACCCTTTCTGCTAGTGCCAGAAAAACACTGCCAGGAATTGTTACATACATCATATTACTTTCCTCATGATAATTCTATGAGATAGAGCCATTATCCCTATTTACAAATGGGAACGTGGAGGCACAGAAAGGTTCAACAACTTACCCAAAGATTTATAGCTAGAAAATTACAGAACCAGGGTTTAAACCCAGGTAGTCAGCCTGTCTTTGGAATACCTGCACTTAACATCTATACTATCTGCTACACTAAGGTAATAGGGATAGCTCTATTGTCAGGGAAGGTCTCCAGATACCAAACTACAGCCCTGGCTGGTGTGGCTCAGTTGGTTGGGACATCCGCCTGTGCAATGAGAGGTTACCAGTTCAATTCCCTGTCTGGGCACATGCCCGGTTGTGGACTGGATCCCCAGTAGGGGGCATGCAGGAGGCAGCTGATTGATGTTTCTCTTTCCCTCTTCCTTCCTCTCTGAAATCAACAAAACCATATTAAAAGAAAAGAAAGCTGAGCACTGTCATAGGGAAAAAAACATATGCCTCACCTGCCTAGATTCTCTTGGTAGCCATTCTGGGCACCCTCTCTGCTAGTGCCAGAAAAACACTGCTTAAGTTTTTTAGTTCAGATTACCTCGGCTTTTCATTTGCATTAGATAGAATCCTTAAAATGTCCTCAAAGAGAGTGACTGGATAAGTGTTAGTTTCTATGTTAAAACTCTGTGGTCTTTCCATCTGTTACCTCAGACCAGATTCCAGCCATGTATGTCTAGATGTTAATCTTTTTATTTTCCACTTACAAAAGAAACTTCTTTATTACAGAACATTTCAAAAATACAAAAGTAGACAGAATCTATAATAATAAAAGCATAATATGCTAATTAGACCGGACGACCTTCCGGGTGAAGCTGGGGCTGTGAGGGCCGAGGCAGCTGCCGCAGCGGTGGGGGCCAAGCCCCTTGCATGAATTTTCGTGCATCAGGCCTCTAGTAGTATAATAAATACCAATGTACACATCACTCAAATCATTATAAACTTATGGCCAATCTCATTTCATCTATGCCTTCATCACTTCTCTTATTCTCGTATTTTGAAGCAAATCCCAGACTATATCTCAGTGTATAATTCAGTTTGTTTCTAAAAGATAAGAACTTTTACAAACATAATAATGATACTAATACTTGAAAAATTAATAGTAATACTTTAATCAAATATCCACATTCTATTTAAATTTCCTACATTGTCTCATTAAAATTGTTTTATAGATTAGTTTAAATCAGTATCCAAATAAGATTCATACATTATACTAGTGATTGGTTGATATATCTCTTATTTATAACCCTTACATCTTTTTTTAGTCTAGCAGTTTCGCCTTCATCTTTTTTTTCCTTATAATATTTTTGTTGAAGACACCAGGTTTTAGACATTTAATGTCACTCTGTCAATAAATTTCCCTTACGTTTTATTGTTGATGAGGTAGTAAAATAAACCAGTAAACCTTTCTATTAAAAAATCGTTAATATACCTTTCAGAGAGGGAAAACTAAACAGAAAGTGTTTTTTTCTTTGATAGATAAACTAACTCAAATTTTGTAGTAATTTTCATAAATCTGTTGAATCATCTTTGCTATAAAATCTGCTTTAGGGTTTATACATTTTATGTATACTTAATCTGAAAATATTTGTTTACTCATTCGTTTATTTTTTGTAGCCATTAGAAAAGAAGTTTGTCCGAGTTTCAGGAGAAGCAACTATTGGGCATGTAGAAAAATTTCTCAGAAGAAAAATGGATCTTGATCCAGCTTGTCAGGTAGAGTACATCTGTGTAAAAGGACAGGTAAAGATGTGAGATTACCTTAGAAAGAATTGTCTCTAGGATTTCATGCAGTGGCTTTTGTCTTATGATATTGTAGATATTGTATATGCCAACTGATATTGGTACTCAGTGATTCCCATGCCAGCTTCAATCACATTTGACTTACTGTCTATTTCTCCCTGCCATTGATACCATATATAAGACACCTAGAAAAGTAAAATACCTATCTATTATAGACCCTATTCATTTTTTTAAGGATTGAGAGTATTTCCCATTCTAACTATATAATACTTTCTTGTTGTTGTAAAATGAAAATCTCAATCATAATGTATTTTTTAACATAAAGTGTAATTATACTCATAGATCTAATGTGGGCCAGTGAAAATGCACATTTATATAATTTTGCTGTTTCTTTAGTCAAATTTAAAAGGGATTTTTGTTCATCATGTGTAAAATTTCATAGAATAATATTTATTTAAAATGTCTATTTGCTCTTTAGTAAATTAATAGATATTTTAAAGCTGGCTGAAATTTTGCTGGTGTTTTTACTACCAATATCTATTCTACTAAATATATATTAAATATATTAAATCCAATGAAATGTGACTTCTCTTACCGAGCTTGACATAATGCTGGCTTATCTCATGCATCTGAAGTTTTTCACGTTGTAGCCATAACATATTTGAGGTTATTCTTAGTCTTTTGGTTAAAAATAGATAGCTATTTAGAGACTTCTGGACAAAGTATTGTGAACAATCCCATAACAGTCTATTGTTTCTAAAAGCATAAGTCATAAGACTTGAACCTGATTTTATAGAATTAACATAGCATGCAAAAGCGCTTTTTCTAGGATATAGATTATATCCTCTGGCTAGATATTGATCAGAGCATAATTACCATTTATAAGTTTCACATTTGGTGTTTTAAGAAATTTAGTTGCCAGAGCTCTAAATTGGTTATATTGTGTAAAAGTGTGATTTTTTTTCTTCATATCATAGAATTCAAGGCTTTTAGCATTTTGAAATAAAATGATAAAAAATTTGTTCAACCTTTAATTTTCTTTGTCAGCTCTTGGCTCTATAGGTAAATATTTCTTTTCTATTCAGGTACTATACAACTGGTAACATTCATAAATTACTATTTCACCAAAATGTTAAAATAATGGAACAGAATTGTCAAATATGCAGACTTGTTAATTTATGTCTAAAATTATTAAACCTTCTAAGTACAAAAGAAGTAAAAAGAGTTACTTCTATTTTAAGCAAAACATGGAGCTAGTTAACCATTAACGTAAAATTCTTGGTGTAGCCAGTCACTTGAGCCTGCTATGCTGATCTTTAAACCAGTTTGTTCCAGGTAGGGAATGTTTGCAGACATCTGACCTTCATATATGGTTATTTACTAGCAGGAATGAATGGTTACTAGAGGACTGTTAAATGATGAACTACCTTTAAAGTTATTTGTGGCAGATCAAAATAAAAAGAGAAGACAGTGCTGAAAGACAGATTGTGTACACATTGGATTTATGTTAATAAAACCATAAAACTTTGCCAAAAAAAAAAGTATTATGAACTAAGAGGCAATAGGACATGGTAACTGACTGAATGTGAGAAGAAAGGAAAAGGAAATTTCGGAATCAGAGGTGATATTCTGGCTTAGAGGACAAGGAGAAAGTTCATGCCATAAACTAAATAAGGATGTTAGAAGATGGAGCAAATTAAGATATATATAAAATTAGTAATAAGACTGTTGAGGAACTGATCCCATTTAAGGCAATGGGAAAGGAGCACTCAATAAAAGAGAGAGAGAGGTTAAAAATTTGCTTTTCTATCTTAGCAAGTAAGTATACTGGAATTTTATTACATTATACTATATAACTGTATAACAATATTCTTTCTAGAGCATTCTGTATAAAAGTAGATTTGTCTTAGAGCTGTGACATTACTAAAGGGCTAAAAAGACCTCATTAAGATTATTCCATCCATAAAAAAGGTCCCTTCATGTATACTTTACTGTTAGACTTTCCACTGTTGGGAAATGAGATATACCTTCTAAGAGAATTATTCAAATATATAAGGATTGCCCTTTTAAACATTAATACACTTTTAGTAATTTTATCTTGGAACTATTTAAAAATATACTTTTCTGCGCATTATGCTAAATACATCAAATGTGATTTAACTTGTTCTCAGAGATTCGAGGAAATCATTTTGATTACTGGCTGTCCTGTGCTGTTACCTGCTATGTCCTCTGATGCTCTTTTCATTATTTACTCTTATAAAAAGTTTCTAACATCTTTCTTGAGAGTGTTTGATCCATCTAAAATAAAACAGCTAAGTGTAGTATGGAAATAATTATGTTGATTTTTCCTAATTTTTTCATATGGTTTTTTTTAAGCAGTAAAGCATCTAATACTTTGTTTGCCTGTAGGTAGATATCATTTGTGGCGATCACTTGTTGGAACGATATCAAACGCTAAGGGAAATTCGACGTGCAATAGGTGATGCAGCAATGCAGGTAGGTCTTAGACTTTATCATATTTAGTGTCTAACAGGCAAGTTATTTGATGAAAAAAAAAAGTTCCATGTTATCAATAAAATTCTAATAAATATTCTACAACTTTGTTAAAATTACCTGCACTATAAGTAATAAACTAACATTTATTGAATGCTAACTGTATGTTGGACAATTTTTTAAATGGTTTATATGGATTAGCTCTTTTATTCCTCATAATTCTATGGCATAGGTATTCTTTTCTTCTATTTTATTTTTTATTAAAATATAGTTAATATATGCCCTGACCGGTTTGGCTCAGTGGATAGAGCGTCGGCCTGCGGACTCAAGGGTGCCGGGTTCGATTCCAGTCAAGGGCATGTACCTTGGTTGCGGGCACATTCCCAGTGGGGAGTGTGCAGGAGGCAGCTGATCGATGTTTCTCTTAGTAACTTGCTCACAGTAAGTTAGTGAGTGAGCCATGGCTCAAAATGCAGGCAGTTTGATTCTAGAGGCCTTTGCTCTTTTTTCTCTGTCTTCATACTACAATAGAACTTTGAAGACCACTGGGCAAATATATCTGCAAGGACATTTTGTATAATGTGAAATCTCCAAGTGATCGCTGGCCAGGACTGGGGACCCTACCCGTGCATGAATTTCATGCACTGGGCCTCTAGTAAATAATATTTATATATTAATATACATTTATATGGAATTTAAGTATAATGGACATATAGATATAAATTTGAATTATAAGTAATTATCTGATAAAATGTGATTTTATAATGTATTGAAGTTTTGTGGTTTTGAAATAGCTTGTAAGCTGTATTTTCAGTTTTGTATCACTACATATCAATATATTGTTTTGCAAATGTTTTTCTTTCTGAAATGTAGTTATGCAAAAATTTTTTATCTAAAATGTAATTTGTATTCATGTAAAAATGTTAATAGAATCTTCCTATTTGTGTTATAATACAAATTCATTTACTTTGATTAGGCTAATTGGTCTAGAGCAGATCTGATGCTCCATGGGCCAAACATGGTATGGAATTATGCTTTATTTGGCTTATTTTGTGTTCTAAATTATTTGAGTTTAAATTCCTTTAACTAGGCATGTGTTCTCTGGTTTACTGCTGGTCTCAACATTCCTTATTGACTTACATTCCTAACTTACATGTTCATTTGTTACTTTCCTAGCCCTTGTGGGCATTTGAATTTGTGAATCTTTTTCTAGAATTCTGGTGAGTTTTCATTAGAGTTGCCAGGAACAGAAACCAGATTGTAATAAGTTGAGCGGTGAATGAGAAATAAGGAAGTAGAGCCATGGAAAAGCTTAGCAAAGAAGAAAAAGAGTAATAGCTAGAGCAGGATTGGAAATGCAAGGCATGCATGCCGTCACTCCTCTTCTTTGTTGCTCAAAGTAGGCCAATTGCTTGTGGCACACTTTCCCAATGAGTCTTTCTTTCTTTTTTTTTTTTTAAGCTAGTTTCATAATAGATTAGAAAATAGTACCTTAAAAAGTTGGATTGCTTGCTGGATGCAGCCTTGGTAAGAACACAAAGAATTAGTACCTGATAATACGATAGGAGATAGACCAAAAAAAGCAGATAAAAAGACTCAGAAGTACAGTATCTGGAATCATTTAGTATAGGGTTAAGTTTTCCAACACCCCCTGAGTGAGGACATCGCTGTGTTACAACACAGTATAATTACTGTTCATAATGAAGACTCTAGATATCGAAAGTTAAATTGTACTGAACAGTCTTGAAGGAAGAAGTAAACTACATGATATATTTAATGGATAAGAGTTCCAAAGTTTTCCCGCTTATACTATTAGTGAGCTGCATTTATGTGGAAATGAATATTTAGCAGATCCATGATGCTTGCTAATAATTGAGTCTTTTTTTAGGGAAGCCCAATGCCTGGATGATCTGTTTAGTCTGTGTAGAAGGAAAGGCGGATTTCTTTTTGTTCTTTTTGGAGGACTGTTTAGCCATAAACAACTCGGGCTAACTATGGATACCTGGTAGTTTCAGAATTGTCTCCTGAGAGTTATTAAAAGGCATATTGACAGGGAATGTAGGTGATGAGGTGAGTGAATAAGCAAGTTTATTTATCTTGGACCCTTTATACTCTTTAAAGAATTTCACATTAGTGTTGGGTTATGAAAAACAAACCATCTTTGATTTGATTATTTACATAACTATTTCAAATAACCACAAAACACTTTTATTTCTTTTCAGGATGGTCTTCTGGTCCTTCATTATGGTCTAGTGGTTTCTCCTCTGAAAATTACTTGAAGATTCTAAGAGTATCAAGAGGGAGGAGAGAAACAAAATAAGGTGGCTTCTGCAGGCTTGCATCTCACCAAAGATTTTTATGAAACGTAATTGCTGCCATTTTGTGCTAAGACATAACATCTGTTTTCAGCACCAAGCATCATAATATTTATAAGTACAACTTGGAATGCTAGAATGTATCTGTTTTACTAGCAACTATATAGAAAAAGCATCCATAGCTCAGGGGGAAATTTTCAAAGTACTGAATTTTTAAATTTCTTGTGGTTTCAAATACTTCAATAATGATTTTGCTTCCTAATCTTTTATGTAAATCAGTTACTACTTCCTTCATTGAGCTATATCCTTTTTAAGTTGATGGTTTGGATTCGGCTCTCTGGGATGGTATCAATAGGGCAGGAAGGAAGTATGCTTTTGAAATGAAGATTCAAAGCCAGTCTTTGTTAAACTATACAGACTGTACCCCTAAAACAAAGACCAAAACTATCGGTCACTTTTGTGTGTTGCCATCATATTTTGAACTTGTTTTTTTTCTTCTTTTTTCTTTTTTTACCAGCAACACTACTAAAGAGATGTTATTCACTTCTAAACAGGATAAATTACCGTTATTCCGTGTAAGGAGACTATCTCCTGAATGGCTTATGGCCCATACCATAAGCCTTCATTATAATAAAAACTTCTTTAACATATCTTGCAACAAGGCGTGCCTCTTTGCAACCGATTTTTATTTCTAGAAAGTTAATTTGATTAACATTCATTTTATTTGAGTACATAGTATGATAAACAATACCTTGTAATGGCACTGCTTATTAAAGTAATAAAGATTTTGAGAAGTTTACAGAATACTTATTCATTTTTTCCTCAGCAAGTCAGTTTAATGTTCATTTTTCCATTACTTTGTCACTGGGACAAAGAATACGGGTGTTTGAGACCTCACTCACTTGTATATAGATTTCAGTTTTAAACATTATTTTGCCTAAGATTAGCATTTTGATAGCTTCCTAAAATAAATATTTTGTAGACCCTGTTTCACTACAAAATTTGCAATTCTGCATAGAAACAATTACAATTGGGTAAAAATTGGCAATTGTTTTATACAAAATTTGTTAATTGTGTATAAGTTTCTTCTAACATTTAATAAAAAGTTTAAATAAAAATTTATTTTAACCTATTTTGAAATGTTTGTGCTTATTGTGGATTAGAAAAACAACGACCAAAACTGTTTAAGAGATGAGGTATTGAATCAAAGTTGAGTTTTGCTGTCAAATAGATATTTTATAAATTTCATTACCTTAACTAATTATATTAGATGTTGTTATTTGACAATGGGCAGAATAGCAACTATGGAATTCATTGCCCCTTAAATATTTTTTGCACAAATTACTTAATATTTTTACTCTTGTCCCATGTTAACATATGTGTGTCAGGGATTCCCCAAGACCATGCTCAGATTCAGTGGTTCACTAGAAGGACTCATGGAGCCCAGAAAAGCTATTATATTCATATTTATAGTCTATTAGAGTGAAAGGATACAGATTAAAATCAGCAAATGGAAAAGTCACATAGGGCAGAGTCTAGGAGAAACCAGGCACAAACTTCAGTTGTCCTTTCCCCGTGAAGACGCAGGGACAGTTGAATTCTCCCAGCAGTGCTATGTGGCATATACAAAGTGTTGCCAACTAAGGAAGTTCACCTGAGCCTTAGTGTTCAGGGTTTTTTGTTGTTGTTTAATGTATTTTTATTGATTTCAGAGAGGGAAAGAGAGATAGAAACTTCAATGATGAGAGAGAATCATTGATCGACTGCCTCCTGCACACCCCACACTGGGGATCAAGCCTGCAACCCACACATGTGCCCTGACTGGGAATTGAACCATGACCTCCTGGGTCATAGGTCGACGCTCAACCACTGAGCCAGGCTGTGTCCAGGGTTTTTACTGGGAGTCCGTCACATGGGCATACAGTGCCCATGTGAATGATTCAGCCATTGAGACACAGCACTTGCCCAGTGGTCAAACTGATACAGCATGTCCTAGGGCCCCAGGTATAAGAAAACAGGCATTTATCATAAATCATATTGTTAGCATAAACTTTTTGTGTGGCCCAAGGTCTTAGGCATACAAAAGACAGGATATTCCAAGGGCTCAGAACTTATAAATTACATTAACATGGAAAAATACTTATTTTTAAGTAAATTATTAAATGTAATTCTTTGATAAACATTTCTGCAATGAACAAGACAAAAGAATTTATCACTTGTTAGACATTGTGTGGACAAGATTAAAATTAAAGCAGAGTTCCTTCAAGGAACTCAGGCTTGGGTTATTACACATCTCTCAGAATCTTTTTTTTTAAATAATAGATTTTTATTGATTTCAGAGAGCTTCGAAGGGAGAGAGAGAAACATTAATGATGAGAATCATTGATCGGCTGCCTCCTGCACACCCCACACTGGGGATCAAGTCTGCAACCCAGGCATGTGTCCTGACCAGGAATCGAACTATGACCTCCTGGGTCATAGATCGACGCTCAACCACTGAGCCATGCCAGCCAGGCACATCTCTCAGAATCTTTTTTTTTTTTTAATATATTTTATTGATTTCTACAGAGAGGAAGGGAGAGGGATAGAGAGTTAGAAACATCGATGAGAGAGAAACATCGATCAGCTGCCTCCTGCACACTCCCCACTGGGCATGTGACCGCAACCAAGGTACATGCCCCTGACCGGAATCGAACCTGGGACCCTTGAGTCCGCAGGCCAACACTCTATCCACTGAGCCAAACCAGTTAGGGCTATCTCAGAATCTTAATAAAAGGCAGATACTGCTAAATACTCTTTAGAGTCACAAAAAATTCTACCCTTTTTCTCTCTCTCCATCCTGGATTTGACCTCTAAGAATCTCAACTAAGTTGTAGCTGTTGGTTGTATCTGGCCTGTTGTTACTACCAGGCAGTGAACTAAGTAAGAATGCTGATTGATTAGTTTACAGATCTGTACCCCCAAATCAGTATGATCTTGGGCAATATCAACAGAAATACACTTTCAGATCAAGGGACTTAATAATTCTAATCCCTAATGCCTTATATGTCCAGTACTGGGGAGCATACTTCAAAGGTACTGAGATAGGAGAGCAATGGGATAGAGAACAGTCAAGGAGAGACCTTGAAACTCCCCCCCACGCCCCCTCCCCCCAAAAGAGCAAGGGTTGAGCAATTGCTTTTGGTTAACTTGGAGAAATGCAACTTAGGGGTAAAGATACAATACTTGGTAACTGTCTTTAAATAACCAGAGGATCAAAGACTTAGATGAAGGAAAAACAAACAAATGCCCTGTCCGTTCTTTTATTAGCCTTGCTCCTGCACCAGCAGCATACATTTCGTTTTGTTGAGATACCATCAAGTTTTTTCAAAAGGAATGTTTACTAGGAACATAAGTAGAAACAAAACTAAATTCCCAAATCTGCACAACTAAGAGTATATGAAGGGCAGATTCCAGAGCCTAACTTCAATGGCTAAAGAGAGATTTGACTGGCACAGTTTGTAGGTCTCAGGTTTTGTGTAAGCCCTTTCTGAGGTGATACTAAGCAAAGATGCCCAGAGGACGGTTTGTGGCAGTTGTAGTTTGGCAAAATGCATGCGTGGCAGGTTTTTCAGTTCCTCCCTTAAATGCCATCCCAACCTTTTCTCTCTAGTATAGGCCCAAGTCATTCCCCCTGATCTTGGGCTTCATTGAGCTTCCCCTTTGTTTCCACGTATTGCCTTTCCCTCTTGATTGAGTCAGATACATTCTTACCTAGTCTCTGACTATTCCTCCTCTGGATTCCAAGCTCACAGGCCTTGCACGCAGGATGACTCTCCTACAGTGACTTTGTCTTTGAATGCTTAGAAGTAACACCTCTGACCCATGTATTTGTCCCATTCAGCTTGTCCAGAACGTATACTCTGTGATTCAATCCTAGATGAATATTCTTGTAGGATCACCAGGTCGTAAGCGCTTATCAGATGTGTGACTAATTGTTTTAATTGGGTTTTTTTTCCCCCTTTAAAGTTCAAATAGTTGCAACCTTCATGGTATATTTTCTCTTCTTGGAAAGCCCTGGTATCAGAGAAGTTTCAAACAGATAATGATTCTGAATGTTCATCTTTGTTTTCTTCAGTAGACCATAACCAAAGAGTAGGTTCTTATTTTTTTTATTTTTATTTTTTTTGGTTAATCCTCACATGAGAATATTTTTCCACTGATTTTTTTAGAGAGAGTGGAAGGGAGAGGGAGAGACAGAGAGAGAAACATTGATGTGAGAGAGACATCGATTGGTTGTCTCCCACATGGCCCCGAGACCAGGGCCAGGGATGGAGCCTGCAACTGAGGTATGTACCTTTGACTGGAATCAAACCCAGGACCCTTCAGTCCACAGGCCAATGCTCTCTCCACTGAGTCAAACTGCCTAGGGTGAGTAGGTTCTCATTTTTATCCTTTTTCAATGTTATTATGTACATAGGTTTGATTATTGGCATTTCTTCAAAACTGTACTGATCTAAATTTTATTCTAGAGATTAATAGTCCACTCACAAATGAAATGCCATATTGATCTCCTGAAAGCTTGCCAAGTACCTACTTACATAAAATGGATATTATGGTTTGATCTTGACTGCATTTTTATTTTGTTCTGATGGTGTCTGTGGTTTTTTTTTTTTTTTATTTCAGAGAGGAAGGGAGAGGGAGAGAGACAGAAACATCAATGATGAGAGAGAATCATTGATCGGCTGCCTCCTGCATGCCCCCTACTAGGGATCGAGCCCACAACCTGGGCATGTGCCCTTGACCAGAATCGAACCTGGGACCTTTCAGTCCGCAAGTCAACGCTCTATCCACTGAGACAAACCAGCTAGGGCACCGTAATTCTAATGTTGACTTTGCTGCTTCTACTTTGCAGACTGGATTAGTGCGAAGGCAGACAGTTTTAATTGCCAGAAAGGAGTTCCTTCTGTTGAGCTCAAGTCTGGCTTAAGGAAAAGATAAAATATTGTCTAGCACTAAAGGACATCAGGAATTCTATATGTCATGTGTGAATCCTTATGCCAGGAAATAATGAGAGAGAGAAGTTACACCTCTTATATTCATACTTATGGTATAACAGGTAACCTTAGTGAATTAAATTTTTTTAATAAGCACTTCCTAAGGAAGAATGCTTTTTTTGCCCTGTGCAATAATCAGCAATTGACTAGAATCTGGTACTGATTGTATTCCCAAACTCCAGAGCTTATATTAATGATTTTGGTTACGCTTTGCTGAGCACTCTATAACCTCTAACAGCATGTGATAGAGCTAAAAATGAAATGTCTCAGACTTACAAAGAATAGAGACCACTTGCCTCAACAGGGGAGATGGGTAGCCATGTGGTGACCTACAGTAATTAATCAGCGAGGAAGCGAGCCTAGAGACTCCTCCGAGACCAGTCTTCGTTTTTCTTTGTACCCTGGGCTTTCTCTATTTTGTTTCATAGAGAATTGCTGAAGCACTGTAAAAACATAAATCTTATAAAGTCCGCAGTGTGACTCACTCTGCTTTATTACAATCCTGGTGTGTGTGTGTGTGTGCGTGCGTGTGTGTGTGTGTGTGTGTGTGTGTAAAGGGATTGTAATCAAGAATCTATAAATTTTAGCTAGTCCCTACCCCCACCTAGTAAGCTTGTGGATATCAGCATAAAACATGAGGGCAATCTAATCATCTTCTAGGAGATCGATAAAAGAGAAGTCCTTTGATCTACCTAGTAACTATTCTTTTCACCCTTTAAGGGGGACATGGTAATGTAGTAAACACAGCTCTTTGTTTGACTGGATTCAGGAGCCCTCTCCCATTTACAAATGGCAAATCCATGTGAGATATCTGAAAATAGTAAAAGGCATAATGATATTACTCTAACCCGGCAATTTTCAACTGATGTTCCTCAAGAATTTTTAGAACATGCAATACCTGACTATTTAGTCAGGGGCAGTGACCTCTTTTTCTTTAGATTGTTAAATAAAATGACAACAGCCAATACAACAATAGCTGTCCGGTGTGTAAATAAATCAAAATTACAGCTATTCTTTTTGTCAGAGTGGCAAAAATAGATTTTTTTATATGCTGCAGAATTTTAATAATTAGTTTATGTGTGCCATGAGGTGAAAAAGATTGAAAATCACTGATCTAAGGTGTACATTAGATTTGAGCATGTAGCAAAGCTAGTAATGTATATTCTACCAAGAAAAATACAATTTCACATATGAGCTCTTTTTTTTAATCCTCACTGAGAACATGCTTAGAGAGAGGGGAAAAAAAACATAGAAACATTGATGTGAGAAACATTGATTGGTTGCCTTCCATACAACTTGGAATCGAACCAGCAACCTTTCAGTGCACAGGGCAATGCTCAACCAACTGAGCCACTCTGGCCAGTCTGAGCTCTATTTTAAGACCCTTCAAAGCCCCCCCCCCGCCCCCACCCAGTAATTTCTATTTTAGATTTCTGTGCTTTCAGGCACACCAATTTATTTTTCTAAGAAAAAAATGCATTCTTATGATTTAGATGTTTTTCAGGACCTTAGAGATTTCTGACAATATAATAATAAAAATAATATTGGTTGGAAGTCAGTGATGAATGCTCATAACAAGCAGCATTTCTAGTTTGTTTGTTTTTTTCATTTATGCGCAAGGAGATTTTGGACTTTTTCTCCAGGCTCTGTTTTGAAATCAATATGCTTATTAGATCTGACTTCTGTTGTCCTAATGGAATTCTTTCAAACTAGAATTGACCCAGCGTGGCTGCGCATAATGGTCTCAGCTGGAGCAGAAGGTATAGTAGGCTTTATAATTACATTTTTCTCATAGTTCCATAAATTCTCTATCAATGATTTTTTTTAATTGAGCTAAAATTTACATGGCATAATATCAATAATTTAAAAGTGAAAAGTTCAGGGGCATTTAGAACATTCACAATGTTGTGCAGTTACCACCTCTATCTAGTTCCAAACATTTACATCACTCCAAAATAAAAACCCATACCCATCCAGTAGTAACTCCCCATTTCCCCTTCTCTAGGCCCTGGCCACTGCCCATCTGCTTTCTGTTCCAAGGGATTCTTAAATGGGGTTCATTTTAAATACCGCTTCATGTTTGCTTTTAGAGCCATGGTTCTAGGCTCCCTGTTTGTGCTCACAGGTAAGTTCTAGAAGCTTATCCCCAGGACTACATGTGACTTGCATTATCTCTGGACCTAAAATTTGGGATCAAGTTTCCAGACAGTTGCTCAAATTTTGCCCCCTCTTTAGCCAGTACAGTAAAATGAATTCCAAGTATCCTGGATTTATTGCCTCTTGAGGAATTGTCCATTCTAGGCGCCTTGATAATGAGCTACAGAATTTCTTGCCAAATCATTTAAAAAAAATTTTTTTAAATAGCATCCAGTTCTATCTTTTAGCAGGAGCAGAGATGACTCATAGTTGGATGGGCCCAGAGCCCAGTTTTGAGCTGCCACCACCTCACTGCAATGCAGGAAGGCAGTGGGCTCACGAAGTCTGCAAAGTGTATCAATTTGCCTATAGGACTTAGTGTTGCCAAGGGTTTTGGAAGCTAAGAAACCTTAAGAGAAACCTGGAACGGAAGGGTGATAAAGAAGATAAAAATATTTCTATTCCCTCAAGTGAGGGGGGTTTCTCTTACACAGGAAAGGAAAGCAAGCACTGCAGAGTCAGAAAACGGAGCTTCAAATCCCAGTTTAGTTCTGTACTGTGTGATATCAGACAAGGGTCTTAACCTTGTCATTCCAAGCCTCTACTCCTTCATTTGTAAAACGGGTATACAAATACTACACTTAAAGAGTGGTTGTGAGCCCAGCCGTCATGGCTCAGTGCTTAAGGGTTCGATTCCGTCAGGACACATGCCCAAGTTGTGGGCACTGTCCCCAGTGTGAGGTGTGCAGGAGGCAGCTGATCAATGATTTTTCTCTCATCATTGATGCCTCTCTCTCTCTCTCTCTCTCTCTCTTTCTCTCTCTCTCTCCCCCTCCCTCCCTTCCTTTCTCCCTGAAGTCAATAAAAAATTTAAAAAGGAAACATCAATTAAAAAATAAAAGAGTGGTTGTGAGGTTTAAATGAGATAATTCTATGTTCACTGCCTGGTACAGTGTCTAATACATAATACCATAAGTAAGTACTGAATAAATTATAGCAGTAATTATAACTTATAAATTAATAAGTCTCAGGATACAGAGGGCCTCATTATCTAATGAATGGAAAAATCATGTTTGGATATCATTCATGTGCTTTGCAGACAGGCCTCCTCACAATCTCATAGGCTCACTTTGTTGCCCTGTTCTGTCGTGTTCTGCTGTAACAGCTCATATTGCTTGCTTTCCTTCCCTTCTCCTCCCCGCCTCATGTTTCCCTGTTACTGTAATTATTCTGACTTAATAATTGATCAATTCCATAAGATGCTTTTAATGTCTTTCTTTTATAAACGAGCTCATGACACTTAGTGGCAACTCACTGAAAATAGGAGATGGAAATTAGTCAGAGCCATAGATTATATAAATGTAATAAAAGGACTCTGGCTTGGCATAGAGAAGGATTCATTAACTAAAGTATTCTTAGAAGCAGCAGCCAATGTCTATATTGCAGACCCATGTATTGATGAGACTGTTGTTCCTTAACCGGCCCTAAAAGATGTTTTAATTCCTATACAATTCATTGTTAGTAATGACTAACAGATCTCTTTTTGCCAGAGGTACCAGTGATGCATCTTTGAGTGGCATACAAGTACCTTAGCCAGATGGATTGAGAATGATATTGTTCAGGACTCAGCAAGCTTCAACTACCAGCATCAGCTGTGAGTTGCATCCACATATCCCCTCATTTGCAGTCTCTATCCTAGAACCTGGCATGGCATTAGGACATCTCAATTTGGCATTCACAAACTCTGGACACCAGAAGTAGATAGTCCTAGGAGTCACAAGGCCCTTGATCTGTACAAAGTTTTTGTGTGTGTGTGTGTGTGTGTGTGTGTGTGTGTGTGTGTGTGTGTGTGTGTTTC
>NW_005370043.1:2770744-2780480 GCF_000412655.1 Myotis brandtii
GTGTGTGTGTTTTGTGTGTGTGTGTGTGTGTGTGTGTGTTTCTGAGAAAAGGGTTCATAACTTTTTCTAAGAGGTCTACAATTCCAAAGAAGAATCATTTACAGCAGAGGAAAATTGTATTCCTGTCACCCATGTTCTACCTAACTATCCCAGTTCTTCAGAAGTATAACCCCCTTTTCAAAGAAGGAAGATTCTTATTGTTTTGAAGGACTTTTTATCATGTGTTCTGCCAGTTTATGCTCAGAAAGGTTCACCAAGCTAAGCTAATTAAATCATTATCCAGGCACAGAATGCAGTGTCTTTCGTCATTGGATTGGATTTCCCCACTCCCTGCCATTAACTGTTCACTCAGTGCATCATGTGTGTCAGACCAGACAGTCTGAAACAAATGCAGACTAGAGCCCCAAGGCCTTGGCAGGGAAATAAACTAACTGTGGAAGCACGGAACAGAGAGCAGACCATTTCTGAATTATTTCGGGGGAGCAGTTGTCTCACTGAACCAAAACATGCTTTTCTCAGTTGAAGCAGCAGAAACCACAGAACACAAGTTATGTTGGTGGAACTCATGAGACTTTTAATTCTTATTTTATTAATGTTTTACAGTAAGTGTGGGGAATAAAGACAGGGATGGAGTAAGGGAAAGGAAGAAAAGTATCTTTCAAGTTCCTTGAACTATGGAAGCACGTGCTAGGATAAGAAAGTTCAGTAAAAGCTTCACGTCCTTATCTTAATGCAGACGTGTGATAGAGACATGGCAACTCTTTAGCTCTGGTGAAGTGACTGCTGGCAGAGAACAAACCCTGCATCGAACTCGGCACACGTGGAATGCAGCTGCTACACAGTTGGGCAGATGAAAAGTTGAGGCTCCAAAATCTACTTCCTAGCATGTGAGTAGGAGCCTGTGCGCCCCTCCTCTGGTCTGGGTGTCTCTTCCTCTCCAGCAGGGGAGAGACCACCAACGATGCAGCAGTGGGAAAACTGCTGGGCAAGACTCTCTTAGAAAAGAGATTTATTTATTTATTTATTTATTTGCTGGTGGTGTTGATTGACCAGAAGTGACTTCTTTTGCTTTGGGGCAGTAGCATTGTGTCCTGCTGATAACATAATCTACACTTAGCACTTTTAAAAAGGCAGAGGAGAGTGAAAACAAGGCCTTTTAGGACCTAGACTAGTAGGAAGGGGAATATATGGATTCAAAAGCTAAGGGCATGAAACAACTAACTCTATATCACCACAAACAAACTGACACAGATAAATGAGACCTTCACTTTTTCCATTCATACAAATACTCACCTCTTCTAGCTTATGTTACTAAATCTAAGGTCAGCTTAATCACAGCTTATGGTAACTATTACTGTGTTTCTAACATTAAGGTGAAAAGCTACATTCTTAATCAAGTAGGGTTTTTTTTTTTCCTCCTAATTAAATGGGTTTGTTAAGCTGAAAAGCCTAAAATCTACAAAGTTTTCATTATTTTGTAACTATTACTGTGTTTCTAACATTAAGGTGAAAAGCTACATTCTTAATCAAGTAGGGTTTTTTTTTCCCTCCTAATTAAATGGGTTTGTTAAGCTGAAAAGCCTAAAATCTACAAAGTTTTCATTATTTTATTTATTGGAGGCAACCCTTAACATTTATCACTGCCATTTTAATTTTAACCTACAGAATTGGAAGGATAGGAAATGGGCAGGGTGAAGTCATTACATGAATCACAGAAATGGTCAACATGCATCGTATTTTACCCATTCCGCAAAGAGAGCTAAAGGGGGTACGTTCTTTTGAGAAAAACCTAAATGGAATTGAGGTGGGTGGGAGGAAAAGTGTCCATCAAACAAACACCTATCATTTGTGAAACGGTTCTATTAGGGTGGTGGGGTGTGGACCATTAGTTTATCTTTGGCAGTGATCTTATATTTTAGGTATCTAGAGTGAGACGATATAGCTGGGCAATGGTTAGTTATAATGAGTGACATAGGTTTTAATTTTAAATCACAGCAAAAGATGATGATCACAGATTTAGCACCTTAGTTTGTACTTCCTCTGTACCTGAATCATCTATCACTGTAAAGCCTGAGCTTTAGGTGAGAAAGCTGTGTTCTTAGATAACTCCTCTGTGATGGCTGTAGGGCCGCGGTTTGCTCCAATCTAAGAGGTGGGTTCCTTATTAGAGAATGTAGGTATTCAATGCTAACTATGAGACGGAAGTCTTGAAGACATTTTATAGTGATGACAGGTGTTTTGGTTCAGGAATAGGCTGTTAACAAGTCAAATGCATATTATCCCCTCTTAAGCATTAACTCTTTTTAAGCAACAGAATTATATTTTTTGGCTTGAAATGGTGCTTTCTTCTATATTTGATTTCTCGGTTTTCTTAGTAGATATTACGGTCTCCTCCAGTATTTCTTCAAAACTTTCCCCTATCTGGGAGGTTTTCTTAGAGGTGACCTTAGAAGCCTCCTCCTCCTCACCCTCTTCCTCTTTCTTAAGAGACAGGCCAGTGGATGAGACTTTGGAGGTAGTAGAACTGAGGATTCTAGGCGGGAGCAGATAACCTGGATTGGGAAGTGGATTTAGCCCTAAAATGCTTGACCCACTGGTGCTAAAACGTGTCTCTTCGCCTTCCAGCAATTTCCTGTAAATGAAACAGAGAGAAAAAAAATCTCAGGAGGCTAACTTGCAACTTTAAAAAACAAACAAAACTTAACCCTGCAGGTCATACTTACATTAGAAAAATTCTAAAAGAAAAAGGAAAGAAAAATTCTATAAGATTTTGTGGTTTATTCATGAGATTGAGACCAATAGATATTGAACTCCAAGTCTCAAAGACTTGAGGTTATCTATCACATGCATGCACGCACACATGCACACACATCTTCCACACCCGCTGTGTTTACAGCACTGTCAAAGGGTAACCTAGCCTATTCACTAACATATTAACAAAGGGAAAACTTACAGTTCCCCTTGGCCTCATCACACCTATTTTTGGCACTTAGAGTCTACAAAGCTCTCTAGAGAAAAGTAATTTTGTTAATTAACACCATAAGTGCAATAGGAATAAGGAGGGGAGAAGTCCACAGAGGAGGAAAGAACTGCCTAATTCAGCCTGAACTTGAGATCTGTACTTTTTCAATGTGCAGGAGTACAAATGGAGTGGAACCAGGAACATCAAAGACCAGTGAATGAACCTGTTTCAGATCCCAGATTTTTCTCAGGCCAGCCTAAATGGCATCACAAAAGAGTGGCCCCAAAACCTTGTTTTTCGTAACTAATAGTTTTTATTATCCTTTCTTTAAAATCAGTGCTATCTTTCCTCATCCTCTCACCCATAAGAAACTGGAAAGACTAGAACCACTTATTTGGGTAATGCTGCCCCAGGTGACTGCATTTGCTCGGAGCGTGCCCTTTGATGTACCTGTAAGCTGCTATCTCAATGTCAAGAGCCATTTTGACATTGAGCAAGTCCTGGTATTCCCGAAGGTGGCGTGCCATCTCACTCTTGGTGTTCCGCAGATCATTCTCCAGTTGCCCAATGCTGTCCTGAAAAGTGACATAGCCGACATATTTAGGTCAAAACCAGCAGAAATTCATTGAGAGTCCCACAAGTCAAAGACTCTCAAGTGTGACTACACATTAAAATATCCAGAACTCTCTCCTCCCCATGCCCAGCCTAGATTGTGATTCATTTGTTCAGGGGTGTCACCTCCATTTTTTTACCATGCATCCAAATCTCCCCATGGTTCTCAACTGAACACTAAGGATATATATGGGAGAGAGAAAGAGAAAAATTGATGTAAGAGAGAAACATTAATTGGTTGCCTCCTGTATGCCCCTAACCAGGGATTGAATCTACAACCTTTTTTGGTCTAGGGGAGGATGCTCCAACCAACTTTACCACTGGCCAGGTAGGAGATATTTTCTTTTTTAAAATCTGCTTACCATCCCTCCCTTGCTTGTTGTACTTGCTGCTAACTAATTCACTAACTCATTTGTTGGATGTCCTTTCCATAACCCACAGCCTCAGGTTAGTAGTAGATTCAGAAAATTCCCCTTTGGAAAGCACAGAGAGGACAGCGGGTCTTTTCTGCCTCCATTCGTTTTGCTGGCTTCCTGGAGGTCTGCCTCTCAATCACTTCACTGAAAGCACTTCATGCAACAAATACGGAGGAAGCAGAAATACTCCATGGAATTTTTTTTTATCCACACGGCAGACTGAAATGATAATTTTTTTTTTAAAAAGAAACTTCTCTATGTCATAGTTTTGCTCCAAATTCTTCCAGGTGCAAACCCAGGCATAGAAGAAAAATAGCTTTACATCTGTGATTCTGGAGCAGCCAGAAGGACCTTTTGAAAACAGGTCCTATTTACCTGCTCAAAATCCTCCAACGCCTGTGGAATAAAGTCCCAACTCCTTTATGGCTTGAAATGGGCAATACACTCAACATGGCTTATACACTCCTCCTTACTCAGTGTGTTTCAGCTACCCTGGCCTTCTCTTTTGCTCCCTAGACTTAGCAAGATGCTGTCCCAGGCCCTTAGGCTATTTCCTCTGTTTGGAGTACTCTGGAGTGGGTCTTTACATGGCCCACTCCATGTCATCCAAGACTCAGTATAAATGTCCTCTACTCAGTCTTTCTGGCTTCCAACTTAAGTACTCTCTCCACACTTACCTCACACATTATCTTACCTCTAGCCAGGGCAGCTGTTAACCCATGAAAGAACACTGTGCAAATGAGAAAAAGATACCTCCAGTGGGAGGACAAATTTTTAAAAAGCACCCTGGATGGTATTGTTCAGTGGTTAGAGTGTTGACCTGTGCAGGATCCATCCCTGGCCCTGGTTGGGACATATGTGGGAGGCAACTATGGGTTATGATAATGATCAATAATTTTTTTTTATAATTCTGTGATGTCTTTTATCTTTTAGGTCAACTGAGGTATACCAGACTGCTTACTCTATCCTAAATGACCCCAAAGAGCAGTGTTTGAATTAGTGTTTTCTTTGTTGGTTACTCATTGGTTTTCTTTGTTCTGAAAGAACTAATTTGCTGCTATTTCTCCTTGAAATGCCTGACTCCTGTAGTCCCTTCTCCTTCTCTATCATGCTGCAGGCTCGAAATCCAAACAAAGTGCTCTAGAATCATGTCAAGTAAGAATGAATAGACTGAGGGCATCAGAGGGGTCAACTTCCTAATATATGATTTAGAAATAGATATTTTTTGACTCATTAGCAGGTCCTTTTTTTATAAAAAGGTTTTGTTTCACAGTTGTGTTTTCTGAAAAAGAGGTTATTAGGGAGTTGAGTTCTAGATAGATGAGATTTCCTTGAACTTCTTTTTGTTGCACATTCCACATGTCTATTTCATGGATCGGAGTAGATAAAAAGCACCACTTTGCACCTTTCAGAAGGAATTGTGCTGCCGGCTGATCATTGCTAGTCAAGGTCTCCTCTCTTTGTTTGTGCTCTTTGTTTCCCTACACCAGGCTGTCTTGCCTCGCCCTTCAAAAGCTCTGCCAAAGATGGCTTCCTGCTCACGAAATCGGAGCAGAGCACTGCAGTCTACCCCTCCCCCAACCACACAGCTGCTGCTGGCTTAGCCTGGGGGAATGGGACAGAGGCACTTCCAGCTCCAGCTGGGGTCTCTCCTGGGAACGATAAAGCAGGTGCTGAGCATCTTCCTCAGGGCTGGAAGGATATGGACTGGGAGGAAGAGAAAGAATTGGCTACACTAGCATCTTCAGTGAAGAGGAATGACAAACAGTGCTACAAATTTCACCACTTTTAGGGGCCCTCAGCCAGACAACAGTAGTGAATGCAGCCATCCAGAATGACTACTATGCATAATAAATTTAGGTGGGGAGAAAGGATTTTTATATGTGATCCACCCATGTGCCTTGTTCTCCCTCCTGCCTTTGTTTTATCCCCACATTTTTCTTTTTTTCCCCTACCATACTTTAAAATCTTGCATTATATGAGCTGGGAAATGTGCCTTAGGTTCTTGCACCCCAAAATCTATCTGAAGAACATCAGGATGCAGCATTTTTATTGAAAAACACTTATTCTTGGCCACACCTACTCAAACTACTGAATCCATATCATCAGGAGTGAGCTTAAGGATCTTTTTTCTTTTAAGCCCTCTAGTGACCTTGGTATGTCAATGGGTTTAGGAAGCACTAATTTCTATTTATTTTTGTAAAGGAGCTATCATGGTGGCCCCAGTAATACAGTAGGGTAGAGAGGGGCAAGAACAAAACAAAACAAAGCATATGGAAGAGTTCAAGACTAAATAAATGCAGCTTTTTTTCTTGAATTCAGGAATTGATCTATCAGGCTATAGATTTATGTGCAGGCACTGCCACCCCAAATCTCTAAGGGACCGGCCCCTTCCTGCTATTTAATTAGGCTATATTCCAGTCTCATACTGGAGAGAAGAGGGCAGATTTGGCTGCTCTCCCTGGAGAGCATTAAATAATGGTGATCGTGATTGTTCAGCAAGGTCTTTCAAGGAAAGCTTTAGCTTTCCAAGACTGACCATAGTACAGGGCCAGGGGGCCCAGTACCCTTCAAAAATGTCCGCAGATACCTTTGGAAGAATGGGGGCTCTCATGGTAGTGAAGCAGCCATGCAGGAACCCGAACTGCCCTGTTTTAGAAATGAAGAAGTCTTCAGCTAAAGAGGGTGATTGCATTTGGCTTTTGATGACAAAAGCCATAGCTCTTTATCATTTCTCCTGTTGCCTGATTTGGATCTCTCATGCACCACTGTGTACTTACTATGTCACCTTGAATCATTCTTTATCTGTTCAACATGTAATAAGCTTTCTCTCCTCAAATAGGCTGTCAGATCTCTGGGGCAGGGAAAGCAGGATTTTAATGGAGCCGTCCTCTGCCTCTAGTAGGGTGGCAAGCGTCAAAGGAAAAGGGGCCTACTACTAATCGTTGAAGCAGAAGAAAGAGAACAGCCTCCCAGACTGCAGTGAATGGGGCGGGGGAAAGGGGTGAGAGGGCAAGAGAACAATGGCTGACTCTCACTGTGGAGAAGGAAGCTTTTCATCTTCATCAGCATCAGCTTGTCAGATCAGCCAGAGGACACCCCTGTGTCTTCAAGCCTTCAGGTTCTGCAGGTGAAGATGTGAGCCCCTCTTTAGCCTTAGGGCCCAAGGGGTAGGAAATAGCTTTCTGCCTCTGATCTCTTCCACTCCATCAGCATGTCTACTGAGGCACTGAAAGCAAAAGTTGATGGGGGTCAGCACTGCAGAGCTGCGGACATGCGCAGTTTCCGTGTTTTATTCTCTCCTGAAGAGTTATGTCTACATGACCCTACTATTGTCTAACACTGGAAGCCTTTTAATGCAAACAAAACAAGCCAGACCATATTGTCATACCCCTTAGAATGCAGGAGCTGTAACAAGCAAGTAGAGGACTGGCAAAGCCCAATTCAGATGGCAGTTGTGGGTAAGTTATCCTTTTTGTAGAAATATTGGGCTAGCCCTTAGGAGATCACCTAGCTCATCTTTTGAGGCTTCTAGAAGAAAACACGAAACTTCAATGAACTAAATGTGACTAATCCAGACCTTCCAGGGACTAGGCCACATAGTGAAAAGTTCAAGTTACAGATCTTGAAGTAGAATAGAAATCTTCACTGGAATAGTACTGTAATTGCAAACTAACAAGAACAAATGGTCCAAGCAAGCTTTCTTCCTTTATCAAAGAAAGTAATTTATACTGAACAACAAATATCTGCACACCAATTCTTTATCTCCAGACTAAAATCATACGTTTGAGGTTTTGAACAACAAATATCTGCACACCAATAATTATTCTTTATCTCCAGACTAAAATCATACGTTTGAGGTTTCACTCCTTTCTTGTATGTATTTTATTAATGTTCCCTAAACCCTATTATTTTAATCAAATGTAAACTTTGATCTTGGCTAGAATGAATTATTTCAAGTTTCTGAATTATTAGCTTCTACCCCACAGAGCTTTTATTGTACCTTGAATCTGAACCACACTATTTAGGTTATTTTCTAGACCTTTCTCCTGCCTCTGTGCCCTTGTGGTGATAAGCCCAGAATGTTTTATATAGAAAAACTGAAGATGCAGTGGTCTTTGTTTGGAGGAAAAGGTAAGAAAAGAGCCAATCATAGGAGCTTAGAGGACAGGCAAAGATGAAAAATAAGTGGCCTATAACAAAGATAGAACCGATCTCTTTGATTAATCACATTCACTTAGATTGGGAAACTGTTAAGAAAAAGGGCATTTTCAAGTGGGACCTCACTGTTCCTGAGCAGATTAAGTGGTTTTTATTAAGTGCTAAGCCATCCATGAAAGTGACTATTGATGCTTTCCACGGGGTGACCTTTGATTGCAGGTAGCCAAGACTGATGTGTTGGTGTTGCAAAAGAAAAAGAAAATCTAAGCAGTTAATTGCCTACAGAGTCATAACTGGGACATGCGACAGGGGAGACATTTCTGAGATGGGAAGGATTCGAGATCAGCACCGAGGACAGCGCCCCAACCATTTGCATTGGCTAACTGGTGTAAAGCTTTCTTTAAGAAGAAATACCAATCGGTAGACAAGGGAATCGTGTGTGTGTGCGTGTGTGTGTGTGTGTGTGTGTGTGTGGTGTGTTCTGTGTATATGTGTGTTGGGGGGAGGGTAGAGCAAGAACAGGGCGGTTACATTAGCCTGACCACCCATCTAGTTGGTTCCCAATCTCTACTCCTTTGAGGATAAAAGTCAAGAAAATGGAGTAGAACCATTTCCAGTCCAGTCCAGCATTCCTCCCCCAACCCTAGGGCAGACCATACTCTATAAATATCTATTCCAGGGCGCACAGAAAACCTTTCAAAGTCAACAAAAGACGGCAAAGAGCCAAGAGCACCGCCAACCACGGAGCAGGTGTAACCCACCTCCGTTTGGGTGGGGAACTGTTCTTCAAGTCTTACGTGTGTTTATTCCCACTTGCTGACTGGGAGGCATAAGTTAGATTTTCGAAATCTGAAGAAGAGAAGCTAAGGGCTTCTTTGTGAGAAGGGTCCGAGAAGGTATGTGAGGGGCAGGAGAAGAGGGCGTCCAGGCCCCTACAATGATCAGTGGAGAGCCCAGAGCTTTTTGTTTGCCAAGGCCTCTAGTCTAGGCTCTTTCCTCCCTCCCCCTCCTCTCGGTTCCTTGGGCCACCATTGTGCGGGGAAATCGCAGGTATGCACAGGAGGGGACAGGGCGCCCCTCCCTCTCGAGCGCTTCAGCCCTTACCTGGTAGCTGGCCACTTCGGCACTGTGTCTCTCCTCCAGCTCCAGGATCTGCCTTTCCAGGGACTCATTGGCTCCGCGAAGGCCCTCGATCTCAATGGTGCGCGCCTGCAGCTGGCGCCGGTACTCGTGGATCTCCTCGCGGCTGGCCCGGATGGCCTCGGTGCTGCGCGCCGCCTGCTCGTTCAGGTTGGCGAACTTGGACTTGTACCACTCCTCGGCGGACTGCAGGTTTTTGGCAGCCAGGGACTCATACTGGGCGCGGATCTCCCTCAGCGCCGAACTCAGGTCTGGTTTAGCTACGGCCACATCCACCTCGGCCGCAGCCTGCGACGATGCCTGCAGCGTGGCCAGCAGCTCGGCCACCTCCTCGTCGTGCACCTGGCGCACGAAGGCCAGCTCATCCAGGAGCGACTCCACCTTCTTCTCCAGGTCCAGGCGGGCCAACGTGGCGCCGTCCACGTCGCGCTGCTGCGCCTTCAGG
>NW_005370043.1:2780717-2781060 GCF_000412655.1 Myotis brandtii
GCCTCCAGCTGGTCTCCAGAGAACGGTTCTGCGTCTCCAGCTGGTGCACCTTTTCGATGAACACGGCGAAGCGGTCGTTGAGGCCCTGCAGCTGCTCCTTCTCGTTGGTGCGGATGATCTTGTACTCGTTGGTGCGCGCGGCCGCCTGGCTCAGGTCCAGCCCATCGGACGCGGGAGGCCGGCGGTAGGAGCTGTCTCCGAACACCTTGCGGTAGGAAGAGGGGCCGCACAGGTAGTGCTCCGAGCTGAAACTCATGGTGCCAGGACAGCGCCCCGAGAGCGACTGCGGCCGCAGATACAAAGGAGAGGAGAGGTGCGCCAGGCGGGGCGCGGCGGGGCGGTG
>NW_005370043.1:2781310-2785490 GCF_000412655.1 Myotis brandtii
CTGCGCGCGCGCCGCAGACCTAGGGCGCCGGGACAGGCATTTGCGTAGGAGCCGCCCCCTAGTCTGAGGGTCCCTCCCCACTGAAAGTCTGGTTTGGAAATGACTTGAGCGCCGGGGTGCCTACCAATAAACGACTGGGATTTGTCATCCGGACACCACACGGCTCTGTCGCCTCCCTTGACCCTGTCCTAGGGTTTTCTGGGAGGTGTCCCGTAGGCCTGTTCTCCACCCCGGAGCTCCGAGGGTAAGGCCCTCTTTTTCCAGTTAGAGTGGGACCCACAGGGCGAGGCTTTGTTCCCTCCCTCAGCTTGTTCGGGGTTCCCAAGGGAAAAGTGGATCTGCGTCAGAGTACATCTCATCAGCGGTTCCTCTGCAGCTCCCGGGACCCGCAGAGGCCCGGAGGCTGCGGGAAAGCCTACGACGCCTCCGGGTGGGGGGGCGAGGTGGGGGAAGAAGCGAGGTAGGTAAAGTGCGCGCGCGGGCCTGAGTGGAAAGAAACGGAGGAGAGAGCTAGGATGGCCAAAATGGGCACAGCTGAGGCGCCCCTGCCATTTGTGTATGTGCGCTCTCGCGTTCACCACAGTCCTCATCACTGTCCGTTAATTACGACCACCCTCTTATTTTCCTTTTACTTGACCGTCTGGCCCGGTATGCATTTGAGATTTCAGTCTGTGTAAATCGTCATGTGGTTTGTGAGAACCTCTTCCTGTGGAGATCTCTCATTGGACAAAAGAGGTCCCTGCAAACAGACCCCTAGGAGTGGGGAAGAGTGATGGTAACTGAAATGGCCTCCTTTACTATGTATTGGGGGACTCAGAGAAGGATCTGGAAAGATGAGGCTGGGAGAAGTCGGTGTGGGGTCTGCATTATGTGATCCTATATAATAAAAGGCTAATGTGCAAATCAACCAGTAGGCTGAACACTGGTTGCTATGATGCACATTGACCACCAGGGGGCAGACGCTCAACACTGGCGCTTCCCCCTGGTGGTCAGTGCGCTCCCACAGGGGGAGCATTGCTCAGCCAGAAGCCAGGCTCATGGCTGGCAAGCACAGCAGCGGTGGCAGGAGCCTCTCCCGATTCCGCAGTGCTAAGGATGTCCGACGGGCCTAAGCTGGCAGTTGGACATCCCCTGAGGGCTCCCGGACTTTGAGATTATGCAGGCCGAGCTGAGGGACCCCCCCCCCCAGTGCACGAATTTCGTGCACTGGCCTCTAGTAATGTTATAATCTCTCTCAGGATGTGGCTATGACTTTGGAGAGAGAGTAGGAAGAACTGTTTAGTAGGTTCCAGAATTTCAGACTGAAAACATTTATTGATCTTGGGATATCAAGGAAGTAGCTCTAGGGTAAATTTTAGCTTCATGGGGGTGGGTGGAAGGTATTACCCGAGACAGACCACCAGAGAAAGGGGAAAGGGAGTTCTTTGAGACTTTGGAACATATTTCCTGGCTTTGTGCTTGGTTGTGGATGGTCAGGCCTTTTGGCCTTTTCACATCCTGTCACCTGGATCCTTATCACAGATCAAGGGACTCAATTCTCAGTGCTTTGGGCTCAGAAAGACCTCATGAGGTGAAGAATAGAAGAGTGCTCACACCGCTGAATAATATTCCTGGTTAGCCATTGTGCCAAGACTTTTGCATAGGTTTATCTCCTTCCCACCATTCTTCAAGGTGGCCCTTACCTCTTTCTTACAGATAAGAAACCGAGACTCAGTTGCAGCATTCTGCATAAATTCACCAGTATCAAACATACATTCTTTCCTCACCACATGATTCTACTTCTTAGAGTAAGGAAATTCTTGAAGTCTCATTAATTTCCAAGTAGCCAGAATAAGGCTAAGTGGTTTTCAGAAGAGTTTTGGCCAACAACAACATAGCAGACTGGTTTGTTATTGAAAGAACATTGGATATAGGGTCAGAGGTGATGGGCTTAAATTGTGGCTTCTGCCTTTACTAAGCATGTGGAGATAATAGCACCTACCTCCTCAAGGTTATGAAAGATTTAGTTGATGCATGTAAAGGTGTGTTGTAAGCTGTAAAGTATAAGGAGCTACTGCCATCATTGTCTTCTTTCAAATAAAGGGGCACTGCTTCACATATACCATCAACAGGCTATGAGTTGGGTTTAGTGGTGAAATTACAGAAAATTATACACCACATCCTTGTACAGACTGCCCTTTGGGAGAGAGAATACAACCAACCTTGATTGATTGTGGTTCTAGGGGTCAGTGTGAGTGTGGCTCACAGTTGTCCCACTGCAATATGGAAACAACCACAGGTAATTAGGAGATCTTACTTCTGGGCTATATTTCAATCTCATTTCAACCATGTTATTCAGGACTACTAAGAATCAGCAAAATGCCATGGCCGGAGTTTCACTTTTCTTTCTCCTTCCATCCACCAATAGAAGCAGTACTCCAAAGGCAAAACACACATAGAACAGAAGAAAGTATAGAAAAGACCCAAATGATCCAACAAAGAGGTAGTGGACTGGACAATCTAGAGAGGGCTGCAGTTTGCATTTACTGAACAGTTTTCTGATATTCCCAACTGAGATTCCCCCAGGGGACTTATACCTCCCCTTTCTTGGCAACCCACCTCATGGGCCAAGATGTGGCTTTAGTAAAAGCTGTACGACAGAGGAGTGATCTTGGCGGAGCCTCAGACCACAAGTGTTCCAGCTGGCCAGGTTTCCTGAGGGATTGCCCTGTCTTCATCTTCCTCTGATGTCAGACTTGGACACTGCAGACACATTGGTGTGTCATCCCCAGGTTCTCCCTCATACCATATCCTCGGTGGCCTCTCTGTGGCATTTTGCAGTGCTCACCACTCTCCTTTGTTTCAAGGATTCCATTTTCAGCCGTCTGCTTCTCTCTCTCACTCTCTCTCTCTCTCGTCAATAGAAACATATCCTTGGGTGAGGATTAAAAAAAATAACCTCAAATGTTATATATTATGTGTAACATTTTAGAAATGACAAAATTATAGTGATAGAGGACATATCAATGGTTAATGGGTTAGGTTGTGGAGAGGATGAGACTATAAAGGAGTAATAAAGAGGTTTTCTTTTTGTGGTGATGAACAGTTCTGTTACTCAAATCTATACCTGTGATAAAAATTCATGGAACGAGAAAGAATGAGAGCAAGATAAACTGAGAAACCTAGTGCAATCTAAATTCAAATAGGGTCTGTAGTTGAATTCATTTGTTGTATCAGTGTCATTTTGATAATGTATTATGGTTATGTAAGATGTTATCATGGAGAGCAAGCTGGGTGAATAGTATCTGAGAACTTTCTGTACTATTTTTGCAACTTATTGTGAGTCTTAAACTATTTCAAAGTAAGAAATAATTCTTTGAAAAAATATATGTGTTTATACAATTTTTATATCTGTATATAAATAGTCAAATGTTCTTTGGAGATACATGCTGAAGTATTTTGAGTTGCAATATCATGATTTATATAACTTTCTCTCAGATGTTTTGGCAAAAACAGTGTACACACAGAGAGAGAGGGGAGATAAAGCAAATGTGGGAAAAGTTAACAGTGAATATAGATGTTTTTCTTTGTCTTTTAACCTTTCTCTAGGTTTAAATTTTTTTATTAATTAAATCTTTATTGTTCAGATTATTACATTTGTTCCTCTTTTTCCCCCCCATAACTCCCCTCCACCCAGCTCCCACCCCACCCTCCTCCCTCACTCCCCACCCACTGTCCTCATCCATAGGTGCACGATTTTTGTACAGTCTCTTCCCACATCCCCCTCACTTTTCCATTCATTTTTAAAGAGAGTAGAAGGGACGGCGAGAGACAGATAGAAACATCAATGTGAGAGAGACATGTTCAACTCAGGTAAGTGCCCTTGACCTAAATCGAGCCTGGGACCCTTCAGTCTGCAGATTAACACTCTACCCACTGAGCCAAACCAGCTAGGGCTGTCCCCTCTTTCTTGCCTAGGCTAAAGCTCAAGGATGTACACCAACTCAGAAAGCACTTTAGGATGATGAAAGCCTTTAACAGACATACTTCCTCCTTTGTTCCCCTAAACACCCTTGTGAGATGGAAGGAGTATCATCTCTTCTTTTTAAAATATATTTTTATTGATTTCAGAGAGGAAGGGAGAGGGAGAGAGAGAAACATCAATGATTAGAGAGAATCATTGATCAGCTGCCTCCTGCAC
>NW_005370043.1:2786370-2800994 GCF_000412655.1 Myotis brandtii
CTCCCTGCAGGGCTTGGGCGGGGCGGGTCCCACGGGATCAACAGGGCAGGGCTAGCAGTTATGGCTGCTCTCAGAGGCCCAGCTTCTCAGTGTCTTGGCAATTGCTGCAAGCCCCTCCAAGAGAAAGCTGGCCTTGAGTTCCGACCGATGCCAGACAGTCCCGCTTTTCCCGTATGAGTCTGGGTCCCCAGAGACTCGCCCGGAACTGGAGCTCAGAGCCTGAGACTCCCTCCCGATTGAAAACGACAACCGCACCCTCCGCTGCCAGCCCGCTCCGTGTGTGCCTCTGTACCTTAGTATTTTACTTCCGCACTGCGCCTCCTCTGAGTCTCGGTATGCTTTTCTCTTTCCTTCTAGTTGTAGAATTTCCACTCAGCCAGCCTTCCTGTGGTTCTGGATGATGTCCGTACCGTCTTTTAGTTGTATTTTTGAAGTGGTTGTTCGAGGCAGCAAACTCCGGTGTTTACCTATACCGCCATCTTTGGAAGCTCTCCCTCTAGGTTTAAATTTTTTTATTAAGTTAAGAGAAATTATTAATGCATAGGCAGATAGATAAATAGGTAAAGTAAGCCAAAAAGACAGTATCACCCAAATCTGGGATTGAACCAATGACCTTCAATCTAACACTCTCCTAACTTCGGCTAATTATGAAGCCTCTCTCCCCTCCCTCCTGCCCAACAATAGAAAAATCCTGCTTGTTCTGGAGTAACAGAATAAGGTCAGAATTCACACTATTGTGAGTATTTCAAATGCAACTTCAAGTCCTCGGTGTTACCATAGTCATCTAAGGAACATTTACTGGTTCCTGGCTACATGCCAGCTTCTGGAATTACCATAATGAATATAGATAGAAAAGATTTAAAATTTTCACTTTCTCAGATTAATTTAATTTTTTTATAAATGTGGAATCATATGCATTTTATATACTGTTTTGGACTTTCTTTTTTCACTTTGTAAATTGTAGCCATTTCCCCACATTAGTAAGATAGATCTATTTACTTACCTTTACAATTTAGTATAGTGTTCAGTTGTATGGGTGTGCTATAATTTGTTAAATCAATCTCTTGTTGGACTTTGTGTTATTTCTAGTTTTTACCTATGAAAAATATCCTAGCCCTGGCCAGTGTGGCTCAGTTGGTTGAGTCTTCCTGAACACCAAGAGGTCTTGGGCTTGATTCCCTGTCAGGGCACTTGCCCATGTTGTGGACTCGATTCCCAGTGGGGGTATGTGCAGAAGGCAGCTCATTGATGTTTCTCTCCATCTCCTTTCCTCCCTCTAAAATCAATAAAAACATTTTAAAAATAAAAAACAACCCCTGCCCTAGGTGGTTTGGCTCAGTGGATAGAGTGTCAGCCTGTGGACTGAAGGGTCCCAGGTTCGATTCTGGTCAAGGGCACATGCCTGGGTTGCGGGCTTGATCCCCAGAGGGGATCTCTCTCTCATCACTGATGTTTCTATCTCTCCCTCCCCCTTCCTCTCTGAAATCAATACAAATATATTTAAAAAAATAAAAATACCCTAAATTAAAAAAAACCCACATTACTTGAGTGAAATCCAGAGTTTAATCTCTGCTTTAGTCAAACAACCAACATTTATTGAACACCTACTGTATTTGATGTTGTTTGTGTCAGTTTATGTGAGAGAAGACATGGGACATGGTCACGACCCCTTGAAGAGTTATGGCTAACCTGAGGTTCTAACTTAAGGACCACCATAAGGCAGTATGTATTTGACTGCACACCATATATGCTAAATACTCAGAGGGAGCCCCCCCCTCCCGTATGTGACAGGTTTTAGGTTACTTATTTTTTCTGCCAAGTTTTTTTACCCTCCACTAAAAGATGCTTGCATGAACATATCATTAAGGCAGGTGGGGAGGATCATGCTCCAAACTTTCTGGAAAAGGGGGGATATATTTTAAAAAGACACACAAAAGACCATGATATCAAGCTAAGTCATACTCCTATTTGTCCTTTGTCCATAAAAATTAAACTATTTCTACCTACATAGAAGATAAACAGTTATGAATCCTTTGGTATGGCTCAGTTGATGGTGACACATCAATTTATGTGGTTGTAGTTTCACAAGTTTGTGTTTACAGAGTGTAGTATTGTGTTGTTTGATGCATAACCATTTCTCCTCTTGCTCTTGTTCCATATTTTTTCTTAGGGCATTTGGGGTTTATTGATGACCATTCCTATTTAAAAGTAAAATCAAAACAAAAGTTACTATGTTTTGGCCTTAACATTCCATCTGTGATTCCCTCCTTCCCTCCCTCCCCATGCTTTTAACCTTCCCAGAATTATCTCTTCACTCACCTCTCCTAAATCCAGTTCAGAAGTTAGGCTGAACTGGAGTTGCCTGGGCTCTGGGAGTAGGAGAAACAGGAAGGCGTGCCTAGTCAGTCACATTTCAGGACCTTGGACAGCTCCCCGGCTTTCCTAGAGTAGGTGTTGCTTTTTCGACATCGCAAAATGTCTTTTTTTTGGTGGCGTCTAAACAGCATATTTTTGCTGATGCTCAGAGAAAGGATTCCAGTCAGCAAATATTTCAGGATTATTAACTGCCTGGCTTTGGGAGACAAAGAGCTTAGAGGGCTCCCTTTCCCCCAGCATTGCTTGCACTTACATGTCTACCAGGGCCTAAAAAAAATCCTTCCGTTCAACTCAGCAAACTTATGTGGGTCAAGCTTTTCCCTCCATGGAAAGAGAGCTGCCTGAAGACAGATACACGCTGAGAAGGGGAGCAAAGGGACTCCAGTTTGAGTGAGAAAATAATCTCTTCTAAGGGGTGGTCTCCATGGGGACTAGAGGAGAGAGCACCAGAGCGTTGGGGGCCCACAAGGGCCAGGAGAGGGAATAACAGGATGAAGTGGAGAAGAGAAGCATTCAGGGAAGTCTGGGGTCTCTGAAGGCAGATGTGGTGAGCTTTGCATTGTTCACACCTGAGCACACAGACAAAGGAGAACCCTCATACTTCCCTAAAGTGAGACTTTTCCAAAGTCTCCTCTTACATATACACATAGCAAGAGTCATTAGACTCATTTTTGAAAGATATTTATATGATTCAATATACTTTGTCTTCTTTGTTCCTCACAACAAACAGGGTTTTATTATCTCCATTTTCCAAATGAATAAACAGAGAGGCTGGGTAACTTGCCTAAAGTATCACAGCTACAAAATGGCAGAGCTGGGTCTCGAACCCAGTTTCTCTGACTCCAAGCTGGTGTTTTTTTCCATCATACTGTGTCCCTAATAGGGTCTTTGTGTGTGTGGTAAAATATATATAACATGATTTTTACTATTTTAACCATTTTATTTTATTATTTTTTTTAAAAAAATATATATTTTGTTGATTTTTTACAGAGAGGAAGGGAGAGGGATAGAGAGTTAGAAACATCGATGAGAGAGAAACATTGATCAGCTGCCTCCTGCACACTCCCCACTGGGGATGTGCCCGCAAGCAAGGTACATGCCCTTGACCGGAATCGAACCTGGGACCCTTGAGTCCGCAGGCCGGTGCTCTATCCACTGAGCCAAACCGGTTAGGGCTATTTTAACCATTTTAAAGTATACAATTCAATTTCATTAAGTATATTCAAAATGTTGTGTAACCATCATCACTATTTATTTCTAAAACTTTTGTGTCATCCCAAAAAGAAACTTTTTATACATTAGTAACTCCCAAGGCCCCCAGCCTCCAGTAATATCTATGTTCTGTCTGATTTTGACAATTCTAGATACCTCATGTAAGTGGAATTATACAATGTTTATTCTTTTGTGTCTGGCTTATTTTATTTAGCATAATGTTTTTTTTTAAATATATTTTATTGATTTTTTACAGAGTGGAAGGGAGAGAGATAGAGAGTTAGAAACATCAATGAGAGAGAAACATCAATCAGCTGCCTCCTGCACACTCCCTTCTGGGGATGTGCCCACAACCCAGGTACATGCCCTTGACCGGAATCGAACCTGGGACCTTTCAGTCCGCAGGCCGATGCTCTATCCACTGAGCCAAACCGGTTTCGGCTAGCATAATGTTTTCAAGGGTCATCTATGTTGTAGTATTCATTAGAACTTAATTTTTTATATAGCCTTTGGGGTCTTGTGATTGCAAAGGCCACCAGAAATAATGAGGGGTTATTGTAAGCAACCTTGTAAAATTAAGGAAGACAGAAATCTCAGCCACATGGCTAGATGTTCAGAAATAGCCATATGGCTGGACTTACTGAAACTTAAATACAGTTTGGAATCCAATCAGCACAGCTTTAGGGACTAAAATATCTCCTTGCCCCTTTTGTGGCAGGAATTTGCTGTTTTCTGATACTCGGTCATTTTGCCAACTTAGTGATATTTTGCTTTCACAGCTCCTGTATGGCCTGGCACTACCAACCACCTACCTCTTTTTCTATCAAAAGCAACTCTCAGGCTTTTGCTGACTCCATATTTCTATAATTTCAATGATTTCAATGATATGCTATCCTTTTTCTCTTTGTACCCTTTATCTCCTACACCCACTATCAACTGACGGACTCCAAAATTCGGCTTCTATTTTCTGGTTGGCCTGGTTAGTTGCAGTCATCTTATACCTTACCACCTCATAAGCCACCTGCATAATTAGCAATCAGTTGCCCTTTATTCAAGCGTCTTCCTCTGCTCTGATCAGTGGTGGCCAGGGTGACAAGTCACATGCTATTGAATATGGCTCTTAGTGGGAAAGACCTGCCTATCTTGGGAGGAGGTTGGGGGCATGGTAGGCAGGCACCCAGAGAGGCATTGACTTCAATCCTCTATCTCAGCTCTACCACACTATGCTATGAAGCTGTCTATTGCACTTTAACCCTATAGCCTACATCTACTTCTGTGATTCACAAGTCACAGAGCAAAGGTGTGTATATGACTGAGTTGATGTGGACTAAGGAGGCATTTCTGCACTTATTTTTAGATTATACAAATAATTGCCATATGGTGATATGTAGTTTGGAGTTGCTTGAAATATCCCTAGCTTAACATCAAGCTGCCTACTTATAGTTTCTGAATGGGTTGTTTCTCTTAAGAATGAAAATCTGTTTTCAGTTCTCTTGCCAAGTCTGCAGTAAGAGGAAGGCATTCGGAACACAGGGCACCCTGAGGTGTTAACAAATCCATGAAGTGGGTTCCATTTCCTCTAAACATAGGAAAAAGGAGACTGGATTCTTAGAAACAGGCCATTTTTAGTTCTGTGACTGTGACAGAGAATATAGTGCTGACCAAATAAGTACTCTCATGCCACTCTCTTCCTGCTACATTTCCCAGCCTCTCTTGTAATTAGGTTGGGCCATGTGACTAATTCTGGTCAAAGGGCTGTGAGAATAAGTGATACCTGTTCTCCACACTTTATCTTTCTGGAAGGTATCAGTGGAAGTGGTAGAACCCACAATACAGAAGCAGACTGGATCCCTGAGTCATCATCAGGAGTGGTGCAACCTGGGGAGTCTCCTGGCCTGCATAGGACTTTTTGTGAGTAGTAAATAAACCTCTATGGATTATGCCCTGAAGATTGGGGTTTGGTTTGACTTTACTGCAGCATAACCTAGAGTCACCCTGATTAGTACAGTCACTAGCCAACAGTGTGAGCTTGGACAAATCCTCATCTTCGTCTGAAACATAAGAGTTGCCCCAGATAATTTCAAAGGTCACCTTCTAAGATTCTCTGATTCCTAATTGACCATGTCCTGTTTACTTTTCTGGGCAAGGTTTCTGTCTACTTCTTTTCATTCTTTCTGTCACCAAGGTATATTACGTCTCACTTGAGCCCTTTCAAAAGCCTTCTATGTCTTTAGGCTCATGCATGTCAGCCTTCCCACTTCTTCAGAAGCCTTCCCTGGCTACTCCACTGCTGCTGAACAAAGTCCACATGGTTTCTTAATAATGAGGTCCTTAATAATCTGTGGTTGCTTATTTGTACAAAGCTCTTTCCTTCTGACTATACTGTGGTTGGGCTTCTTGAGGTCCAATACCATGTCTGGTTCAGTTTATCCTCCCACACAACTAATGCTTATTGAAGTAGCAAATCGAATATCACCAAGCTAAGAATAAAGCCCTAATAAATTTATAGAAACCACCAAATGAATTGTAATGTTGATGTTTTCCAGTAGCATGCCTACCAGCAACATACAGAACATGTGTATATTAAAATGCAGAGTATGTGTGTGTTAAAGTCCACATCCAATGTTGATTGAAGACTATGTGAAAGGTCGTTGTGCAATAAGAGAGGTAAGGGAGTTACAGAGATGTTAGGCAAGGTCCCTGCCCTCCAGGGGACAAGGGGTCTGTTTGGGTGGGTGGGGGGTTGCAGGAAGCAGTCTGCTTAGAACAGCAGTGGAGTCCTTAAAGTCACTTCCTGGGGACATCAGCAAAAGGAAACTACCCTTTACATCTTACTTCCTAGTTCAAACAACAGTTTCATAAGAATCCTGTGAGGTGGCTATTAGTATTTTTATTCTGCTGATGAGAAAAAATATTGAGAGGTCAGGGATTTGCCCAAGGTTAAAAATCCAGGCTTCTAACTCAACAGCTTGTATTGTGTTATCCACTCCACTGTTGTGTCTCCAACAAGAGAGAGTATTATGGGCGCTTTCTCCCAGTTTAGAATGCTGTTTAAATCCTCTTTAAAATCATAAAGCTCAAAGGCTGAAGCTGGGATATACAATGTTTATCTGGACCATCTAGTAGTTCCAGAAAGAAAGGAAATGCTCAAAAACAAACAACAAAGAAATAAAATTTTTAAAAGATGGGGTATGGCCTCGGCCAGTGTGGCTCAGTTGGTTGGGCATCATCCCATGCACCAGGAGGTCACCAGTTCACTTCCCCCATCAGGGCACATGCCCGGTTGTGGGCTCAATCCCCACTAGGAGGCTGCAGGAGGCAGCCAATAGATGTTATGCTCACACGTCGATGTTTCTCTCTTCTCTCTTCCTCTAAAAGTCAATAAACTATTAAAAAATAAATTAAAGATGGGGCAAGTTTAAAGGACATATGGGCCATCCTGAAAGATTCCTAATAGCCAAATCAGGAACAATTTGAGCAACAAAGTAAATTATGATGGTAATGGATTATGACCCAAAGCATAAAATAAACATCTATGAGCCCGTACTGCTATAATTAAAAAATTGAATTAAATAAATAAATGGGGAAGAAGGAACAAATCTCCTTTATAGAAGAATTCTAATTAACACATGTAAAAGGAATGAGAGAAACATAAAATCACCATTAGCACACCACAGTAATAGTTGCTCCAGGCAAGATTTACTGGTGAAGTTAATATTAATGAGCAAAACTTTAAGGCAAAACAGGATATTTGCATAGCCTCAAAGTATAGACCCTCAGATATTTATTAATCGTCTTGTTTTTAACATATGTCTAAAAATGCTTTGGTACTCCTCCCTCCACAATGTAAAGTTTAATTTCCCTCCCATTAAGTGTGGGCTAGATTTAATGATATGCTTCTTTTTTTTAATTCATTTTTTATTTCAAGAAAAACTATTTTAAATATGATAATGTTACATGCAATAAACATTAATATTTTAGGAAAAACGATCTTAAATATACTAATACAGCAGTAAACATATCTCAAGAAAAAATGATTTTAAATATAATGTTACATGCATTAAACACCAATTATTCAAGAAAAACAATCTTAAATATTACATGCAATAAATATTAATATTTCAAGAAAAAAAGGCTTTTAAGTATAATAATATTACCAAAACTGTACTAACATAGTATGATATCACAAAAGTTGTAGGAAATATTAAAATTCTGCAAATAACAGGATTACTTCTATTATATTCTAAAATATTTTTTTCCCTCTGGCTCTATTTTTGTTCATCAGTTTATGTTGTTCACAAATGAGTGAGATCATGTGATATTTATCTTTCTCCAACTGGCTTATTTCACTTAGCATAATGCTCTCCAGGTCCATCCATGCTGTTGCAAATGATAGGAGCTCCTTCCTTTTTAAAGCAGCGTAGTATTCCATTGTGTAGATGTACCACAGTTTTCTAATCCACTCATCTGCTGATGGGCACTTACGTTGTTTCCAAATCTTAGCTATTGTAAATTGTGCTGCTATGAACATAGGGGTGCATATATCCTTTCTGATTGGTGTTTCTGTTTTCTTGGGATATATTCCTTGAAGTGGGATTACTGGGTCAAATGGGAGTTCCATTTTTAATTTTTTGAGGAGATGCCATACTGTTCTCCAGAGTGGCTGCACCAGTCTGCATTCCCACCAGCAGTGCAAGAGGGTTCCTTTTTCTCCGCATCCTTGCCAGCGCTTATCGTTTGTTGATTTGTTGATGATAGCCATTCTGACAGGTGTGAGATGGTACCTCATTGTCATTTTGATTTGCATCTCTCAGATGATTAGTGACTTTGAGCATGTTTTCACATATCTCTTGGCCTTCTTTATGTTCTCTTTCAAAAAGTGTCTATTTACGTCCTTTGCTCTTTTTATTTTATTGGATTGTTTATCTTCCTTTTGTTAAGTTGTATGAGTTAGTGATATGCTTCTAATGAATAGAGCAGGAGTCAGCAAAGAAACAAATAGGAACTATATTAGTCTCTGTGAGTTGTACAGTCTTTTTCATTTTTTTAAAATATATTTTATTGATTTTCCACAGAGAGGAAGGGAGAGGGACAGAGAGCCAGAAACATTGAGAGAGAAACATCGACCAGCTGCCTCCTACACACCCCCTACTGGGGATGTGCCCACAACCAAGTACATGCCCTTGACCAGAATCGAACCTGGGACCCCTCAGTCCACAGGCCGATGCTCTATCCACTGAGCCAAACCGGTTAGGGCTGTACAGTCTTTTTCATAACAATTTACCTCTGCTATTGTAGCATGAAAGCAGCCCAAGAGCATATGCAAATGAATGAGTGTGGCTGTGTGCCAATAAAATTTTATTTACAGAAAGAGGCAGCAGGCTAGATTTGGCCTTGCAGCCATAGTTTGCGACCTCTGGAGTAGTAGTCCTGCCTTACAAGAAATGCTAAAGGCAATCCTTCAGACTGAAATGACACGACAATAATGCAAAACCACATGAAGAAATAAAGGATGCCATTAAAGGTAATGCCATAGGTAAATATAAAAGACAGTGTAAATGTTTTGGTAACTCTTGTTTTTCTCTTATTAAATGATAGCTACATAAATCAGTATTAATGCATCTGCATCGATGGGCACACAATGTATTAAGATGTAGTCTGTATGACAATAATGGTACAAAGAAAGGGGAAAGAACAGAGGTATATGAGAGTAAAATTTTTTTTTAAAGACCACAAGGCTGATCTTTTTTTTTTTTTTTTTAATGTTTTTTTCTTCTTCTTGATTTTAGAGAGGGGGAGAGGGAGAGAGCGACAGAAACATCAATGATGAGAAACACTGTCTGGGCTACAATGAACATCTTGAGTAATAAAATTCTACTTCTCATCCACCTGGTTGTTGCTCAGCGGTTGAGCATTGACCCAGGAACCAAGAGGTTATCAGTTCGATTCCCAGAGAGGGCAGTTGCCAGGTTGTGGGCTCAATCCTCAATGGGGGGATGTGCAGGAGGCAGTCAGTCAAAGATTCTCATCATTGATGTTTCTCTCTCTACTGCTCCCTTCCTCTCTGAAATCCATAAAAAATATATTTAAAAAATATGTTCATTATAATTTCAATTATAGTTGTCCACAATCTAAGGACAATTATTAAGAAATTAACTAAAAAACATATGGTAAAAAGAAAATGCAAGGGAGTTAAAAATGGTACATTTAGAACATATCTAATCAACACAAAAGAGAACAGTAATGGAAAAATGGAGGAACAGAAAAGACATAAGACATATTAAAAAAAACAAATAGCAAAATAACAGATGTAAATCTTACCTATGATCCACTACATTAAATATTAATGGTTTGAATATTCCAATTAAAGAGTAGAGAATGTGATAATGGATTTTTAAAAAATGATTCAATTACATGCTATCTATAAGAGATTCACTTTAGATTCAGAGACACGGATAGGTAGAAAGTAAAAGGATAGAAAAAGATATTCCATGCAAACATTAACTAAAAGAGAGCTGGATTAGCTATACTAATATCAGACAAAACAGACTTTAAGCCAAAATTGTTATAAGAGCCCTGGCCTGTGTGCTTCAATTGGCTGGGCATCATACCGTGCACCAGGGAGTTGTTGGTTCAATTCCCAGTCAAGGGCACATGCCCGGGTTGCAGTCTTGATCCTTGGTAGGATATTGTACTCTGCATTGATGTGTCTCTCTCTCCCTCCCCCCAAATAAATAAATAAGCTATACTTAAAAAAACAACCTAAAAATTGTTACAAGAGACAAAGAAGGATATCATATAACAATTGAGAGGAGTTGGCATAGGAGATGAAATTTATTCTGTTGATTTGTAATAGGCACTCATGGGTTCAAACACATTCTCTTCCACTTACTAGCTGTATGACTTTTAACCTTTCGGAGGCTCAGTTTTGTCATCTATAAATTGAGATAATATTTAATTTGCAGTAGAGTTGCATTAGAATTATCATGAGGCATGTTTGTAAAAGTACCCAGCACTGTTCCTGGTCCATATGAGGCACTCTTAAATATATAGCTTTTAAGGAGTCCTGTTGATCATTTCAGTTCATGCTCTGGAGCCCAGAGGAAACATTAAGAAAACCAGTGCATTATATCAAGGAGCCAAAGTGTGGAGAGAACTACACACATCACATAATCAAGTACAGACTGTGAGTTCTGTAGAGGTTAGGAAGAGTGAGGGAGAGCTGGCTGGTGTGCTCCAGGGTGGCCTTCTGGAGGAGATGGGCTTTGAGCAGGTCTGAAGGAGGTTTAGGGTTTGGATGAGCCACTGGTGGGGAAGTGCAACAGGGTGAGCAGAAGCGGTAAGGGAAATGTAAGAGTACAGAAAGAAGACCGGTCCTTCTGGAACAGAAAGTCGAGCTTGGGGAATGTCTGGGGATAATGAGTGGTTTCAGGTGAGAAGGAAATTCTCGGGGAGAAGGGGGTGTGAGGGGTGCGGGAAGAGATTGGACAAAAATCTTAACAACTATGGATGAGGACAGTGGCGGGGGGTGGGGGTAAGGGCATGCCAGGTGGAGGGGAGCTATGGGGGAGAAAAAGAGGAACATCTGTAATCTGAACAATAAGGATTTATTAAAAAAAAAATAAAGTAAGAGAGAGTAAATTACCTAATGGAAACCCAAGATGGGGAGGCCTGCTGGCTTTATTGCGAACATTCTTTTTTTTATGAACATGCAATCGATAATAAAGTGTATACATCCTGTTTAAAAAAAAAAAAAGAAAGAAAGAAAAAGAAAAACCCCTGGAGGCGGGAACCTTGTGTTTCCCAGGCGGTGCCTAACTTTCCCCAGTCAGCCCTGAGAGCACCCAGCAGACGCATCAGGTTTCTGGGCTACCACCAGGGAGCAGTATGACCCAACAGCTTGGAGCTTCTCAGTTCAGTTCATTTAGAACTTTTTTTTAGTTCCGATTTTGTGCCAGGAGCTGAGCTAGGAACTTAAAAGTATCTCCCCACCCACCTAAGGCTCTAACACTTGTGGAGGGCTTTGCACGAAGGTTGCAATGCATTTTCCTCGGAGATCTCTTTTCATACTGACCACAAACCTGTGTGGTCTCCATTTGTTAGTCTCATCACCATGGAGGAACGGATGTTGGGGATTTTAAGTGAATTATTGACGTTCAAATGGACTGTGAGGGAATCTGAATTGAACTCAGGGCTATAATCTCCATCCTGTGCCCTCCACTATAACCTACATAAGGATATTAGCACAACAATGACTTACATTAATAGTTATTAAAAACCAATATTAGAATTTCAGTTTGAGAAGATGAAAAAGGTCTGAAGATGGATGATGGTGAGGGCTGCACAACCTTGTGAATGTACTTAATGTCACTGAACTGTACACTTAAAAATGGCTCAATGGTGCCCAGCCAGTGTGGCTCAATGGTTGAACATCGACCTATGAACTAAAAAGTCACGGTTCGATTCCCAGTTGGGGCACATACCTGGGTTTCGGGCTCCATCATCCTCAGCGGGGAGGGGGTGGACCATACAGGAGGCAGCTGATCAAGGGTTCTTTCATCGTTGATGTTTCTATCTCTCCCTTTCCCTTCCTCTCTGAAATCAATAAAAATATTTAAAAAAATAAATTTTGTTATGTATATGTTACCACAATTTTAAAATAGTAACTACTATTTGAAGGACCTAAGGCAGAATCAGAATAGAATATTTTTACATCAGTTGTCAAACAATAGTTTAAAATGCATGTTTTTGCCCTAACCGGTTTGGCTCAGTGGATAGAGCATCGGCCTGCAGACTCAAGGGTCCCAGGTTTGATTCTGGTCAAGGGCATGTACCTTGGTTGCAGGCACATCCCCAGTAGGGAGTGTGCAGGAGGCAGCTGATCGATGTTTCTCCTCATGTTTCTCCTCATCGATGTTTCTGACTCTCTATCCCTCTCCCTTCCTCTCTGTGAAAAACCAATAAAATATATTTTTAAAAAATGCATGTTTTCTAATTAATACTGTAAAAAGTCATTGATAGCTAATACTGGTGTTTTAATTAGTTTGTTTTTTAAATCCTTACCTAAGGATATATGTTTATTGATTTTATTTATTTTTTTAAATATACTTTATTATTTTTTACAGAGAGGAAGGGAGAGGGATAAAGAGTTTTGAAACATCAATGAGAGAGAAACATCAATCAGCTGCCTCCTGCACACCCCCTCCTGGGGATGTGCCCGCAACCAAGGTACATCCCCTTGACCGGAATCGAACCTGGGACCCTTCAGTCCGCAGGCCGACACTCCATCCACTGAGCCAAACCGGTCAGGGCTGTTTATTGATTTTAGAGAGAGATGAAGGGAGAGAGAGAAAGAAAAAAAAAATCAACCTATCGACCCGTTGACTCCTGTATGCACCTGACCAGGGATTGAACGAACACACAACTAGATATGTGCCCTGACCGGGAATCAGATCTGCAACTTTTTGGTGTACAGGAAAATGCTCCAACCAACTGAGCCACTCGGCCAGGGCCATAAATAATAGTTTCATTTTTGCTTGATGACGATAAGTAAAGAATGTATATTAATTGAAATGCTATAAAAATTGGCATATTAGAATATTTTATAAATAAGAGGCAGCTTGCCCTAACCGGTTTTGCTCAGTGGATATCGCGTCGGCCTGCGGACTGAAGGGTCCCGGGTTCGATTCCAGTCAGGGGCATGTACCTTGGTTGTGGGCACATCCCCAGTGGGGGGTGTGCAGGAGGCGGCTGATCGATGTTTCTCTCTCATCGATGTTTCTGGCTCTCTATCTCTCTCCCTTCCTCTCTGTGAAAAATCAATAAAAATATATTTTAAAAAAAATAAGAGGCAGCTTACAGAAATCAGAAGACACTGTTTTAAAGGTTTTAGTAAGGATATTCACTTTTTAAAATGTATATAGAAAAAATATATAGGCAGTTCAAATGCACTGCGGCTGTTACTGTTCCTCTTAAAATGAAAAAATAAAAGTGGCATTGATAATAATAGTTAATATTATATAGTAGTAGCTGTCTTTTAAAAGCACTTATGAAGTTATTAATCATTTAATTCTCACAACCACCAATTAAGTAGTATTATTTTCATTTCACAAATAATTGAATCACTTGGTCTGTCTTACCCTTCCACCCCCAACAACTCTAGTATAGGCTGTGATGTGCACCTAACTGATGTGAAGTGTGATGTTGTGGAAAGACCATGGTCTTTGGATCTGACTGACCTGGGGCTGATATGGGCTCTGCTCCTTTATCAAGTTACTTAATCTCTCTGTGCCTCAATTTTTTCACTTGTAAAATAGTGATAATAATAGTACCTACTTCATAGGGATGTTGTGATGAGCAAATGCAATAATGTAAATGTAAAATACTCGGCACAGTGCTATGACATAATAATCACTTTAAAATGATGGCTGGTCAGCGAGAAGGCTGGGGAGGGTTGGGGGGTGGGGGTGGGGATAAGAGATCAACCGAAGGACTTGTATGCGTGCATACGAGCATAACCAATGGACACAAGACACTGGGGGGCATGGGAGGCTAGGGGAGGGTCAAGGGGGGAAAAAAAAAGGAGGCATATGGAATACTCTTTGTAATACTTTAAGCAATAAAACAATTAAAAAAATTTAAAAAAATGATGGCTGTTGTTATTTGCACACAGTAGAATGCTCAGAAAATAATAAATAAATGGATGGGTGTGTCTTGAGAGAGTACCTGGAGTGGCCCTGGCCTTCCTGGGGGCATTGGAAGAAGGAGTCACAGAGCAGAGGGAGGGTATTTGGCCCAATCAGCTTAGCTCATGGAATGATAGGACTGGATGTGGTTCTTTGAGTTCAATTCCATCATTTTACAGAGAAACCCAAGCTCAAGAAAGAGGGTAAGTCACCCCTTCCTGCCAATCAACCAGGAAGTTACCGTGAGAAGCCGTCTGGTGTGGTGAAAGCCTCTTCCCAGGGTGGGTGAGTCAGGCCTGGGTGTCCTCAGATCTTTTCTGAGAAGTGTTCACCTCTACGCCCCACCCCCCA
>NW_005370043.1:2801030-2810384 GCF_000412655.1 Myotis brandtii
CCCCCTCCTTTTTTTTTGCAGGAGTGGCCAAGAGGATCATGAAACTGGGAAATGGAAATTTTATCCTAGTTTCTAGGGCAAGGAGTAAGGAGAGGCCAGGGGCGGAGCCCTGAGTACCCAGCCCTAGCACACCTTTGGTTAATATTTATTCTTTCTCCTTCCTCTGCCCGGAAACCGAGGGGAAGTGAAGCAGCAGCTTGTGAGGCAAGATCCCAAGGGCTCAGAGAAGCTTGTTCCTGTGAGAGATGACTCAGCACAGGCCTCAGAACCCCAGGGAGTGTCCCCAGCCTGGATTCTGCGTAGGCCCATGCCACTCGGTGGGCCACTGTGTCTGCTACTGTTCCTCTGCTCAGAGGAGATTCAGTCTCCTCAGAGCCTGAGACTATCCTGGCAGCCCCCAGCTAACAAGTATGTAGTAGAATCAGGGTCCTCATGGTTTGATCTCCCAATAATGCGCTTCCCCTTGAAGAGACTCGCTTCATGTCTTGCCTGGTTGCAGCGACCCTTCTCTTTAGACCAGTGATGGCGAACCTATGACAGGCATGTCAGAGGTGACACACGAACTCATTTTTTTTGGTTGATTTTTCTTTGTTAAATGGCATTTAAATATATAAAATAAATATCAAAAATATAAGTCTTTGTTTTACTATGGTTGCAAATATCAAAAAATTTCTATATGTGACAGGGCACCAGAGTTAAGTTAGGGTTTTTCAAAATGCTGACACGCCGAGCTCAAAAGGTTCGCCATCACTGGTCTAGACTCTTGTCAGTACCACCTCCAGACTAGGCTTTCTAAGACAGAAATCAGCACGCTACTCCTAGAGAGTAAGTACCTCACTGCCTGTACATTGAGCTCCAGACGCGTCAGCACTCCGTGGTACTGACCAAAATTTCTGCCTCATCTCAACTCCTTTTCCCAACATACACCCCATACTCTAGCTCAGGGCTTCTTGGTATGGTCTATGGACCACCTTATTCAGAATCATTGAGGAAACTTGTTTTAAAATGCAGCTTCTTGAGCCTACTGAATCAGTTGCTCCTGGGACACGGGAATCGGCATCTTAGTGATACTGGGGCTGATTCTTGTGCAGACGGCCATTTAAGAACTGCTCTGCCAAACCAGACTGTTACGTTTCCTGACAGTCTCTGGGCCCTCCGTGTCCTTTCTCATGCCGTTTCTTTTTCTAGGATGCCCTTCCTACACTTCCCAACCTGGTATATATACTCTGTGTGCTCTGAGGTTCGTCTCACATGTCAGCTCCTCTGTGCTGCCTCCCGCAAATCTAGGTTCTCTTTTTGTGTGCACACAATCCCACTGCGATTTCTACCCACCTCTGCTCTAAGATTTTTATACTGTGTCAGGCTTGGCCCCTGTACTTGTTTGTGAGCTCCATAAAGGCCGTAGATAACTCCTCTTTGAATCACCAGGGCCTAGCAAAAGTACATGGCAGAGAGAAGGCATGTTTGCCTCAGTCTAACTCAGAGAGGTAGATGAAATACATTTTGTAGCTGACAGAGCCAGGATTTATGGTGCAAGTTCTTGCTTCACCGTTTCAGTCTGTTAACTTGGTCTAAATGTTTGTTCTACCCTTGAAGGAACTATGGATTTATATTTAGGTAAGAGGTATTTAGATTAGCCATGAATTAAGACTTAGAATTATTTTTTTTTAAATCCCAAAATGTGACTCTGTTAGGCTAAGGAACTACTTGTTCTTGATCTCTTCGAGCATAGAACCCACCAGACTTTTTGCCCACCTCAGATCTGTTTCTGAGGATCATCTATCACATAATTCTTGACCTTTTAACCCTAGTGACATAATTGCCACATCAGCCAGACACACCCTGGACCTTGTCAGGACTGATCCAGCTCAGAAGTGCTAACATACTGGTCTCTGACTAGAATTTCCTTGCCTTCAGCCTATCTACTTTTTCCACTCCCAGTTCACTTGCTCTCTGACATCATGGCTCCCTGGATCTCTTTTCAAAGCTCCAGCCCATGAGTGGCCTCCTTTTTTCCTCCCCTTCCACAGGCACCTGCTCCTCTTCTGTCTGAGGCAACCCCTCACCTGGGCAGTGGACTCCATCTCTCCTAAACCATGGGCACTCTGCACCCATCATCACCTTTTCCTACATCTTTAGTATCTTTTCTGGCTCTTTCCCTTCCTCTAGCTATGAGGCAATTAAGGTTCTGGGACCAATTCCGATGTGTGTGGGGTTTCCCTACACCACCAAGCAATTCTTAGGCAGGAGCTGATGTCACAATTCAACTCAATTCAGACTCTGTCTACCCAGACATAGCATCAGATCCCACCAGTTAAGAACTCAGTCTCACAAGACTGCCCCTACTTCAGATGCCAATCACAGCTCAGATTGTTACCTGCCCTTCTAATGGACTGTTATAAATCAGAGGTTCCATGACCCCCTTTCTGTCTTGGTACTAGATACCACTATCCACCAATCCCTCAGATCAGGACTTTGAGAGTAGGCTTTGGCTCTTCATTCTCCCTCACACCTCATCCAGCCATTCACCTTTTAAAAATCTCTAGTATCTCTACCCTACATCTCCCCTGCCACCTGCCTACATTATCAGGCTCTGATGAGGTTTTGTTTGTTTGTTTGTTTGCTTTTTGTTAATCCTCAGCGAAGGATATTTTTTCCATTGATTTTTAGAGAGAATGGAGGGGAGGGGAGAGACACAGAGAGAGAAACACATCAATTGGTTACCTCCTGCACATGCCCTAACTAGGGCCAGGGATCGAGCCTGCAACTGAGGTACGTGCCTTGATCAGAATCGAACCCAGGACCCTTCAGTCCTCAGGTCCGCTCTCTATCCACTAAGCCAAACCGGCTAGGGCTGGTTTTTGATCCTGGAATTAGCTTTCTAACTGGTCTCCTCATGGAGTCTTTCACCCCTCTAATTTATTAACACTATTGCCAATATTTTTTTCCAACAATTTTTTATTGTAGTAAAATACACAACACATAAAATCTATTATTTTCACCTGTATAGTCCAGTGGCATCTAGTATATTCACATTGTTATACAATCATCACCACCCTCCAACTCTAGAACTTCTTTATCTTCCTAAACTGAAACTCTGTACCCAACAAACTATACCTCCCCATTCTGCCTCCCCTAGCTCATGGCAACTACCATTCTGTTTTCTGTCTCTGTGAATTTGATAGAGGTACCTCATATAATACGAATCATACAGTATTTGTCTTTTTGTGACTGGCTTATTTTACTTAGCATAATAAGGTTCAAGTTTCGTGAATGTTGTAGCATGTGCCAGAATTGTCTTCCTTTTTAAGGCTGAATAATATTCCATTGTATATATACACCACATTTTATTTATTTATTTTGAATATGTTTTTATTGATTTCAGAGAGAGGAAGGGAGATGGAGAGTGGGATAGAAACATCAGTGATGAGAGAGAATCATTGATCATCTGCCTCCTGCATGCCCCACACTGGGGATCGAGCCCACAATGGTGCATGTGCCCTGATGGGGAATTGAACCAGGACCTCCTGGTTCATGGGTCAGTGATCAACCACTGAGCCACACAGGCTGGGCCACCACATTTTATTTATACATTCATCTCTCACTTGGGTTGCTTTTACCTTTTGTCTGTTATGAATAATGTTGTTGTTGACTTGTAACAAATAGATATTTCTCCAGAAAAAAATGGGTTTGTTTGGGAGCAACAAAGAATTGCAATTCAGGACATGTGGTCTAATAGCAAACCATATGCAAGTACAGAAAAACAAAGGAGAGGAATGGTCTGTTGTAAATGAAAAATTTATTGGGGAAAACTGAAAGTCAAAATATAATGTCTTTTCATTGGCTGAGTTACGGCAGTCTCCCATTGGCTGAGCTGGTATTGGGTGGGGAGGAATTTTTTCTTCCTCCAGTTGAGGTAGTAAAGTAGTAGCACTTCCTCCTGTCTTGGAGTCAATAGTGTGGGTTGAGTCAGATGAGGTTTCTGTTTATTAATTTTATTATTCTGTTGGGGAGAATCCCCCCTTTCCTTAGTTCTTACAGCTAGACTACTAATAAAGTAAGGAAAATGACACAACACTAAGTTAACAGGAGTAAAACCAATTTAATATGTGTGCATGGGAGAATCATAATACTGTGGACCAAAATGAGCCCACATACTAAACCTGACAAGCTCAGGGGAGACCAGCATGATGGGACTTTCAAACTCAGAGACTAAAAGTAACCACAGAACATGGTCTGAACATAAAAATTCCTAACTAATAGTAGGTCATGGTGAGTAGTCATGGCCTAGTCCTGTAGCTTCCTTGACAATGGTCAATCTTTACCTTATCTGAGCCTGTCTTCCTGCATCTGGGATAACATGCCTATGAAATGTCAGAGTATGTTACTCTGACCTCCCACCTCAGGGCACAACCTCCCATCAGAGCTTGAGATCACAGAACCCCTCGTTCTGTGTTCTGTGTAATCTTGTACCCTGCATACCATCTCTGTGTGCTGTAAATGTTAATTACTAACCATCCTGTACCCACCAATGTAAAAGAAGTATATGTCTCTCCATTTTACTTTTTATCCACCCCCAGAGATTTATCCACTTTGCTTTCTCCCGCCACCCTAATCTACCACCAATGGATTTCATGTATCCCTTCTTACATCTCCTCCTTTTATTCTAATGTATAAAACAACCCGCAACACTGCCATTCTCTGGGGCATTTTCTCAGTTCATTGAGATTTTGCTTCCTGGCATTTGTCATCAGTTTGGCTCCAATAAACTCATAAAAAATTCTTTACAGGTTTGGCATTTCTTATGTTAACAATATGATGCTCAGATCATAAAATGAGGCTCAAAGAACTGATTGAACCAGGTAAACCTTTTATATTTTTAAATATATGTATGTATATGTACATATATATGTTTTAATTGATTTTAGAGAGGGAGAGAGAGATAGAAACATCAATGATGAGATATAATCATTAATCAGCTGCCTCCTACATGCCCCCTACTGGGGATCGAGCCGTAACCTGGGCATGTGCCCTGACTGGGAATCGAACCGTGACCTCCTGGTTCATAGTTCGATGCTCAATCACTGAACCACAGTAGCCGGGCTCTTTTATACTTTTTAGATAAATAAACAATACATTTGTGAAAAACTATTAGTGCTCATTGGAAAGGAATCTAAGCAAGGTTTGGGTATTCATTAATGAAGAATTTGAACAAAAGAGTAAATCAGAAAAGAGGCAATAAGATTTGATTATATAGAGACTTTTTGCTCTAAGTTGTTTAGCAATAAGGGCTGTCTTCCAGGTGCAGGGAGGACACCGCTCACATAGGAAATTTATTTCCTGCATTCAAGGAAACAAGGGAGGACCAAGGTGTCCTTCTGGTACTACATGCTAGTCAAGTAACTTAAAATTTTTTTAAAATAATTTCTATTTTTCAGTTACAGTTGACATGCTTTAAAAAAACCTAATATTCTATATTAGTTCCAGGTGTGCAACATAGTGATTAGGCATTTATATAACTTATGATCACCCTAATAAGTCTAGTAGTGTCCATCTGACACCATACATAGTTGTTACAATGTTATTGACTGTATTCCCTATGCTGTACTTTTTAAAAAATTTATGAGAGAGAGAGATTTGTGTTCCACTCATTTATGCATTTATTGGTTGATTCTTGTATGTGCCCTGACCGGGATGGAAGCTGTAACCTTGGCGTATCAGGACAAAGCTTTAGACAACTGAACTACTGGGCCAGGGCCCCTATGCTGTACTGTATATGCCTACTCTGATTGTTTTTATAACTGCCAATTTGTACATCTTAATCACTTTTTCTTTTTCATCCATTACCCCAACCCCCTTCTCATCTGACAACCATCAAAATGTTCTCTGTATTTATGAGTTTGTTTCTGTTTTGTTTGTTTATTTTGTCTTCTAGATTCCACATACAAGTGAAATCATATGGTGTTTGTCTTTCTCTGTCTGACTTATTTCACTTACCATAATACCTTCTGGGTCCATCCATGTTGTTACAAATGGCGAGATTTCATTCTTTTTTATGGCTGAGTAATATTCCATTGTATATATGTACCATCTCTTTATTAATTTGTCTATCGATGGATACTTAGGTTGCTTCCATATCTTGGCTATTATAAATAACTAGAGGCCTGGTGCATGAAATTTCGTGCACTAGGGGGTTTCCCTCAGCCTGGTCTGTGCCCTCTTGCAGTCCGGGACCCCTTGGGGGATGTCCAACTGCCGGCTTAGAGGAGCAGGCGTAAGCTGGCAGTCAGGCATACCTCTCATAGTCCTGGACCCCTTGTTCCTTACTGCCCGCCTGCAGCGGAGGCAGGGGAGGCTCCCGCCACTGCTGCTGCACTCCCCAGCTGTGAGCCCGGCTTCTGGCTGAGCAGCGCTCCCCCTGTGGGAGTACACTGACTACCAGGGGCCAGCTCCTGCATTGAGCAGCTCCCCCTGGTGGTCAGTGCATGTCATAGCAACCAGTTGTTCTGCCGTTTGGTCGATTTGCATATTAGGGTTTTATTATATAGGATACTGCAATGAACATAGCAATGCATATGTCTTTTAGAATTAGTGATTTGGGTTTCTTCAAGTAAATACCCAGAAGTGAAACTGCTGGGTACTCTTTATCTGTTATTATAGCCTTTGTTTTAAAGTCTGTTTTGTCTGACATAAGTATTGTCACACCAATCCACATAAGTTTTGTTTTTCATTTCCATGAAATATCTTTTTTCCATCCTTTTACTTTCAGTCTGTGTGTATCTTTTGATCTGAAGTGAGTTTCTCATAGGCAACATATGTATGGGTCTTGTTTTCTTATTCATTCAGCCATCCTATGTCTTTTAATTGAAGTATTTAATACATTTACATTTAAATTAATTTTTAATAGGTATATAGTTATTGCCATTTATTATTCATATTTATGATCTTTTTTTTCTTTTTAAAGAAGTCCCTTTAACATTTCTTGTAATACTGCTTTGGTAGTGATAAACTCCTTTAGCTTTTTCTTGACTGGGACCAAGTGACTTTAATTCAAAGTAATTAATATGCCATTGTGGGGTATTTATAGGCAGCCTGCCTTGGACTCTGATATATGAACATGGGTGTATAAATATCTCTTCAAGGCCATGCTTTTAATTCTTTTGGATACATAACTCAGAAGTAGAATTGCTGGATCATATGGTAATTCTATTTTTAATTTTTTGAGGAACTGTCCTACTGTTTTCCACAGCTGCTGTTCCAGTTTACATTCCTAACAGAAATATATAAGAGTTCCAATTTTTCTACACTCTTGCCAATACTTGTTATTTTCTGGGGTTTTTTTTCATTTGTCTATTTTATAGCCATCCTACTAGCTATGAGGTGAAATCTCATTATAGTTTTGATGTGCATTTCCCTAATGAGTAGTGTTTTTCAGCATTTTTTCATGAGCTTATTTGTATTTCTCGTTGGAGAGATATGTAATCAAAGCCTTTATCAATTTTTTAAAGTTCTTTAAAAAAAAATTTGTGTTTGCCCGGCCAGCATGACTCAGTGGTTGAGCATTGACCTATGAACCAGATCACAGTTCGATTCCCATTCAGGTCACATGCCTGGGTTGCAGGCTCGATCCCCAGTGTGGGGTGTGCAGGAGGAGCCAATCAATGACTCTCTCTCATCATTGATGTTTCTATCTCTCTCTCCCTGTCCTTTCCTCTCTGAAATAAATAAAAATATATTTTAAAAAGATGTTTTTATTGACTTTTTAGAGAGAGAGGAAGAAAGAGAGAGAAACATTAATTGGCTGCCCCTTCCCATTACCTGCCCCTGGGGGACCACTAGCCCATCAGAGACCAAACCCACAACCCAGGCATGTGCCCTGACCAGGAACCAAACTGGTGACCTTTGGTGCACGGGACTTCACTCAATCAACTGAGCCACACTAGCCTGGGCCCTTTGCCCATTTTTGAATCAGCTTTTTTTGGGTGTTTTTTTGGTTGTTATAAACTGTAGGAGTTCCTTCTCTATTCTGGATAGTAACCCCTTATCAGATATATGATTTATAAATATTTTCTCCCATTCCATGCGTTACTCTTTTACTCTGTTAATAGTGTACTTTCATGCACAAAGTTTTAAATTTTGATGTACTCCATTCTATCTATCTTTTCTACTAGTGGCCCGGTGCACAAAATTCATGTGGGGGGGCGGGGGTGTCCCTCAGCCCAGCCTGCACTCTCTCCAATCTGGGACCCCTCAGGGGATGTCCGACTGCCGCAATCCGGAACCGCTGGCTCCTAACCACTCACCTGCCTGCCTGCCTGATCACCCCTAACCACTCTGTCTGCCGGCCTTCTCGCCCCCCACACCCCTTTCTGGCCTGATTGCTCCCCTAACCACCTACCTCAGCCCTGCCACCATGGCTTTGTCTGGAAGGACGTCTGGAAGGTCTCCCGGGTCTAATTAGCATATTACCCTTTTATTAGTATAGATTGGTGGTTCCTTTTTCTTTCTCTTTTTTGTTATTCCTCATTAAAGGATTTTTTTTCCCATTGAGTTTTAGCAAGAGTGGAAGAGAGGGAGAGAGAGAAAGAGAGAGAGAAAGAGAGAGAGCAAGAAAGAATCATCTATGTGAGAGAGACACATCTGTTATGGCCAAAGGTGATCCTGAGTGGGGGGCGGGGGTGAAAGGATTGAGAAAAGACAGACAAGAGAATGAAAGCTGGGTCTCGGTGGGACGCTGCTCCCTGAGGGGGAGACAGCTCCAGCGCCCAAAAGCCGTGTCTTTATTTTATAGCAGATGCCATGAGGCAAAGTAGGGGCGTGATCACGTTGTTTACAGCATTCTCGTGAGCTCCAACCCTACTCAACTACATGCACCTGAACTCTAGCACAAGGCACGTGGGGCTACGTGTTCGGACCATAGGTTCAAGCTTACAACCAGAGCCGTTGGCTATGATTGTGCTGAGAGGGCCCTGCCCTCCAGCTGGGACTTGCACGTGGCAATGAGAGGACCCTGTTCTTTCATTAGTCCGAGGCTTGAACCTGGCCAAAACACTGTAGCCGCTCCCCATTTTTAAACACGCCTATCTACATTATCCAAAAAAAAAACTCTAAATAAATTATTCAACATAATCAAAACATCAAAACAAACCCCTGGTTATTAACAAAACCGTAAATAGCAATGTTAACAAGAGAACAAAACTCTGGCTAATAACAAAGCAATAATACCAATGAACCAAGCTACAAACATGTTAACGTTTTCAGGATATCTTACTCAAAGTCCTTAGATTTAGCTCCGCAAGATTTTACAGAAGAAAAACAGTTCACCAACGCTAGCATAGCTTCCACTTGCTTTTC
>NW_005370043.1:2811364-2812208 GCF_000412655.1 Myotis brandtii
CTTTGTTTTCTTTTTCTTCCTCTTTGCTGTCATTGGGGCAACTCTCAGTCTCTTGAACAGAGGGACAAGGAGCTTCTCTGGGTCCATTGTGGTGTCGCACATACCGTTCTGGCACCCAAATTGACTGCACTGCTTCTTCTGGAAAGATACAAACACAACCTCTTCTCCCCCTTTTTGTTTTAGTAATTGCATTTTAAGAGTATGATTGGCTACTAAATCCTGAAGTGTCTTCCCCAGCCTGCCTAGCCTCATACAGAGACCACTGGAGTAGAGACAGAGATCCCACTCTTGCTCTTGCTTGCCATCCCTTTTCGAGAAGGGGCTCTAGGTAGTCCCGAATCATGGACCACAGACTGAAGATAGAACCAGGAATTTTCTCTAGGCCTTCAGCTATATAGCAATCTCTAAGTTGCTTCCACTTATTTCTACCTTAGAAATTTAAAAATGCTTACTTTAAAAATGCATATTCCCATGTTTTACACCGAGCTAATTTTACCACACTTCGGCTCCCTACCTTATTTTGTTTTTTGGCCTTTTTACTTTTGCTTTTTAAGCTTACTCTCTGCGCGCGCCTTGGAGCCTCCTTTCACCTGACCACTTTTTAAATTCCCCCGAACTCAGGCCTGTTCTGATGCCACTTGTTACGGCCAAGGGTGATCCTGAGTGGGGGGGATGAAAGGATTGAGAAAAGACAGACAAGAGAATGAAAGCTGGGTCTCGGTGGGACGCTGCTCCCTGATGAGGAGACAACGCCAGCGCCCACAAGCCGTGTCTTTATTTTATAGCAGATGCCACGAGGCAAAGTAGGGGCGTGATCAAGTTGTTTACAGCATTCTCGTGAGTT
>NW_005370043.1:2812250-2813507 GCF_000412655.1 Myotis brandtii
GTGGGGCTACGTGTTCGGACCATAGGTTCAAGCTTACAACCACAGCCGTTGGCTATGATTGTGCTGGGAGGGCCCTGCCCTCCAGCTGGGACTTGCACGTGGCAATGAGAGGACCCTGTCCTTTCATTAGTCCGAGGCTTGAACCTGGCCAAAACACTGTAGCCACGCCCCACACACATCGATTGGTTGTTTCCCACATGTGACCCGGGGAAGGAACCTGCAACCCAGGTAGTGCCCTTGAGGGGGAATCTAACCGACAACCTTTTGGTGTGCAAGGTGGTGCTCTAACCATTAAGCAACACTGGCCAGGGCTGATGTTTCCTTTTTTAAACTCCTTAATGATCTGGTCTCTGTACTTTTTCTTTAAAAAAAATATATTTTTATTGATTTCAGAGAGGAAAGAAGGAGAGAGAAACATCAATGATGAGAAATATCTAGGTCAGTCCCCTGAGATGAGGTGTGAGGTACAGCTGGGCAAGGGTATTTTTTAAAAGCTCCCCTGGTGATTCTAATGTCATGCCAGAGTTGAGAACCACTGATCTAAAGTTTCTTCCAGATATAACACACTGGAAAGTTGAGCTACCAGGATTCCCAAGAGGCTGGGGAATGGAATGTCTCCCAGCATTCTTCTGTTGCCATCCTTTGCTAGTTTAGCAGGAAACATCAACAGGCTTACTAAGCTAGAATTTCAAGAGTAAATGTGGATTCCTGAATATTTAATACTTAGTAGCTCTGTCCCTTCTGCAGAGACCTGGGGAAGGTGAAAAGTAGAAAAAAGTGGTCTCTTCCCTAACCCCACTGCTCTAACCCAAGGATTAGGAGTCTATCATGGAGTGTTGTATTGTGGAGTCTTAGTTAGGCTGAGGGAGAGGGTGGAGGGAAGGATCCTTGGTATAAACTTGTTAGGGTACTTGGGTCTAGGAGGAGGTAGTGGCTGAGAGTTACAGATAATCATTTCTTTATAGTACTTTAACACCATATTCACAGCATTATTTATTTGATTCCAAAAGCAACCTTGAGAAGTACAGAGCAGGTACTGCCTCCATTTGGTAGAAGAGAAAAACAAACCATTGAATGGTTAAGAGTCTCACCAAAAATTACACAGTGGGTCAGCATGATAGCCCCTGTGTCCTGACTCCTCCCCCTCCTGGTCTTTCTCACTGTGTCTGGGAAGAAAAACTCTGCATACCCAGTGTGAGAGAATAGAAATGTGTGTGTGTGTGTGTGTGTGTGTGTGTGTGTGTGGAGGTCCCCACA
>NW_005370043.1:2813694-2820149 GCF_000412655.1 Myotis brandtii
GCCAGCCATGGTGGGTACCAGTGGGGGCCCCCCCCATCGGCCCACTCGCCAGTCTCCCCGCAGAGGGAGGCGACTGGCAGCAGTGGCAGGGGGGCGGGGCCGGCGAGCCGACAGTGCCAGACTGTCAGCCAAGGCGGGTGCCAGTGGGGGTCCCCTGATCGCTCCACTGGTCTCCCCATAGGTTGGCCCTGATCGCCAGCTAGGCCTAGGGACCCTACCCTATATATTGGGAACAGTCTCTTAGATTTAAAAATTAAAACCTGACAAGGCTACTCTAACACTGAAGAAACAGGATGATGTAGCGATGACATGCATGGACACTGGCTTTCACATTTTGTGGTCAGCCTTGATTCTGACCCTTATAACTGTGTGACAAAGCCAATTACTTAACTTCTCTCTGCTTCAGAGTTTTCCACATAAGATGGGGAAAATGGCACTACTGCCTCAGAAGGATCATGTTATGTACTGTTTTTTATAATCAGGACAAAATAATGTAGCTACTCATACAACACCAAAATGCCTTTCACCTGTATGAAAAGTATGGTCACTGGTGCATGCAGTGTCCTGGATTGTGAGAGGGATGTCCGACTGCTGGGGGGGTCAGGCCTAAACCAGCAGTCGGACATCCCCCGAGGGGTCCTGGATTGTAAGAGAGCACAGGCCAGGCTGAAGGTTCCCCCCACCCACCCCGTGTACGAATTTTGTGCACCGGGCCTCTAGTGTGTGTGTGTGTGTGTGTTTGTATATATATATGTAGGTTTCCCTTGCCGGTTCCTGGCACAGAGCTCCTTAAACCCTTGTAATTCCTGGGTGATAGGAGTATCTTTTATTCTAATGAAGTTACAGGAAAGACCAAGCCATGTTTAGAAGTTTAGAATTTTCAGCCTGCCCCTCATTTTCTTAAGAAGGGAGAAGGGCTGGAAATAAAGTTAATGATCATACCCATGCGATAAAGCTTCCCCCCAAATCCAAAAAGTATAGCGTTCAGGGAGCTTCCAGATTGTTGAACACATCCTCTATTGAGAATGAGATGCATGGGGACAGAAGCTCCTGTAATCAGCATCCTCCCAGACCTTGCCCCATATAACACAGTGGTTACTCTTCATCTGGCTGTTCATTTGGCTGTTGCCCCTTCCTCCAAATATATTTTTATTGATTTCAGAGAGGAAGGAAGAGGGAGAGAGATAGAAACATCAATGATGAGAGAATCATCGATCAGCTGCCTCTTGCATGCCCCACACTGGTAATCAAGCCTGCAACCCGGGCATGCGCCCCAACTGGGAAGCAAACCATGATTTCCTGGTTCATAGGATGACACTCAACCACTGAGCCACACTGCCTGGGCCATCTGTATCCTTTAACAAACCCTAGAAGCATGTTTCCCTGAGTTCTGTGAGCTGTTCTAGCAAATAATGGAATCCAAGGGGTTGGAACTCATGGGAACTTTCAATTTGTAGTCCCAGTTAGACAGAAGATTTGGGTAACCTGGGGACCTACTTCTGGTGATTGGCATCTGAAGTGAGGGGCCTTCTTGTGGGACTGAGCCCTTAACCTGTGGGATCTGACATTATTTCTAGGTAGATAGTGTCAGAATTGAGTTAAATTGTGAGAGACTGTGCTGGTGTCATAGAGAATTGCTTGATGTGGGGACCTCCCCACACACACACACACACACACACACACACACACACACACACACACCTGGTGTCAGAAGTGTTGTGAGTGTGGCAGAAGTGTGAGAATAAAGAAAGACACGGGATGAGGGCTGAGGAGTGTTTCTAAAACATCCAGGTAGCTCAGAAATTGGAGCCAAGATTCCAAATGGCCCCATCAAATGCTACAGGGAGCAACTAAAATGATTCCTCCCAATTCCCCTGTGGTTTCTCCACCTATGAACATAGCAGTGCTCTCTTGGGTCATTAACGAATATCTTCAGTTTTGTAAAGTTTGGGGTGTTTAGTACTAGCTTTGAGGCTTGGACATTTAGGAAGGTGTTTAGTTATTGTGCCTAGTGTGTCCAGGAACACTCAGAGGGCCATATAAAGCAATGTTAGCTAAATGTTGGGTCATAGATGAAATGGAAAAAACAGAAAGGGAGTGATTTTTTTTACTAAGCTCAGTTTAATTTAAAGCCCTGTTTTTTTATTCTGATATTATGGCCTTCTTACTTTTCTGGTGTTAAAATTGCCTTTCACAAAGTAGTAAAGATAGCAGATGGTAGTTTATCTCAACATCCCAAATGGCATGGTTAAAAGGTAACTATCCTGTGTGAATCCCCACAATTGATGTTACTGATCCAGGAAATCACAAATCTAGTAAGTACTCATCATATTGGAAGGCTATGTGACCCCAACTCCTCAGGGGTATGGGAGGCCACAGAGAGCCTCACTATGAGAATGGTGGTAAAACATCGAGCACTAAAAGAATTAAAATGCCTGTAGTTGGGCTTTGCCACCCATGAATTCATGTAGAAAGAAAAGTGCCATTGTTACTTTGGTTATATTTAACTAGAGGCCCGGTGCACAAAATTCTTGCACTGGGTGTGGGGTGGGGGGGGGTCCCTCGGCCCGGCCTGTGCCCTCTCGCAGTCTGGGACCCCTTGGGGATGTCTGGCTGCCGGCTTAGGCCCAATCCCCGGGCCTAAGCCGGCAGTCAGACATCCCCCGAGGGCTCCCAGACTGTGAGAGGGCGCAGGCCGGGCTGAGGGAACACCTCCCCCCGCCCCTCCCCTCCAGTGCATGAATTTTGTGCACTGGGCCTCTAGTAGTATTACATTAATGCAGTGATTTTCAACCAGCAAAAGGCACACTGCTGTGCCACAAGATTTTTTAAAACATGCAATACCTGATTATTTAATTAGGCCCTTGATGGGAATCGAACCCGGGACCCTTCAGTCTGCAGGCCGACGCTCTATCCACTGAGCCAAACTGGTCAGGGCAGGATAAATATTTATATAGTGCTTACTAGATGCCTAAACCTGTCTCAAATGCTGTACAAATATGATCTCATTTAATCTTCATCAAGCCTATGAGTTTGATGCTATTATTTTCACCTCCATTTTAAAGATGAGCAAACTAAGACACGAGAGTATTTGAGAAACTTATCCAAAGTCATAGCTAGTTAGCAGCAGAACCTGAAGTTGAAGCCAGGGAGTCTGGCTCTGGAGTCCATGTTCTTAATCCCTACACCATGCTGTCTGGTTAGAAGCAATTTAAGACTTTCCTGGTATGTAATGATTTATTTTTAGCCTCTGATTCCATAGACAGAAGCTGCCTATGAACTAAGCTGTCTGATCTGCATTGAGCTGCTGTCTATGATCTCTTTTGAGTTCTTTCCACAGCACCACTGGCAGAATCAGAGTAAGCAGCTAGCTGGCCCTTTGACAGAGCCTGGCAAGACAACAGTGGCAAAAGCAATGAACTTCGGGTAAGGTCAGGAAGCTCTTGTAGCATGGAACTTGAGTCTGTGTAAAGGCCTTCTGAGAGGTCTTTTAGAGACTAAACTTGTAGTTTTCAGACAAATTTTTTTTAAGGCAACCAAACACTTTTTTTCAACATAGACATATGGGAAGTTAATGCATGCGCGCGCGCGCACACACACACACACACACACACACACACACATACACACACACATACCCCTATGCAGAACCCATTCTTAAAACAGATAAAGGTGGAGGTGTGTTGAAGCAGAAGTGGGATCCAGTTGATCTTACTCTCATTCCTTAGGCAGCATTAAGGAATACAATATCAAAACCATTGCTCCAGACCAGGGTTTCCTGAACCATGTCCTACAAAATATCAGTCTCATTAGATACTTTGAAGAAAAAAAAGTTTCATGGTCAAATACATTTGGCAAACTCTGGATATTCTATCTTCGCTTGGAGATTGACAGTTACTTATAAGCAGATAAGAAGTCAGAAGTCCTGGAAGGGGGTGAAACCACTCTTAATCCACAATTTCCCTTTTTAAAAAACATGGATAAATTGTGTTATACTCACACAATGGAATACTATAGAACAACGAAAATAGACAAATGAGCCCTAGCCAATTTGGCTCAGTGGATAGAGTGTCGGCCTGCGAACTGAAGGGTTCCGGGTTTGGTGGTTCTGGTCGGCACATGCCCGGGTTGTTGCTTTATCCCCAGTTGAGGGTGTGCAGGAGGCAGCCGATCAATGATTCTCTCTCATCATTGATGTTTCTCTCTCTCTCACTCTCCCTTCCTGTCTAAAATCAATAAAAATATATCTTAAAAAAGAAAATAGACAAATGATTGCTACATATGGATGCATCTTATAAATATAATGTTAAGTGAAAGAAGCCAGTCACAATAGCATGCATACTGTATGAGTCTGTTTACATAAAGTTCAAAAATAGACAAAAATACATACATGGACTTGAAAGTCAGAGTAGTCATTATCCATGGGAAGTGAATTAGTACCTGGGAGGGGGTATGCCGTGAGTTTTTAAGCTTCTGGTTGGCTTTTATACCTTGATTTGGATGGTGACCAAATAGGCGTGTTTACTTTGTGAAAATAATTTGTGCATTTTTCTGCATATATGTACATATATGTTATCTTTCATTTAAGAGAAAGGGGGAAAACAAACAAAACACATCAACATTTAAGCCCCTCCCCACAAAATGTACATGAACTTGGCTCTTCAAAATATAATCTGTCCTTTTAAAAAGTTTTTTAAAAAATTCAGCAGGTTTTCTGAATCAGTTTACCTGGTTCAAAGACAAGGCTCCTGGAAACCTGGAGGTTAGAAGTCTGAAATGGTTTTCAGTGGGTTAAAATCAAAGTGTTAGGAGAACTAAGATGGTGGCATAAGGTATACACCTGTACATGCTGCCTCTCACAACCACACCAAATCTACAACTAAAAGACAAAATGGCTATCATCCAGAACCATGAGAAAGCTGGCTGAGTGGAAGTTCTACAACTAGAAGGAAAGAAAAAAGCGCATTGAGACTGGGTAGGAGGTACAGAGGTGTGGAAGAGCAGAGGTACAGAGGTGTGCGAAACAGGCTGGCAACTGAGTGCGCTGTTTTTTTCAATTTGAAGGGAGATACAAGCTCCTGACTGCTCTGAACTCCAGTTTCCAGCGAGACTCTGGGGACCCAGACTCCTACGGGGAGAAACTGGCTGTCTGACATTGAGTCGGAAAGTGAGGGTGGCTTTCTTGCAGAGGTGCTCGCAGGGATCATTGTTACTGCGTGGGGGCTCGGGACTCAGGGACTTGGAGACGTGGAGACTCGGAGATGCGGAGACAGCTGACTGGCAGCCATCGCTGTTTGCTCTGCCCTGGTGATTCCCTGAGACCCCGCCCCACCCAATTTACAAACCCACCCAAGCTGTGTGCAGTGGCGTTTGCATATGAATGGCCAGTCCTTTCGCAGCCTAACCTAACAAACTGCAGCTGGGTCAGAGAGCTCCAAAACTTCCAAACCCCAAACAAAAAGGAGAAATCTGCAGATCTCTCTGTAGCTCCTGCTGGGTAGCCTCAGGCAGTGACTAACTTTGCACCTCCTTGGAGATCCAAGAGCCAGTGTACCCAGTGGTCAGTGTGAGACCATCCAGATTACAACTCTCTGGTTCAAAGACAAGGCTCCTGGAAACCTGGAGGTTAGAAGTCTGAAATGGTTTTCAGTGGGTTAAAATCAAAGTGTTAGGAGAACCAAGATGGTGGCATAAGGTATACACCTGTACATGCTGCCTCTCACAACCACACCAAATCTACAACTAAAAGACAAAATGGCTATCATCCAGAACCACGAGAAAGCTGGCTGAGTGGAAGTTCTACAACTAGAAGGAAAGAAAAAAGCACATTGAGACTGGGTAGGAGGTGCAGAGGTGTGGAAGAGCAGAGGTACAGAGGTGTGCAAAACGGGCTGGCAACTGAGTGCACTGTTTTTTTCAATTTGAAGGGAGATACAAGCTCCCGACTGCTCTGAACTCCAGTTTCCAGCGAGACTCTGGGGACCCAGACTCCTACGGGGAGAAACTGGACTGTCTGACATTGAGTCGGAAACTGAGGGTGGCTTTCTTGCAGAGGTGCTCGCAGGGATCATTGTTACTGCGTGGGGGCTCGGGACTCAGGGACTTGGAGACGTGGAGACTCGGAGATGCGGAGACAGCTGACTGGCAGCCATCGCTGTTTGCTCTGCCCTGGTGATTCCCTGAGACCCCGCCCCACCCAATTTACAAACCCACCCAAGCTGTGTGCAGTGGCGTTTGCATATGAATGGCCAGTCCTTTCGCAGCCTAACCTAACAAACTGCAGCTGGGTCAGAGAGCTCCAAAACTTCCAAACCCCAAACAAAAAGGAGAAATCTGCAGATCTCTCTGTAGCTCCTGCTGGGTAGCCTCAGGCAGTGACTAACTTTGCACCTCCTTGGAGATCCAAGAGCCAGTGTACCCAGTGGTCAGTGTGAGACCATCCAGATTACAACTCT
>NW_005370043.1:2821497-2834738 GCF_000412655.1 Myotis brandtii
GTGGGGTGGGAACCGGGTGGAGGGGAGCTATGGGGGGGAAAAAAGAGGAACATCTGTAATAATCTGGACAATAAAGATTTATTTTAAAAAAAATCAAAGTGTCATATGGTTGTGTTCCTGTGTTCCTTCTGGAAGCTCTAGAGGAGAATCAATGTTCTTTCCTTTTCCAGCTTCTAGAGTCTGCAGGTATTACACGGCCCATGGCCCCTTCCATCTTAATAGCTAGCAATGACCATCAAGTCTTTCTCATATCTCATCACTCTGACACTGACTCTTGTTCTTCCTCCTTTTACATTTAAGGAGCCTTGTGATTACATGGGATCCACCAGGAAATTTCAGGATACTCTCCTTATATAAGGTCAACTGATTAACAAACTTAATTCCATCTGCTATCTTTTTTTTTTATTATTGATTTCAGAGAGGAAGGGAGAGGGAGAGAGAGAGAGAGAAACATCAGTGATGAGAGAGAATCATTGATCGGCTGCCTCCTGCACACCCCCTACTGGGGATTGAGCCCACAACCCAGGTATATGCCCTTGACCGGAATCGAATCTGCCATCCTTCAGTCCGCAGGCCGATGCTCTATCCATTGAACCACGGCGGCTAGGGCCCATCTGCTATCTTAATTCTCATTTGCCATGTAACTGTAACATAGTCACAGGTTCCATGGGTTAGGCCATTATTCTGTTTACCACACCTGCTAAGGAATTAAGTGCAGATCCTAGTACTTAACCTAGTCTCTCTCCTATTATTATGGATTTTTTTTTTTAGATAGTATCTGACCAAAAAAATTAGTTGACAAGCACTCTTTGGGTTTGCTGCAAGTAAAAGTAATAAACGGAACGATTTATACTTATATGAGAGAAGATGTATTTACTTTTCAGTCAATAGGACACGTATTACAAGACACTCTAGGTGCCAGGTCAGGGAGGATCCTGACTTGTGGCAGGCTTGGAAAATTGTCTTGGTCTTGGGGACTGCACCCTGTTCATGCCAATGAAATGCAGTCACTGAGGGCTACTACCTGACATCTGAAGTGGAGCCAAGAAAGGGGATTAAGAGACTGGTGTTCTGAAAGTTGAGATGACGTAGGAATTTATAATCCCTGATTCTGCAACCATGAATCAGTTTCTTTGTTTGGGTCAGATGGTAGTTTCTGCAGTATCAGAAGGCTATTGTTCACAGGGGCTCCTTGGGCTAGCAAACAAGGAAGAGACCCAAAAAGTCAATTGTTGCCTGGGCAGCAGGCAGCAGCAGGAGGTGGCTCGGATTGGCTACTGTCATGGCAACATTGATTACTGTCATAAGCAGGCATGAGGTAGGTAGTTAGCATTATCAGAAAACTCGTGGACCATCTGCATCAGAATTAGCTAGGGAGTTTGTTTAAATTTCAAGTTCTCAGGCCCAGGGCCAGAGACTGGGATAGTCTCTGGGATCTGCCTTTTAGAAAGCTCCCCAGTCAACCCTTATTCCTGGTCAATTTTGAGAACCACCGATTGAAGAAAATAATACATTACTGTTACAAATCCCTGTTCAAATGGCTGTTGTATATCCTTGGGTGAGGCCTCACTTGTTAGGTCTGAGAACCAGAGCCGCTTTCTTGTTTACCAAAGGCCCAATCTTAAAAAGACAAAGTGGGTGTTCAGTATCATTGGGAAGGACTAGAGTGGAACCCAAGCAGGGCTCAGCATGAATCAGGGCTGGAGAGGATGGCAAAGATGCAGGACTAAGTCTCTGATACTGCTGAGAAATACTGTTCTCTCTCCAGGAAGGTGCACTGCACAAAGAACACCACCGAGAATCCAGGCTTCCTGACGTTTCTGAGAATCAGGGTTGTCATGAGCTATTGTTGCTGATGAGAGCGTGTTCTTATCCCTTACGTGGGTTAATAACAAGTACGTTACTAGATGTGTGTAATCCGACACATGCGTGGATAATATTTTGTTTATCCATGCATGTGCTGACGGGCACTTGAGTTGCTTCCACTTTTGATCACTGTGAATAATGCTACTATGATGGCATACAAGTATCTGAGTCCCTATTTTCATTTTGGGTATATACTAGTGCCCAGAAGTGGAATTGCTGGATCATATGGTGACTTTATGTTTAGCTTTTTGAGGAACCACCAAACTGTTTTCTACAGAGGCTACACCATTTTACCTTTTAAAAAAATTATTATTGTAGCTATCCTAGCAGGCATAAAGTAGTATCTCTATGTGTCTGATTCTGACTCTACTTTCTCCTCAGTAATCGATCTCTCCTGAAATTCTGAGGCTCTTTGGGGTCATTATTCAGGCATACCTTCATGTTTTACCCATGTCTGATTTCTGAACTAGATGTTCAGCCACTCTGGGGTAAAGGGTAGCTGGGGGATCAATTTGGATTTCCAGTGTCTACCACCTGGTAGGTATTCCATAAATAAAACAATTGTGATAAAAGTTGCAGATCTTGTCTCTCTCACTCTGTAAAAATTCAATGCAAGTTTCCAACAGGCATATAAGAAATTTTTGCTTGCGTCAAATTAATTTTCATGAGTGTATGAGGCAATCGATTAGTTGTTACATTTCATTCATTTAAACTGCAGATCTGATCCCTGCCCCATACTCTGCTTAAAGCCCTTAATTACTCACCATGGCACTTACGGTAAGGTTCCAGATTGTTTATATGATCTACAACGCTCTGGGAGGTCTACCTGCCTCCTTCCAGGACCATTTTTAGCTATTTCTCCCTTTCTTTCTAGGCTCCTGATCTCTCCACAGATACACCCAAAGCTCATCCCTACTTTAGGGCCTTTGAACCTACTGGTCCCTATTTCAGGAATTCCCCATCCCTCCAAGAAAACCCCTCTCTCACTTTTTACTTAAGTCCTAATCATCCTTCAGGTTTCAACTGAGATGTTACTTCTTCAGGGAAATGTCTCCTGACCCTCTCTCTCCTTCAAAATCTAGCCCCTATCCCATTCTCCCTCATAGCATTGTTTACTTTTCCTGCATAGCACTTACCAAAGTTGTAGTAAAATAATTATTTGTTTATTGAAAGCCCATCTTCCCAAGCAGTCAGAAACCTCCAGGAGGGCAGACACTCGTATCTCTGTTGATTAGTGTTAGGCACGTGGTAGGAGCTCAAAGCATATTTTTGAAGAGATGTAGGTGCTCCTAAGTCTTTTATGTATGTCTCATCTCAGGTTGGATTAGATAGTTCTATTTAGACTAAATGTGTTCTGATTATCTTCTCACATAGTGCCTGTACTGGGGCTTATCACAGTAAGTGCTGACCCTATGCTATTAGAGAAAGATTTAAAAAAAAGAAAAGAAAAAAAAAGAGGAGAACTCTGAGCTGATTGGAAGGAACAAAGACCAAACACTTCCTGGCAGAAAGACTTGTGGGCAGCAGGAGGCTGTTTCTAGGCCCCAGGCCAGGGTGTTGAGTTATGCTTGCATTTCTCTGAGAGCTTCTGCCAAGAAACAGAAACCTGATGAGTGGCCTGTGAATGCTGCTCACATTCGGAGTGACTCAGAGTTTATGGTATTCTGGGGAATTAGAGGCGAAGGACAGCCATGTGGATGCTCGGGCAGGAAGTTTGGTGAGAGGCCTCCAAGGCCGCAGTGGGATGGCTTCTCTTGCCAAGCACTGCCCAGGCCCTTCAGGCAATGTTCAGTTAGAGACCCCAAGCAAGCTGCCTAGGGCTTCTCATTGCTTCCTCAGGCTCCCGAACCCTCTTTTAGAAGGTTGTTGGCATGTGAGGTTGGCAACTTGGGAGTATGAGGCAATCGATTAGTTGTTACATTTCATTCATTTAAACTGCAGATCTGATCCCTGCCCCATACTCTGCTTAAAGCCCTTAATTACTCACCATGGCACTTACGGTAAGGTTCCAGATTGTTTATATGATCTACAACGCTCTGGGAGGTCTACCTGCCTCCTTCCAGGACCATTTTTAGCTATTTCTCCCTTTCTTTCTAGGCTCCTGATCTCTCCACAGATACACCCAAAGCTCATCCCTACTTTAGGGCCTTTGAACCTACTGGTCCCTATTTCAGGAATTCCCCATCCCTCCAAGCAAACCCCTCTCTCACTTTTTACTTAAGTCCTAATCATCCTTCAGGTTTCAGCTGAGATGTTACTTCTTCAGGGAAATGTCTCCTGACCCTCTCTCTCCCTCAAAATCTAGCCCCTATTCCATTCTCCCTCACAGCATCGTTTACTTTTCCTGCATAGCACTCACCAAAGTTGTAGTAAAATAATTATTTGTTTATTGAAAGCCCATCTTCCCAAGCAGTCAGAAACCTCCAGGAGGGCAGACACTCGTATCTCTGTTGATTAGTGTTAGGCACGTGGTAGGAGCTCAAAGCATATTTTTGAAGAGATGTAGGTGCTCCTAAGTCTTTTATGTATGTCTCATCTCTCGGGTTGGATTAGATAGTTCTATTTAGACTAAATGTGTTCTGATTATCTTCTCACATAGTGCCTGTACTGGGGCTTATCACAGTAAGTGCTGACCCTATGCTATTAGAGAAAGATTTAAAAAAAAGAAAAGAAAAAAAAAGAGGAGAACTCTGAGCTGATTGGAAGGAACAAAGACCAAACACTTCCTGGCAGAAAGACTTGTGGGCAGCAGGAGGCTGTTTCTAGGCCCCAGGCCAGGGTGTTGAGTTATGCTTGCATTTCTCTGAGAGCTTCTGCCAAGAAACAGAAACCTGATGAGTGGCCTGTGAATGCTGCTCACATTCGGAGTGACTCAGAGTTTATGGTATTCTGGGGAATTAGAGGCGAAGGACAGCCATGTGGATGCTCGGGCAGGAAGTTTGGTGAGAGGCCTCCAAGGCCGCAGTGGGATGGCTTCTCTTGCCAAGCACTGCCCAGGCCCTTCAGGCAATGTTCAGTTAGAGACCCCAAGCAAGCTGCCTAGGGCTTCTCATTGCTTCCTCAGGCTCCCGAACCCTCTTTTAGAAGGTTGTTGGCATGTGAGGTTGGCAACTTGGGACACTTGCTTTACTTTTGAAACTCAGGAAACCAAATGTCCTGTCTTTTTGCATTTTTAAAAATTAATTATTCATTACACAAGCAATCTATGAATACATTTATTTATCTTTTAAAACATTAAAACTGCCCCTCCACAGCTACTTGCTTTACTTTTGAAAGTCAGGAAACCAAATGTTCTGTCCTTTTGCTTTCTTTTGCATTTTCAAAAATTAATTTTTCATTACACAGGCAATCTATGAATACATTTATCTTTTAAAACATTAAAACTGCCCCTCCACAGCTCTTGCTGCTGGGCCACAGCTCAGAGTCCCAGGGAGTGATCATCTGTGCTGTTTTCCTCCTCATCTTCTTCTGCTTCATCCCTTTCCCTTTCTGAACTGCTTGTGGAGGAGCAGTGGAAAGACTTCCCCTGCCATGAATTTGTGGCCCTGATAGGTATGCTTCTTGTCATCTGCTGCTTTGTTTTCCTGGGCTTTTTTCTTCGGATGATGTCCTGAATCTATACTGGTGGCATAAGCTGCCACAGCCCACAGCTGCCTCACTACTTCTCCTTATGGTCTAGTTCACCAACTTTGGCAACATGACCATGTGGTAACCAAGCCTTCATGTCCAATTCTTGGCCTGTGTTTGGACTTGAGGGTCCTGTACTATGTCTGTACGGAGCTGTTGGTAGTATTCTGTACCAATGCCATCACTATCCTAGCAGGCATTAATGGCTTACAGGCTGGCTAGTCACTAATCATTCCTACTTCCATCCTCATCTTCAGCCTGGTGAGCTTCAAAGTGATTGTCAAGATGATCATGTCCTTTCCCTCTACTTCATGATACCCTATTTTTTTTTTCACGACCTTGGGATTGCTCTACCATAACTGGTACTGATCACAGGTATATGAGGGAGATACCATCTGTTACTTGGCTGGCATGACCTTTACTGTGGTTGGCAACTTGGGACACTTCAGCCAGACCATGCTACTTTTCTTCATGCCCCAGGTGTTCAACTTCCTCTACTCAATGCCTCAAGTCCTGCATCTCTCCCCTGCCCTGACCACCATGTGCCAAACTCAGTACCATAGCGAGCGGTTGAGTGGCCTTAGCATATCATTAGCATTAGCATATTATGCTTTGATTGGTTGAATGGACGACCAGATGACCAGACACTCAGCATATTAGGCTTTCATTAAGTAAGATACTTTGAGTAACACTTGACAAGTTTTCAAAGTTCTTATCCATATATTTCCTTATTTGATTTTCACTACCTTAAGAAGTAGGGCAACCCCGGGCATATGCCCTTGACCGGAATGGAACCTGGGACCCTTCTGTCTGCAGGCTGACGCTCTATCCACTGAGCAAACCAGCTAGGGCAACCCCTATCTTTAGAGATAATTTCTGATAGGAGTTTGGCATGTAGCTTTATAATCTGTTCAAAACTATTTTACAAAGTTAATGTGTGATTGTCTTAGGTTGGGCTGCCATAACAGAGTATTATAGACTGGGTGGCTTGTAAACAATAGAAATTTATTTTTCACAGTTCTAGAGGCTGGGAAGTCCAAGAGCAAGGCACAAGTAGATTTGGTGTCTGGTGAAGGCCCACTTCCTGGTTCAGAGACAGCCCTCTTCTTGCTGTGTCTTCACAGGGTGGAGGGATGTGGGAGCTTTCTGGGGTCTCTTTTATAAGGGCATTCATTCCATTTAGAATGCTCTGCCCCATGACCTAATTACCTCCCAAAAGCCCCACCTCCAAATACATCGGGGATTAGGTTTCAGCGTGTGAATGTAGAGGTGACAAAGGCTTTTTCTACAGCAGTAATGATGGGAAATAATGGCATTCATGTCTGCATTTTGTTTTAACATTTTATTTTGAAATAATTTTAGATTTACAGAAGAGTTGCAAAGATAGTATAGAAAGTTTCAGTGTACCCTTCACTCAGACTCTCCGAATGTTAATAGCTTATATAACCCTGGTTCAATGATTAAAACTAAGGAATTAACATTGGTACAATACTATTAACTAAACTATAGACTTCATTAGAACTTTACCAGTTATTCCACTATTGTCCTTTTCTGTTCTAGGATCCCATCCAGTATCCCACATTGCATTTAGTTGTCTTGTTTCCACAGTCTCCTCCAATCTGTGACAGTTCTCAGTCTTTCCTTGGCTTTCATGATCTTGACACTAAGAGTCCAGGTCAGGTTTTTTTTTGTTGAATGTCCCTCAATTTGGGATTGACGATGAGTTTTCATGATTAGACCAAAGTTATGCATTTGGGGGAAGAATTAAAAATAAAATAAAATAAAATAAAAAATATATATATATTGCTGCAACTTGCTGTTTTCATTCAATAATATGATTTTGAGATATTTCTATAGTAATATATAGATCAGGCCACTTCTTTAAAATTCTCTACACAATTCCATTATGCGAGTACTAGATGCCCGGTGCACAAGATTCGTGCACTGGGGGGTCCTTCAGCCTGGCCTGCACCTTCTTGCAGTCCAGGACCCCTCGGGGGATGTCCGCCTGCCTAGGGGATCGGTCCTAAGCTGGCAGTCAGACATCCCTCTTGTAGTCCGAGGCTCTCGCAGTCCAGGACCCCTTGCTCCATACCAGCCACCGGCAGTGGAGGCGGGAGAGGCTCCTGCCACCACCGCTGCACTTGACAGCTGTGAGCCTGGCTTTTGGCTGAGCGCACTGACCACCAGGAGGCAGCTCCTGCATTGAACGTCTGCACTCTGGTGGTCAGTGTGCATCATAGCGACCGGTCGTTCCGCCGTTTGGTCCATTTGCATATTACCCTTTTATTATATAGGATGTTACATTCTATTTAGCCATTCCCCTACTGGCAGGCATTTAGGTTGATTCCAAATTATTTTTTATTGGCAATATTATGTAATTATCTTTGTATATACCTCCATATGCACATGGAGTTATGGTAGATAATTAGAAGGGGCATTGCGGAGATATGGATTTAATAGATGTCCAATTGCCTGTAAAGTGGCTGTGCCAATTTACATTATTTTGTAATTATGAAGCTTGAAAATTGTTGCCAATCTCAGTTTTAATTTCTATTTCCCTGGTTACTACTGATGTTGGGCATCTTTTTGTATATTTATTTGGCAATTTGTATTTCCTTTTCTGTGATTGCCTATTTATATTCTTTGCACGTTTTTCTAGTGTGTGTTTTTTTTCTTATTGATTTGTTAAAAGTCCTTTAGATGTTCCTGATACAAATCCTTTGTTTTATATATTACAAATGTTTTTTCCTAGTCTGTTATCTTTGTTTCTTATTTATGTTAACTTTTCTCATTTTTTTGAGTTATTCCATTTCTCTGATATTTTAAATTATTTTTTCTGATTTTGCTGAAAAAAGATCTTGATTATAAAAGTAACATAAACAACACATACAATTTGGGAAATTATGGAAAAGTGTAACTAGAAAAGAAACCACCTCAAGTCTTGTCACTGAGAAAAAACCGTTATTAATATACTCAATTTCATTCTAGCCTTTTGTGCGTATGTGCATGTACATTTTTGTTTTGTTTTGTTAATCCTTACTGAGGATATTTTTCCATTGATTTTTTTTTTTTTAGAGAGAGTGGAAGGGAGGGGGAGAGAGACACACACACAGAGAGAAACATCGATGTGAGAGAGACACATCGATTGGTTGCCTCCCGCCCATGCCCTGACCCTTTGGTCCATGGGCCAGCGCTCTATCCACTGAGCCAAACTGGCTTGGGCTGTGTGTGTACATTTTTTTGCTCAATTGAGATCACATTATGTGTACACACACACACACACACACATGATTTGCTCAGTGCTATGGTCTTTATACACAAATGCTGGCCTTTTTCCAAATGTACTTTGGTTGTGGTGGTTTTAGACTAACTTCCAACTTCTATTCTTTTTTTTCCACATATCCTAAAATATGTAGTAAGTGGGAGGTCTAAGGCCTGTCCTCAGCTGACCTGAAGTTGGCTCAAAACCACAAGAGAGGGTAGAAATGCTCCAACATAGCACATATTTCAAAATCTTGGAGGTTTGAGTTGACTGCAAGCTCAGTGAGTCAATAGCAGGTGCCAAGAACGTTCCTGTGTGAATGCAAGGCAGTAAGTCCTACGAAGAAGCTACAGTCTTTAGTATATTAAAGCTACAGTCTTTCTTGCTCTGATGGTACCACAGACATTTGGTTCAGTCTTGGGTGACATACTCTAAAAGAGTCACAATCAGACAGACCAGGTGCTTGAGGAGCATGAGGATAAAGACCTTTAAAACCAGGGCGAAGGAGGAACAATGGAAGGAGTGGAAGATACTGGTCTGGAATAAGACCTTGGGCAGAAGTCTTCAAGTATCTGAAAAGTAGAAAGTCAAGAGAGATTAGATCTGTTTGTTTTCTGGGCCAGAGGGTGGAAGTTTCAGAAACACTTTCAAACTGGTCAGAACTGCTGAGGCCAAGGAATGCATTACTCTGGAAATAGTGGGCTTTCTGTCCTTAAGAAGTCTTCTTGCAGATGCAAATTGGTAAAGGGGGGGGGGTAGTGGGGAGGTTGATAAACATTTCTTGAGTGCTATGACTGTGCTGAGAATCTTCCATTATCTTTTTTTGTTAATTAAAAGTTTTTCAATTACAGTTGACATACAATTATATTAGTTTCAGGTGTACAACACAGAGATTAGTCATTTATATAACTTGTGAACACACTGATATGTCTACTACCCATGTGACACTATACATTGTCATTACAGTACTAGTGGCCTGGTGCACGAATTTGTGCACATTGAAAGGAAATTAATTAGAAGAAATATTTTAATATCACTATTTGCCCTTTCTCTATAATACAAGTGTCAACCAAATTCACGATCAACAATGATAGAAACACATGCGTGTGATTGGCGCCAACGAGAGCTTTATGTGTATTGCACATGCACAAGTCAACTTAGCCTTTTATAGGCAGATTATTATTGTAGATCACACAGGGAGAACAAAGGGTAAAATATTTAACTACAGCACAGTGTTTGACTATATTCTGTGCGGTGAGAAAACCTGAAGTCAATTTCAAGGTCCGCCATTTCTTACTTCTTTTCAGTCCGGTCAAGTTTTTAAGCTTTCTAAATCTCCATTTTCTGGCTAATGAAAAGAAAATAGGATTTCACCGAGTCTCCTATTGACAGACTCCAGGACTTCTGTGAGGATCAAATGAGATGAGGCACAAGAAAACGCTTCACAGACATTTGGTTAAAGTGTGAAATGTTTGCACCTGGCTATAAAGCAAGTCATGTTCCTGGGCTGTAGAAACTGCAAAGAGGCTAGTTGTTGCCGGGGAGAGGAAGCCAGGTGTTGCTATGTGACATCATTACCCAGCGCCCACATCAACCCATTTCTGGGCTGGGCTGGGTTGTGGGCTCCATTTTGCACCATGGGGTCTTGGCAGTGTTGGCTGCGATTTGGTGGGCTGTCTTTCTGGGGTGGTGGCGGGGCCTGTGTCCCATTTGGGGGAAGCTGAGTGTTGCTTTGTGGGTGCCAGGTCCATGATGCTGTTTCTCTGTGTGCATCACGGCAGCTCTTGTGTTGAGTGTCGGCCCTCTGGTGGTCAGTGTGCGTCAGAGCAACCGGTTGGACGGTCAGACACTTTAGCACATTAGCTTTTAATATACATAGATTACCAACCATATTCCCTGTGCTGTACTTTATATCCCTATCCTATTTTTATAACTGGCAATTTGTACTTTTTTAAAAGTTTAACTTGCTTTAAAAAGTTATATATATAGAATTTAAAAAGTCTATATATATATAGACTTCAGAGAGGAAGGAAGAGGGAAAGAGAGATAGAAACATCAATGTTAAGAATCAGGCCGACTCCTGCAAGCCCTCTACTGGGGGTCAAGCCTTCAACCCTGGCATGTGCTCTGACCCAGAATTGAACTGTGACTTTCTGGTTCATAGGTCGGTGCTCAACTACTGAGCTATATTGGCTGGGCCAATTTATACTTCTTCTTTTTTTAATGTATCTTTATTGATTTCAGAGAGGATGTGAGAGGGAGAGATAGGAACATCTATGATGAGAATCATTGATCTGCTGTCTCCTACATGCCCCCCACAGAGGATCGAGCCTGCAACCCAGGCATGTGCCCTGACTGGGAATTGAACCGTGACCTTCTGGTTCATTGGTTGTTGCTCAACCAGTGAGCCACACTGGCCAGGCCAATTTGTACTTCTTAATCCCTTCCCCCTTTTCACCCATTGCCCCCAACACTTCTTCCATCAGTCAACCATCAAAATTTTCTCTGTATCTATGTGTTTGTTTTGTTTGTTCATTTACTTTTTTTTAAGATTCCACAAATAAGTGAAATAATATGGAATTTGTCTTTGTCTGTCTGACTGGGAATACAAACTGTGACCTTATTTCACTTAGCATAATACTCTTTAAATCCATCCATATTATTACAAATGGCAAGATTTCATTCTTTTTTATGGCTGATTAAAATTATATATATATGTATATGTGTGTGTATGTATATATATATGTATATATATGTCACATCTTTATCCATTTGTCTCTCGATGGACACAGGTTGCTTCCATATCTTGGCTATTGTAAGTAATGTTGCAGTGAATATAGGGCTGCCTATGTCTTTTCAAGTTAGTGTTTTCTCATATCAGTACACAGAAGTGGATTTACTGGGTCATATGGTAATTCTATTTTTAATTTTTAAGGATCCTCCATATTGTTTTCCATAGTGGCTGCATCAATTTACAATCCCAACAGTGCATGAGGGTTCCCTTTTCTCCACATCCTCACAAACATTTGTTTGATTTATTGAGGATAGCCATCCTGACAGGTGTGAGTTGATATCTCATTATGGTTTTAATTTGCATTTCCCCCATGATTAGTGGTGTTGAACATACATGGTCAATTAATCTATGACAAAGGCAAGAATATACAATGGGTTAAAGACAGTCTCTTCAATACAGGGTATTGGGAAAACTGGACAGACACATGCAAAAGAATGAATCTGGACAACTTATATCATATACACGAATAAACTCAAAATGGATTAATGACTTAAATGTTAACACATGAAACTATAAAACAACTAAAAGAAAACATTGGCAGTAAACTCTTTGACATTACTCTTAGTAATATTTTTTTGGATATGTCTCCTTCGGCAAGGGAAGCAAAACAAAAACTAAACAAATGGGATTACATGAAACGAGTTTTTGCACAGTGAAAGAAACCATCAACGAAATGAAAAGACAATCTACTGAATGGAAGAAGGTATTTGCAGTGATAACATCCAATAAGGGGTTACTATTCAAAAGATATAAGAAACTCATACAACTTCAACACCAAAAGAACCATACTTTTTGATTTTTTTTAGAAAAGTGAGCAGAGTCCTGGCTGGTGTGCTCAGTGGTTGAGCATTGACCTATGAACCAGGAGGTCACGGGTTCATACCCCCCCTCAGGGCACATACCAGGGTTGCAGGCTCCATCCCCAGTGTGGGACTTGCAGGAGGCAGCCCATCAATGATTTTCTCTCATCATTGATGTTTCTATCTATCTCTCCCTCTTCCTCTCTGAAATCAATAAAAACACATTTTTAAAAAAGAACAAAAAGAATAGAGGACCTGAACAAACATTTCCCCAAAGAGGACATACAGATGGCCGATAGACATATGAAAAGATGCTCAACTTTCCTCTGTTATCTTATTTCATCCTGCCAACAGCCTCTGCGGTAAGTACCGTTGTTATCTATCCCTGTATTACAGGTGAGGGAATTGGGCACAGTGAGATCAGGTAATCCTCCCCACGGCAAAGCATTTGTAAGTGGTAGAACTTGGATTACAGCCAGTTCTGACACCTCCCAAAGCCAGTGCTTTTGGTCATCATTGGATTCAGGCCTGCTCTGGAGGTCTGGACCCGAGGGGCCTTGAGCAAGTCCATTGTACGAGAATATTCTGTGGCGGGGGCAACAAGCGAGCCCCCTCCTCTTAAGGGAAGGGCTCCGAGTGTAGGCAGAGGAGCAGGAGGTAGTCCCAGGTGGCAGTCGGCCAAGGGATGTAGACTTAAAGGACATGGAGAGTAGTCAACGTGCGTCACCCACAGCTCGGCCACCACAGCTGTCCCGTCGTTTAAAGATGCCTAGACCCCCGGGAGGGACGGGGGCACCGTCCCGCAACGGCGCTTTCCTCCGGTCGCGCGGCCAGGGAGCGTCGCGGCAGCCTGGTTCTGCGGCTGAGTCGGGGATCGGAATAGCGCGCC
>NW_005370043.1:2835067-2846222 GCF_000412655.1 Myotis brandtii
GCGGCAACGCCCCCAGCTTCACGTCACGCCCGCGCCATTGTTTCTCCGCGGTCGGCTGTCTGGGACCCGTCTTGGCCTCGGAGCGCGGCCCTTCGCCGCCTCTTAGCCTGCCTCGCTGGGTCCTGTGCTGCCCCCGCTTTTTTTTCGGGGTGCTGGCAGTCCCCATCCCTTCTCACAGAGACACCCCTTGACTCGGGTCTGCCTGTTTTTTTCTGGCCGCCGCCGGGCGTCCTCCGGTCCGCACCCGAGGCCAGCCTTTCCGGCCCTCATCCCCGGACCTGCCACCCGCCGCGCGTTCCCGGTGGACCCGAGAAGCTGGCGGACACTCCGGTAGGGTGCCAGGTCGTAGGCGTTTTAGCAAGAACCGCAAAAGTTGGCATCCCCCCCGCACGCCGGTTTTGTCGTTTGCAGCACTTCCTGGAAAACTCGCATCGAATGGCAAGCCTCCCTAGAAACGTGCTTATTTTCCAATGGTTCCCAGGTCAGGGGTCGGCTGTTCGGTGGCGGTCCGTTCCTTTCCTTCCTTGGAGACCCCGGAAGCCGAGCACTGAGAGCGAGATGCAGATCTGAGGCCTGAGCCATGAGTTGTGAGAGCGTTTTGGGGGTTGGACTCCAGCAGGCCTCAAGCGTTTAAAAGCAGGAGGTGGAGCTGGTGTCAGATTTGTTTTTTTCCCCACCTCACGCTTTAGTCTTTTGGGCCGTTGTGTGTGAGCGTTGGAAAGTGCAGTGCTCTGCAATGACGAGTCACCATTTTAGGGTTTGTGTGTGTGTGTGTGCGCGCGTGTCCTGGGGCGGACAGGTTCTTCATGTCTGTGCGCTTGATTTGGTCTCAAGGCAACGGATGCAAACGCTGCTAGCCATAATGTGAAAGACTGTGTGTTGAAACAGTGCCCTTTACCGTGGCAACTTAATATTGTTGAGGTCTTTTAAATATTTACCACCACACTTCAATAGATTTCTCCTAATGAAGGCATCCAGGCCTGGAGAGGTTAGTTAAAGAAGACACAGCTAGTTAGCAATTAAAAGAAACTCAACATGCTAGGCAGATGGTAGCACACACAGACGGAAATGCATTAATTAATTTAATTTATGAGAAAGGACAACGGCGGAGAGGAGAGGTTGAGAAACATCTATTTGTTGTTCCACCTATCCATGCAGTCGTTGGTTGATTCCTGTATGTGCCCTTGACCAGAAATGGAACCCGCAACCTTGGCATATGGGGAGTGGTTCCTACAACCTTGGCATATGGGGAGTGGTTCCTACAACCTTGGCATATGGGGAGGATGCGCTAGTCTAGCCAACTGAGCTCTCAGGCCAGGGCTAAAATGCATTTCTATTGCAATATAAGCCACTACATTTCTCTACATTGCTGTGTAATCCTCATTAATCCAGAAATTTGACTTTAGAATTTAGTAATCAGTCTGTAAAGTAAGAGGGCTGAAGGAGATGTTCTGCAAAGTTTCTTTCAGTTCTAAGATATAATTCCATTGTATGAAAATTTACAATCAGCTGCAAGTTCCCAAAAGTTTTTAATTATAGGAAGATTTACATAGATATTATTTACTTACAGTATCTGCAAGCCTTATTATAGTGATATCAGGTGTATATACCTAAAGAAAGCCGAGTTACAGTGGAATGTTAGGAGGGCTAATCATCTGTAGGTTGTTTCAACAGTGTTATGGTGAAAGAAAGCACACAAAACCTGTGGGTGTGTTTTTTAATGTCTTTGTTGCTTAACTCTTACCTAAACGCTTAATTCAATGAAATAGTTAAAAAGCCCAACTTTAACATATGGTTTATAATTATACGCTTCTCCTGTTTATCTAAACATAGTTTTTATGCAGTTATAATTGCTATATTCATATCATTATTAATTTAGCACTTACCCATATTTCTGGGATGCCTATGTACCTAGAAAATTTATCTTTTTTATTTGTATAGAGGCTTTGTAGCATGCTTTTATGCCTAGAAGTCAACAATGCCTGGCATATAGGCTCTCAGTAAATTTTTGTTGAATGAATGTAGTATTTTGAGCTGTTTAGACAACATCTGTGAACACAAATGTTAAATATCACAGGGAATATGTTAAGTGATATGTGAGTAGTAAAAGTAGAAGATAGCATCGGGTATGTTTCAGGGCATGGATTTTGGAATCTAGGTTTGAGACCCGGCTTGCCACTTAACATGCATGCAACCTTGGAGTCTTATTCAGTTTCTCTTACCATGAAAACAGGAAAAATAGAACAAATTTCACAAGGTTTTATCTATTAAGTGGGATAATTCCATTGAAGCAATACTGGCATACATTAAATTCTCTATACATGTTAGCTATTACTATTTTTTGGTACAGAGTGGAGAGATTATTGTAGGTTGGTGGAATCAGGGAGAACATACAGAAGGTGGCACAGGAGAGTAAGAAGATTCAAAAGATATATTGAGGGGTAATGAAAAAGGGTTTGGTATAGCAGTCTATATATATAAAAGTCTAAGTGACCATCGCAACTGAACGGATGACCAAACAGGCTGCGTGGGGCGACCAGGCTGGCAGGGGGTTAGTGAGGGACAACCAAACGACTGAACAGCAGGCTGTGTGGGGTGACCAGGCCGGCAGGGGGTTAGTGAGGGACAACCAAATGACTGAGCAGCAGGCTGCAAAGATGATGGCGCCCACAGCCAATAAGGAGGGAATATGCTAATTGACTGCCACGCCCTCAAAGATGGTAGCGCCCACAGCCACAAGATGGCCTGCAGGGGAGGGCAGTTGTGGGCGACCAGGCCTGCAGGGGAGGGCAGTTAGGGGCAACCAGGTCAGCAGGGGAGGGAAGTTAGGGGCGACCAGGCCAGCAGGGGAGTGCAGTAGGGGGGGACCAGGCCAGCAAGGGAGGGCAGTTGGGGGCGATTGGGCCGGCAGGGGAGCAGTTAGGCGTCGGATCAGGCTGGCAGGAGAGTGGTTAGGGGGTGATCAGGCTGGCAGGCAGAAACAGTTAGGGGCAATCAGGCAGGCAGGCAGGCGAACGGTTGGGAGCCAACAGTTCCGGATTGTGAGAGGGATGTCCGATTGCCGGTTTAGGCCCGATCCCTGCCCAAACCGGCAATCGGACATCCCCCGAGGGGTCCCAGATTGGAGAGGGTGCAGACTGGGTTGAGGGACAAACCCCCCCAGTACACAAATTTTGTGCACCGGGCCTCTAGTCTTAATAATAAAAGGCTAATATGCAAATGGTTGTTGTGCACAATCAGCAGGAGGCTTCATCCCCCTCCCAGTGGGGCTTGAGGGGGGTGGGGCCAGCTGGGTCTGGGTCTCACCCAATGGGGGTGGGGCTAGCCGAGTCTGAGTCTCATGCGATTTTGAGGCACAAGTGGGTGGGCGGGGACTTGACTCTGGGTCCTTCGGCGCACCTGAGACTCTGACAGGAGGGAGATTTTCATATACATTTTACTAATTTTCTTCCATCTCTGACACTTCTATTATAGAGAAAGGGCAAATAGCAATATTAAAATATTTCCTCTAATTAATCCCCTTTTAATGTGCACGAATTTCATGCACCGGGCCACTAGTAGTATGATAGAGCTGGTTAGAGAAATTTTGGTAAACTGTTTACAAGATATTCTTTCTACATGAATTTCTTGCAGTTAGAGCAGAATTAATGAAGTAAGATAACTTTTTGTGTGAATAGTTGGTATTTTGTGTGTGTGTTGTTTTGTGTGTGTGTGTGTGTGTGTTTCCATTCAGGCCTAAAAAAGTTATTTGATTTAAGGAAGTTGATAGAAAATTATTGCGGAGTGCTAAGGTCCTTGTCACTTGACACAACCATTTGAAATTTGATTGTGTTCTTTGATTGGTTACCAGAGTTTGCAGTGGCTGTTTTTTCTGTTTTAGGTATAACAACTTGAGCAGCAAACCAATAAAAATAACAAAATTGCCAGCAGAGTAGCAAAGCTACCCGTACGTACCTTTTTAGGCAGACTACAGAATCAAAAGGATTAGATTAATTTGTTCCTACATTTTGTTGGTCTTTTTTTGGTTGGGAAGCATTGTCAAGAGGGTGAGATGAAAAAATCTGCTATGTCAGGGTCTGCTTGTAAAGAGAAGGCTGTATATGTATCAGTAAGTTTAAATTGGTTGGGTATGTTTCCATTTCAAATGTTAAGTGGAATATTATGTTTTTTAAAGTTCCTTGGCCATTTTAATGAGGTTTCTCTAATGTTTTAATTTATGTAATTTAATTTTATCTTATTTTTGGGGGGATCAAACCGTTTTATTGAGGGCATTTAGATGATGGTCAGAGGGCTAGGAAGACAATGATATCAAAGTCCTCAGCTTCTCCCTATATCCCCAGCTCCACAGCCACCAAAAAGTTAAATTTTCTTAAAAAAATATGTAATATTTCAAACACATAGAAAACAATGTAATGTTAGTATAATTATAGACCATCAGAGTTACTTACTTTTCTCTTTTTATTGAATTTATTGGGGTGACACTGGTTAACAAAATTAAACAGGTTTCAGGTGCACAATTCTACAACACATCATTTGTACACTGTATTGTGTGTTTATCACCCCAAGTCAAGTCTCCGTCCATCACCATTTATTCTCCCTATATATTTTCCCCTGCTCCTCATACCCCCAGCAGTCACTACACTGTTCCTGTTCATGAGCTTTCTCTCCCTCTGCATTTTTTGCTCAGTCCCCCTACCCCGCCCCTGTACCATCATATTTAGTTTATGTGGTTTTTTTCTTCCCATTTCCTAATTGTGGGAAAGGATTTATTTATGTTTTTAAAGGGATAAAATTACACATCAGTTGAGCCTGTATGAATCTTTGCTATCCTATTTCCCTCTTTTGCCCTCTCTCAAGCAGTAAACACTGTCATGAATTCAGTAATTATTATTCCCATAATATGTATATATCCATAAAAGTGCATATATTCTTGCTTAATATATTATACATGTGATTCTGCAACTTGCTTTTTTGTTTAATGATGTTTTTTACCTATTTTTATTTTTTAGTTTTTTAAATATATTTTATTGATTTTTTACAGAGAGGAAGGGAGAAGGATAGAGAGTTAGAAACATCCATGAGAGAGAAACACCCATCAGCTGCCTCCTGCACACCCCCTACTGGGGATGTGCCCGCAACCAAGGTACATGCTCTTGACCGGAATCGAACCTGGGACTCTTCAGTCCACAGGCCGACGCTCTAGCTACTGAGCCAAACTGGTCAGGGCTTTAATGATGTTTTTGATATATATCTATGTTGATAGATGTATCTTTAGTTCATTCATTTTTATTGCTCTATAGTATTCAATTATACGAATAAATCAGTTTTTTTATGGATATTTAGGTACAGTGGGGCCTTGACTTACGAGTGTCCTGACTAACGAGTTTTTCGAGATACCAGCCGTCTCTCGGCCGATTTTTTGCTTTGAGTTGCGAGCTAAAATTCGGGTTACAAGCCAGCTTCAGATACCCCACTGCTAGTTGGCGCAGCGAACGTCACAGTGAACGCCACAACATCAGCCCAGCATCACGTGTCTCACTCATTCACTTTAATGATTTGACATACGAGTAATTTGAGTTACGAGCTCCGTCACCGAACAAATTAAACTCGTAAGTCAAGGCCCCACTGTATTTCCGACTTTTTTTTTTTTTTTTGCTGTCATTAATAGTGCTGCAATAAACATTCTTGGCTGTGTCATCTTGTTTACATGTGTGAGAGAATTCTACACCTAGGGAATTCTTAGGTGTAGGGTAAAAGGATTCTCAACTTTATTACATAATGCTAAATTGTTTTCCAAAATACTAAATACAAAATTCCCATTAGATTGCCAGAGTCCTATGTTGCCATGTCCCTTACAAACATTGATATTGTCAGACTTTTAATTTTAAAACAAAATTAAATTTCATTTTAATTTCCTATTAACTGATTATAAGTGGGTTGAACTTCTTTACATTCATTTATTATAAGGTGTCTTTCTGCAAATTGCTGTTTATATCCATTCTTTTTTTCTGTTGGCTTGTTTGCTTTTCTGTCATTGGTTTGTAGCTCTCTGTACTTTATACTAATCCTCTCTTAGTTATGGTATCGCAAATATCTTCTTGCTGTATGGTTTCTCTTTTTGTTGTGCAGAGGTTTTACATTTTCATTAAAACTTTTTATGTGAAAAATTTTAGTCCTATAGAAAACTGCAATAATATACCTTATACCTTTCATCTGGACTGATCAGTTGTTAACATTTTGCCACATTGACTATCTTTCATATCTACATTTTTTTCCTGAACCATTTCTTTAAAATCCTCACCTGAGGATATATTTATTGATTTTAGAGAGAGGGAGGGAGAGGGAGAGAGAGAGAAACATCGATGTAATCTCTGTATGTGCCCTGACCAGGAATCGAACCTATAACCTTTTTGGTGTATGGGATAATGCTCCAATCAGCTGAGCCACCTGGCCAGCCCCCCCCCACCCCCCCCCCCCCCGAACCATTTAAAATTAAGTTGCAGACGTCATGACAGTTCAGACCTCAAAAGATTTACTTGATTAACCCTGGCTGGTTTGCTCAGTGGTTAGAATGTTGGCCTGTGGACCCAAGGGTCATGATTTCGATTCCCAATCAAGGGCACCATACCTCATTTGGGTTGCAGGTTCTCCAGCCCTAGTCAGGGCAACCAATCTGTGTGTGTGTCTCTCTCTTAAGTCCATGATTCTCTCCTCCCCTCCTTCTTTCCTTCCACTCTCACTGGAAATGAGTGGAAGAAATGTCCTTAGGTGAGGATTAAAAAAAAAAAATTTACTTGAATGTCCTAAGAACAAGGATTCCTACAAAACTATAATACAGTTATCGCATTTAATATGGATGCAGCTTTATTATCTAATATCCAGTGCACATTGAAAATTTCTCAGTGGTCCCAATAATGACCTTTATAACTATTCTCCAACTCTATCCCTAGTCCAGGATCTAGTCTTAGATCAGGAATTGTATTTAGTTCCCATGTCCTTTTAGTTACTTTCAACCCACAAAAAGTCCTCAACTTTTTGTTTGAATAATACTGATACTAGTATATTTGAAGAGTCCAGGCCAGTTGTCTTGTATAATGTCCCTCAGTTTGGATTTGTCTCATCATTTCTTCATGTTTTGTTTCAGATGGAATGTTTTGGCAGGAATACGTTTTAAATTTTAGTATAGCCAAATTTGTCCATCTTTTTTTTTTTTTTTTTATGGTTTGTGTTGTCTTTTATCCAAGAAAGTCTTCCCCTGCCCTGGCTGGTGTGGCTCAGTTGGTTGGGGGTCATCCCATGCACTGAAAGGTTGCCTGTTCAATTCCCAGTAGGGGGTGGGTCCATGTTTCCCTTTACATTGATGTTTCTCTCTCTCTCTCTTCCTTTCTCTCTCAAAATCAATAAAAATATATTTTTAAAGCCTTACCTACCTTGATGTCATATGGCTGTTCATCTCTATTTTCTTCTAAAACTTTAATGGTTTAGCTTTACATATTTAGGTTTATATATGCTGTTATTTCTTAGCCTACCTTTTAACATGGTTCATTTAGCATGTGTTCCCCATTCTTTTTTTTTTTTAATCTTCCGAGAGAGAGAGACAGAGACAGAGAGAGAAAGAGAGAGAGAGAGAAGAGGAGAAGAGCCCTAGCTGGTTTGGCTCAGTGTATAGCATGTCAGCTTGCAGACTGAAGGGTCCCAGGTTCAATTTCAGCGAAGGGCAAATGTTCAGGTTGTGGGCTTGATCCCCAGTGGGAGGACATGCAGGAGGCAGCCAATCAGTGATTCTCTCTAATCATTGATTTTTCTATCTCTCCCTCTCCCTTCCTCTCTGAAATAAAAAATAAATAAATAAATAAATAAAAGGAACACACTTCTTTAAAAAAAGAAGAGAGAAAGAGGCAGAGAGAGAGAGAAAAATCGATCTGTTGCCTTCTATATGTGCCCCAATCAGGGACCAAACTCACAACCCAGGTATGTACCCTGACTAGGAATTGAACCCACAACCTTTCAGTGTACAGGACAACACTCCACATCAGCAAGTGCTGTGTTACACACATTCTTTTCTGTCATTGTGTTTGTCATAAAATTGCTCTCTGTAAATTCATAAGGAGAGGACAGCTTATGTTAGGTTCTAAACTTGGGCCAAATAGTGTATAAAGTAAAAATTTAGATTTACCTATTATAATCTAAATGTTTTACACTACAAATTTTCATTACTCTACAGTATTTTTTAAAATTTGCCTAGCCCTGGCTGGATTGCTCGGTTGGTTGGAGCTTGGTCCCATGTACCAAAAAGTTGTGGGTTCAATTCCCAGCTGGGGCCTGTACAGGAGGCAGCCGATGAATGTTTCTCTTTCACATGGATGTTTTTTTCTCTCTCGTCCTTCCTCTCTCAGGATCAATGGTAACATATCCTTGGGTGAGGATTGCAATAAATAAGTAAACAAAAATAAAGTAATTTGCCTATAAAGATGAGTATTTCATGTATTTTACTAGTTATCCTTGGAAAACATTTGGCAATCTGTTTTCCTTAACTAGTCATGTTAGAATGTAGTTAGACGTGTATCTCTAGGTTTATGTTTTAGAGCTGTTAAATAAATCAGCTAAAAGATACAGCTCGAACATTCTGTATCAACATTATAAGAATTTTAAGATATATCTATGAATTTAAGTGGTATGGTATAAATACCAAGCTGTAACTTGGAGAGTAAACAGAGCTTTTTACAAATCAGAAATCAATAAATGCCATATTTTTAGCCTTGAATTATTTATTCTATGGTAGGTTTGATGAGATAGTTTTATGTGGAACTAGGAGATGTCAGGAAAAAAACACACCTACAAATAGGACATTAGATGTAGAATAATTAGATTGACATGAAAAAAATGTGTAAAATTGTATAGCTCTTGGCACCTATTGGGTACTCTGAAGTTTTGACTCTGAAAGTAGAAAGCTATTATAACATTCCTCCAAACATCAAGTACTGTATTGTGCAGAGGTTGCAGTATTAAACAATGTGGGCTCTAGCATTATAAATAATTTATTAAGGACTATGTGTCAGCTACTATACTTAGCACCTTGCACTTATTGATGCATTGAATCTGACCATTTTGGAGTGGAAGAAACTGAAGTGATTTTATAATTTGTTTAGTCATAGAGCTCATTAGTGCTGGAGCCAGGTTTGAACCCACACAGTGTAGCTCCAGAATCTGCACACTTCATTGCAAGTATAATTCTATGACCTTGGTTAAGTTATTTAACTTCCCTATACTGTTTTCTTCTTTGTATAATGAAGATAGTAGTACCTAATTCATACTGTTGTGAGATCAGTTAGATAAAATATGTATAGTGCTTAGAATAACACATGAAAAGAAGTGACCACTTAATAAATGTTAGCTATTATTATTTCAGCATTATTAAGGCATTGTATGCATGCCTGTCCCTGACTTTTTGCCAGGAAAAGGTGGAAATACAGTGGTGATTATTTCTGCCTTTCTGATTTCTCTCTCTCTTTTTTTTTTGAATATATTTTATTGATTTTTACAGAGAGGAAGGGAGAGGGATAGAGAGTTAGAAACATTGATGAGAGAGAAGCATCGATCAGCTGCCTCCTGCCCACTACCTACTGGGATGTGCCTGCAACCAAGGTACATGCCCTTGACCGGAATCGAACCCGGGACTCTTCAGTCCCGAGGCTGATGCTCTATCCAGCGAGCCAAACCGGCAAGGGCTGATTTCTCTCTCTTTTTATTTTGTAAGAGGAAAGATAACAGTTAAAGTTGAATGGTGAGTAGAAGCTTATTTGGTAAGAGAATGAGTTCTTTTAAATATAAAGCAGAATTTTTTTTTAATCCTCACTCGAGGATTTTTTTTTTCCCATTGATTTTCAGAGAGAGGAAAAGACAGAGAGAAACACCGATGTGAGAGAAACACATCGATTGGTTGCCTCCTGCACGAGCCCTGACCAGGGCCCGGACTGGGGAGAAGCCTGCAACCTAGGTACGTGCCCTTAGCCGGAATCGAACTCTCGGTCCACAGGCCGATGCTCTATCCGCTGAGCCAAATCAGCCAGGGCTAAAGCAGAATTTTTTTGCTTTTTAAAAGAATATTCAAGAATTATTACTAAAGGCACAAATTACATATTGGCTGAATGTAAAAACTAGCTCTGTTACCTTTATGCTTTTGAAAGACCTTAGTTAATTATAGCAATACTAGAGGCCCGTTGCACGAAGAGATTCGTGCAATAGGCCTTCCTTTCCCCTGGCTGCCGGCACCGGTTTTCCTCCAGCACCTGGGATCCAGGCCTTCACTCCAGCTGCAGTGGAAAAGCCAAGCCTCTTCAGCCTTCAGTCTTCGCTCCGTGCCTGCGTATGCAAATTAACCGCCATCTTTGTTGGGTTAATTTGCATACTCATCCAATTGGCTGGTGGGCGTAGCGGAGTGATGCCAATTTGCATGTTTCTCTTTTATTAGTGTAGATTTCAAAAAAGTCGATGGCAAACTACGTATCTTCAAGCCCAATCTTTTAAAATGTTTTCTTTACATACTCTCTTATTCCTTTGTGTCAGTATCCATGTTACTGAAGATCTGGCATTGCTCAAAACATCCTTTGGAAGTGACCTTAATATGTAGAACAGATAAGTAGCATTCTGTGTGGTATGGCAGAGAATGGAATTCTAGGAGTAACAGCAGTAGAATGTTCAGGAGAACATGACAAGTTCAGGGCTTTTTTGTATAATTTTGAAACTTTAGGAAAATGGAAATTTATATTTTTCTAGTCGCAGTTTCAGATTAGAGATTGGAACATGTTTTGCTTGAAGAAGAAAAACACATTGTCAAGGCAACAGGTACTGCGTTTCTCACTTGACAAGGTTTCTCAGTTTTATTTTCCACCAGTGTACAAGGAACTTTTTGTTCAAAGGCCTGATGTTAAAACATTAGCAACATACTATGTTAATCAAGCCAAGAATCTTACGCATTTCTGAACCAAGAGTAAGATTTCACAAAGATTCATTTAGACTCAGTGGTTCTCAACCTTCCTAATGCCGTGACCCTTTAATACAGTTCCTCATGTTGTGGTGACCCCCAACCATAAAATTATTTTTGTTGCTACTTCATAACTGTAATTTTGCTACTGTTATGAATTGTCATGTAAAT
>NW_005370043.1:2846563-2848410 GCF_000412655.1 Myotis brandtii
ATTTGCATATAGTCACTCTGATTGGCTGGTGGGCATGGCTTAAGGCATAGCGAAGGTGTGGTCAATTTGCATGTTTGTCTATTATTAGGTAAGATGTGATAGGCTGCAAGGGTACACATCAGGTATTGAGTAAAGCTAGTCCTACCAGTGGTTCTCAACCTTCCAAATGCCCCAACCCTTTAATACAGTTCCTCATGTTGTGGTGACCCCCAACCATAAAATTATTTTTGTTGCTACTTCATAACTGTAATTTTGCTACTGTTATGAATTGTAATGTAAATATGTGATATGCAGGATGTATTTTCATTGTTTGCGACCCACAGGTTGAGAACGCTGATTAGAGCATTAAAAGGAACTTGTACAATATTCTTGCATTTTCAGGCTTACACAGAATTAGCTTCTGAAAGGCAAAGAGCTCAAGTCTAGAGGTTTGAGTTTTATTTCTGCCAGTGTGTAGCAGACCGTTCAAGAAACTGGGGTTGTCTAGTAGCAAACACAGTAAGCTTCACCCTCTTGGAGCTTATAATTTAGAGAAAGGGACTAACAGTGCGCACACTATCAAATATATTATGTCTGGAAGTGTTAATGTGCAAAAAAGAAAAATAAAGCAGGGTAAGAGAATAGCAAGTGATATGTGTGGGTAGATAAGTGTGATTTTATTAATTCAAATTTGTTAGCCTTCTGCATCACTTGATGTGCAAACTGAAGTTGGCCTTTGATAGGAATGTTATAGTACAACGTGAGGCAAATTACATAAAGAACTCTGAATGAGCCCAGTGTGGCTCAGTTGGTTGAGTGTCGTCCAGTGCACCTAAAGGTTGCCAGTTTGATTCCCAATTGGGGCACATGCCTGGCTTTCTGGTTTGGTCCCCTTGTAGGTGTGTGAAGGAGGCAGCTGATCAATGTTTCTCACATTCATGTTTCTCTCCCCCTCTCTTCCTCTCTCTAAAATCAATAAAAACATTTAAATCATTAAAAAAAAAACTGAATGAGGATAGCAAAATGAAAAATGAACAAAACCCCTTTGTCATGAACTGCTTAAAACTATTTACTCATGTGTCAAGGACTAAGGTTATCAAGGGCTTTGTGTAAAATGTGCCTACTTAGTATGCTACCAGGCATGCAAATGGAGGATATAGCTTTAACTATTCTTCTTCCATAAAGTAAACCAGGGTTGGGAACCTTTTTTCTGCCAAGGGACATTTGGATATTTATAACATAATTCGAGGGCCATACAAAATAACCTAAAAATTAGCCTGCTATATTTGGTCAAACATTTAATTACTAGTAACTCACCCCTAATGCCTTGGCAGGGCCAGACCAAATGATTCCCTGTGGGCCAGATGTTCCTCACACCTGAAGTTAACTTTTTTACTGTGTGTAATATGCAATTAAAGTTGTATTTATGAAAACCAAAATAAGCCCTGGCCAGGTAGCTCAGTTGGTTCCATCCATCAGAGTACTATACAAGAATCAACCAACGAATGCATAAGTAAGTGGAACAACAAAATCCATGTTTTTCTCTCTCTCCTGTCGCTCTCGCTCTTACCCTCCCTCCCACACCCTCCTTCCTTTCTCTCTAAAAAAATCAGTGGTTGAGCATTGGAGTTGACCTATGAACCAAGAGGTCACGGTTTGATTCCTGGTCAGGGCACATACCTGGGTTGCCGGCTCGTTTCCCCCTGGGGACCTGTAGGAGGCAGCTAATCAATGATTCTCTTCATTGATGTTTCTACCTCCTCTCTGAAATCAATAAAAAAAAATCAATAAAAAGAAAAGACTAAAATAAATTTCAGGTTGGTGAGGAAGTTTGAAGAAACCATTCAAAATTTGTTCCAAATGGGGGG
>NW_005370043.1:2848446-2853067 GCF_000412655.1 Myotis brandtii
TAAAACAATAAAGACTTAAAAAGAAATTTGTTTCAAAGTAGTGTTCAGTGTTCTTAGGATGAGAATGGTTGATTATAAAACTTATAAATTCCAAGTTTTATATTTCACAAAATCCAATGAAGTTTAATAAAACACTGAGTTCATATTTACTTACTAGTATTTTATTATCTATATTGACACATTTAATTCCATTGAAAATTGAATATTTGTTAGGGCCTTCCCATAGCCAAAGGTATTGAGAAAATCAGATCAGTAGTCCTCCAGGATGAAGAAAACATGACTTTTTGGCTCATTCTCTATAAATTTCTGTGTGTTTGTTTAATAATGCACATACTATATTGGAGATACATGTTCAAAAGTTTTCCCAATGGAATGTTACTAAAAAAAATTTGTCTAAATCACAGCGGCATGATAATGCCAAAATATATTCTGTCAGGGCTCCGAGTTTTGGAGTAGAGGATATTTCAATGCTAATTAAATATATTTGGGTCACTAAAACAAGCAAAAAGAAAAATGAATATATGATTCAAACTGCCATATGTATTAAACCCTTTGCCTGATGATAGGCCTTTAATATATATTATATTTAAGTACTACTCACTTCTTTCCAAGTGAATTACTGATGTGACCTGAAACAGACATTTAAAATGGCTTTATTAACCAGGCTGCAGGTTGTAATAACCAGGCTTACCCCACAGTTTCAGTTACTCTTGCTTCCTGTTTTTAGCAGTTGCCTGGAGCTGTTGGGGCAGCTGGTTTCCCTTTCTTTGGGGGAAGGTGATGTTAGTGATGAAGGAAACTGTGTATTTGCCTGTGAAATATTTTTAAAGTGTGAGACTATAATATTTTAAATGTTTAAGAGTTTATTTCAGTTGTTATTCTTCAGGTACACTACTTTGCACGCTGGATATTTTATATTGAAACGGAATTATCTAACTGTACCATTTACCACTATTGTTTGAAAGGAATTAAAATTAGAGCTTTTTATTTAATATTAGCTGCTGCTGTACTTATTGAAAAACTACTCTTAAGCTTGACACTGTAAACAGGTGACAAGTGAAATGTTTACCTACTTTTTGGAACTCTTTTTTTTTTTTTTGCTAGATGATAATCATCTTTAATTTTATTGTTACTATGAAATATAGTTAAGCATTAGATAGACTGTTTCTGGATAGAGTTCAAAAGTCTGTCATAATAATGTTATGACATGCTAGATAAAATAATAGGAAAACTGTCATTTGAGAAATTGTTTGAAGATACTGATTTAAGAAAATTTCACCCCTTTAGCTTCACATAAATGTGTACCCGATTTTAGTGATAATATGGTTATTTAATTATGTTTATATTTTTAGTTGAATAAAATTTTGTGTGACCTTTGCTGAGACTATAAGTTGAATTTTTGAAGTAAAATATATTTATTTTATCCTGGCCTGTTTGGCTCATTGATTAGAATATTGGCTCTCAGAACTAAGAGTCATGGGTTCAATTCCCAGTCAAGGGCATGTACCTCAATTGCAGGTTCGATCCTCAGCCCTGGTCAAGGTGCATGTGGAGACAACCAGTCAATGTGTCTCTCTCTCTTTCTCACCCTCACCCTCCCCTCCCTTTCACTGTCTCTAAAAAAAAAAAAAAAAAAAAAAAAAAATCAATAGAAAAAAGATCCTCAGGTGAGGATTAAAAAAAAGATATTTTTCTTAATCCATGAGTGATACAAGAAAGTACTTTGAATTTTTCCTGCAAATAATTTGAAGAAAGTAATTTAAAAAATGAGAGAAATCTCTTCTTAGTGTAATTACTACCTCTAATTTGTTAGGAATGAGAAAAAAAAGCCTGACTTTAAAAAATAGTTTTATTGAAGTATAAATATGTGTAACAATCTGCACATATTTAGAATGTGCCATAAGTTTTGACATATGGAGACACCTGTGAAACAGTCACTATAATCAAGGTAATGAACATACATCATCCCCCAAAGTTTCCTTGGGGCCCTTCCCAGCCTTACTGTTTCACCCCAGGCAACCACTGATCTGTTTTCTGTCACTATAAATTAGTTTTCATTTTTTAGAAATTTATGTAAATGGAATCATTTTTTTTCTTTCACTCAGGATAATTTTGTTATTTAGGTTGTATACCAGTAGTTCATTGCTTTTTATTGCATAGTAGTATTCTATTTTATGAAGTACCACAATGGGTCCTTTAACCTGTTCATAAGACATTTGGGTTGTTTTCAGTTTCTGACAATTACAAAGCTGCTATGGAATATTTGTCTATAAGTCTTTATATAAATATATGCTTTAATTTCTCTTGGATAATTACTTAGGAGTAGAAAGGTTGGGACATAGATACAGATTTAACTTTTAAAGAAATGGCAAATATTTTTTCAAAGTGTTGGTCCCATTTTTATATACTCATCAGCAGTGTATTAGAGTTCTAGTTGCTGTGTATCCTCACCACATTTGGCATGGTCGGTCTTTTTTAAAAAATGTTTTTATTGATTTTTGGAGAGAGAGGAAGGAAGAAGGAGAATAAGAGAGAAACGTCACTGTGGGAGAGAAACATTGATCCCATCACAAATCCAGACTGGGGACTGAACCTGCAATCTGGTCACGTGCCTTGACCGGGACTCGAAACTGCAACACTTCAATGCATGGGATGACGCTCAGCCAACTGAGCCACAACAATCAGAGCAAGTCTTTTTAATTTTGAATGTTCTAATAGGCATATAGTGGAATCTCACTGTGGTTGTAATTTGCATTGCCCTGATGATAAATGATGTTGAACACCTTCCATGTGCTTATTTGCCATCTAAATATCTTTTTTGATGAAACATCTGTTGAAATCTTTTGCCTATTTTTTAATAATTGGATGTTTGTCTTACTGCATTTTGGGAGTTCTTTATATATTCTGGATACAAGTCCTTTTATCAGATATATGATTTGTAAATATTATCCTCCAGTTTATCTACTTCTCCCCCACAGGAGAGATAGATAACATTTTAATGGAAACACAATTATATGAAAATATAATTTTGTCCTGTTTACTTCCTAAGGGAATAAAGTATTTTAAATGTTTTACATCACTCATATAAACCATAATATACAAAACAGATTAACATGATTTATAATGCTAATCTTATGGTGAGTTGATTTATTGTTTGTGTTATTTTATATATCACTCCCTCATTTTTACTCAGGCCTCTGAACAAATATTACCTCCTCATAGAGGCCTTCAAATGTTTTCCTATTTACAATATGTCCACTATCATTCTTTATTTCCTCACCTTATTTATTTGATTCATACTATATACCACCGGTCGCTACCTGACACAATCCTCTATAATAAAAGCCTAAATAGGCTAAGTGTCCAGTCAACCGGTTGGCTGTTCAACCAATCAAAACATAATATGCTAATGATATGCTAAGGCCGCTCAACTGCTCGCTATGACATGCACTGACTGCCAGGGGGCAGATGCTCCAACTGGTATATTAACTTGCTGCTGGGGTCTGGCTGATCCAAACTGAGCGAGATGGGCCAGACACACCCTGGAGCCCTCCCACAGCCCCTCCCCGGCTGGCCAACCTCCCGCATCTCTTCCCCGCCCCGATTGTGCACCAGTGGGGTCCCTCGGCCTGGCCTGTGCCCTCTCACAATTCAGGACCATTCGGGGGATGTTGGAGAGCCGGTTTTGGCCTAATCCCACAGGCCAGGCCAAGGGATCCCACTGGTGCACAAATTCGTGCACTGGGCCTCTAATATATATTTGATTACTCTCTGACTCCTCCACTAAAAAGTAAGCTCCTTTAGGCTGAGAACTTGTCTCCTTTTTTGTAGTTTATCTCTTCCTTCTCTTTTTTTGGTTTGCTTTTTAAATTACGTTTATTTAGCATATGTACACATAAAAGAGAAATTGCCCTCTGATCCCACCTAGCAGAAAACATGCACAAACCCAGGGTATATGCAAGGGAAGGGGCCCGTGGCCCCAAGTTAGTGGTTGGGATGGTGGAATCCTATGAGTCAAGCCTCAATCAGGAGAGGGCTGGACTGAAGTGTCAGGCAGACTGAAGCTCCTGCTGCTGGACCTGAAATAAGCGTGCACCTTAGCCAAAGATCTGTTTGATGCCCTTGATGTAGTAGCGCTGCCAGCCCTGCCACGTCCTCTCCTCCTCAGGAACAGGGTTTTTTGGTTTTCCTTCTCTTAACAGTGTCTTTTGAAGAGCAGAAGTTTTAGATTTTGGTGAAATCTAATTTATAAATTTTTTTTTATCAATTGTGGGGGCTTTTTGGTGTTGGCACTAAGGATTTTGATTAACTCAAAAGCTCAAAGGTTTTCTCCTATTTTTTTCCCTAGAAGTTTTATAATTTTAGATTTAACATTTAGGTCTATGATCCATTTTGAATTAACTTAGTATCTCTGTTGTCTTTTTAGCTATAGCATTTTGGTGATTGTTTTAGGATGTATGCAGTGTATGCTATGCATCTTGACCTTGTCACAGTCTGCTTTCAAGTAATATACTATGTCTCTGTTTTATAATTTTAGATTTTACATTTAGGCCTATGATCCATTTTGAATTTACTTTTTTTTTCTTTTGATTCTTTATTGTTTAAAGTATTACATATGTCT
>NW_005370043.1:2854052-2857625 GCF_000412655.1 Myotis brandtii
TGGTTTCTTTTGCTGTGCAGAAGCTTTTTATTTTGATATAGTCTCATTTGTTTATTTTCTCCTTAGTTTCCATTGCCCTGGGAGTTGTGTCGGTAAAGATATTGCTATGACATATGTCTCCTGTTTTGTTGCCTATGGCTTCTTCTAAGATTTTTATGGTTTCCCGTCTTATGTTTAAGTCCTCTGTCCATTTTGAGTTTATTTTTGTGTATTATTTTGTGTAAGTTGGTGGTCTAGTTTCATTTTTTTGCATGTATCTGACCAATTTTACCAACACCATTTATTGAAGAGACTGTCTTGACTCCATTGTATGCTCTTGCCTCCTTTGTCAAATATTAATTGAACACAATGGCTTGGGTCAATTTCTGGGTTCTCTGTTCTGTTCCATTGGTCTATATGTCTGTTCTTGTGCCAGTACCAGGCAGTTTTGAGGACAATGGCTTTGTAGCATACTAGGAGCTTGATATATCTGGGATTGTGATCGCTCTAACTTAGTTCTTTCCCAAGATTGCTGTAGCTATTTGGGGTCTTTTTTTGTTCCAGATGAATTTTTGGAGAGTTTGTTCTAGGTCTTTGAAGTATGCCGTTGGTATTTTAATGGGGATTGCATTGAATCTATAGATTGCCGTGGGTAGTATGGACATTTTAATGATGTTGATTCTACTGATCCATGAACACAGTATATTCTTCCATTCATCCTGTGTCTCTTTTTTCAGCGTCCTGTAGTTTTCTGAGTAAAGGTCTTTTACCTCCTTGGTTAAATTTATTCCTAGGTATCTTAATTTTTTTTGTTGCAATGGTAAATAGGATTGTTTTTTTAGTTTCTCTTTCTGTGAGTTCATTATTGGTGTATGAAAAAGCCATAGATTTCTGGGTATTAATTTTGTATGCCGCTACATTGCCAAATTCATTTATTCTACTATTTTTTTGATGGAGTCTTTAGGGTTTTCTGTGTACAATATTATGTTACCTGCGAATAATGACAATTTTACTTTTTCTTTACCAATTTGGATGCCTTTTATTTCTTCTTGTCTGATGGCTATGGCTAGCACTTCTAGTACTATGTCGAACAGGTGTGGTGAAAGTGGGCATCCTGTCTTGTTCCTGTTGTTAGCGGAAATGGTTTTAGTTTTTGCCCATTGAGTATGATGTTGGCTGTAGGTTTGTCATATAAGCCTTTTATTATGTTGAGGTATTATCCCTCAATTCCCACTTTGCTGACAGTTTTTATCAGGAAAGGGTGTTGGATTTTGTCAAATGCCTTTTCTGCATCAATTGATATGATTGTGTGGTTTTTGTCTCTCAGTTTGTTTATGTGATGTATCGCGTTTATTGATTTGCGGATATTGTACCAGCCTTGCATCCCTGGAATAAATCCCACTTGGTCATGGTGTATGACAGTGGTTCTCAACCTTCCTAATGCCGCGACCCTTTCATACAGTTCCTCATGTTGTGGTGACCCCCAATTTCATTGTTATAAATTGAACATAATTAAAGCATAGTGATTAATCACAAAAACAATATGTAATTATATATGTGTTTTCCGATGGTCTTAGGCGACCCCTGTGAAAGGGTCGTTTGACCCCCAAAGGGGTCGCGACCCACAGGTTGAGAACCGCTGGTGTATGATCTCTCAAATGTAATGCTGGATCCGATTTGCTAGAATTTTCCTGTGGGCACAGCCTTCACTGCATCCCATAAGTTTTATGTTGTGCTTTTGTTTTCATTTGTCTCTTATTTTCTAGTTTTCATTGTGATTTCTTCTTTAACCCATTGGTTATTTAAGAGTGTTGCTTAATTTCCACATATTTGTGAATTTTATAGTTTTCCTTGTTATTGATTTCTGGCTTTCTTCCATTGTGTAGGAGAAGATACTTTGTATGGGTCAGTTTTTAAAACATTTATTGTTTAAAGACTTGTTTTGTGGTTGAACATAATGTTATCCTGGATAATGTTCCATGTTTACTTGAGAAGAATGTGTATTCTGTATTGAGTGTAGTCTATATATGTCTGTTAGGTTTAGTTAGTTTATGGTGTTCAAGTCCTTTATATCCTTATCAATATTCAGTCTTTGATGTTCTATCCATTATTGGAAGTGTGGTATTGAAGTATCCAACTATTATGGTAGAACTACCTGTATTAATATTTGCTTCATACATTTTGGGGCTGTGTTGTAGGGTGCATATATGTTTACAATTGCTGTGTCTTCTTTGCAAGTTGACCCTTTTGTCAATATAATGCATTCCTTTGTCTTGTAACAGTTTTGGACTTAAAAGTAAGTTATGTCTGATAGTAATAGTATAGCCACTTTGGCTCTATTTGGTTATTATTTGCATAGAATATCTTTCCCTATCCTTCCCATTTCAGTTTCAGTGTGTGTCTTTGGATCTAAAGTGAGCCTCTTGTAGACAACATATAGTTGGAGTATTTTTTTTAAAATATATTTTTATTGATTCAGAGAGGAAGAGAGAGGGAGATAGAAACATCAATGATGAGAGAGAATCATTGATCGGCTGCCTCCTGCACACCCCCTACTGAGGATCGAGCCTGCAACTCAGGTACATGCCCTTGACTGCAATCGAACCCGGGACGCTTCAGTCCACGTGGCGATGCTCTATCCACTGAGCCAAACCAGCTAGGCTCTTTCCTATCCTTAACTGATATTCTCTCTACTTGTTCCGTTAGTTATTGAGAGATTATTTAAATCTCCAGTTATAATTGTGGATTTGTCATTTTTTTCCTCGTTCTGTTTTTGCTTCGTGTATTTTTTAAAAATATATTTTTCTTTATTGATTTCAGAGAGGAAGGGAGAGGGAGAGAGAGATAGAAACACCAATGATGAGAGAGAATCATTGATCGGCTGCCTCCTGCACACCCCCTACTGGGGATCGAGCCCGCAACCCAGGCATGTGCCCTTGGCCGGAATCAAACCTGGGACCCTTCAGTCCCCAGGCTGACGCTCTATCCACTGAGCCAAGCTGGCTAGGGCTGCTTCGTGTATTTTAAAGCTCATGTTATTAGATGTACATAAGCATTTATGATTATTATGTGCTGTTGATAAGTTGACCTGTTAACATTAAGAAGCGGGCCTCCTTATCCCTGGTAATATTCTTTGATCTGAAGTATACTTTGTTTAATAGCAATATAACCATTCCAGCTTCTTTTTGATTGGAGTGTTTAGATATTTTAAATTTAATGTGATTTTTAAAAATATGGTTACGTAAAATTCTATCACCTTGCTATTTTTCCGTTTGTCCTATTTGTTCTTTGTTTTCCTTTTCTCTCTTTATCTCTTATTTTGGGTTGATTATTTTGTTTCCAGATTATCTCTTTTTAGCTATAACGTTTTGGTGTGATTTTGGTGATTCTTTTAGGGTGTATGGTATGCATCTTTACCTTGTCACAGTCTGTTTTCAAGTGATATTATATGATTTCACTAGAGGCCCAGTGCATGAAATTCGTGCACAGGGGGTGGAGGGTCCTCTTAGCCCAGCCTGCACCCTCTCCAATCTGGGACCCCTCGGGGGATGTCCGACTGCCGGTTTAGGCCCAATCCTGGGGATCGGGCCTAAA
>NW_005370043.1:2857849-2905495 GCF_000412655.1 Myotis brandtii
CGGCCTGGTTGCCCCTAACTGCCCCCCCTGCCAGCCTGGTTGCCCCCAACTTGGCCTCTTGCCAGCCTGGTTGCCCCTCACTGTCCCCCCTGCTGGCCTGGTTGCCCCACTCAGTCTGCTACTTAGTCGTTTAGTCGGCCCTCACTAACCCTCCTGCCGACCTGGTCACCCCACACAGCCTGTTCGGTCGTCCGTTTAAATGTTTCAGATGTGACGGCCCCTGGCTCTTTATATATATAGATAGATATATTCTGTAAGAATCTTATAATACTGTGTTTCTATTTTGCCCCTACTCACTTTTGGGCTATTGCTGTCATATATTTGACTTACACATGTGTTATACACCTCACAGTACATGGTTATTACTTTTGCTTCAAACAATTACTTTTTAAAAGATTTACTAGTAGGAAAAAATTTTAAAATATTTATCCATTCCTTTGTGTAATTGATTTCCTTTTTGTATTATTTTCCTCTTACCTGAAAGACTTCCTTTAAAATTTTTTTTAGTCTGCTGGTGGTGAATTCTTTCAGCTTTTGTATGTCTGAAAAATTTTTTATTGCATTTTTATTCCTGAATGGTATTTTTGCCAGGTAAAGAATTCTAGGTTGACACTTTTTTAGTACTTTAAAGATGTTTCTCTACTTTCCTCTAGTTATACTGTTTCAGATGAGAAATCTGCTTTTTTCTTTTCTCTTCAGCTTTTTTTTAAGCTGGAAATTCAGTTTTATTTAATTTTTCTTGAGTATTTGCTTCTTTAAAACACATTTTTAATTTTTCAATTACAGTTGACATTCAATACTCTATTAGTTTTAGGTATATTGCATAGTGGTTAAACATTTATATAACTTATAAAGTGATCCCCTCAAGCCTAGTACACACCTGGTACCATACATAGTTATTACAATGCTATTGACTGTATTCCTTATGTTGTACCTTACATACCCATGACTATTTTGTAACTGCCATTTTGTACTTAATCCCTTCACTGTTTTCACCCAGCCCCCCCAACCCTCCTTCTATCTGGCAACTCTGTGTTTATGAGTCTGTTTTGTCAAACATTGGTATTTTAATAAAATGTTATTAAATTCCTTATCTTAAAGAGGATATTTTTCATCCTTATTTAAAACTATTTACAGATGAAAATCTTAAAAATATAAATGAAACCTAGAACTGTCTAGTTTTAAGGTATTTAAGGTAGATACTTAGTTGTTCACCTTGTTTTGTTATTATTTTTTAAAATATATTTTTATTGATTTCAGAGAGGAAGGAAGGGAGAGAAAGAGATAGAAACATCAATGATGGGAGAGGATCATTAATCGGCTGCCTCCTGTACACCCTCTACTGGGGATCAAGCCTGCAACCTGGGGATATGCCCCATTGGGAATGGAACCATAACCTCCTGATCCATAGGTCGATGCTCAACCACTGAGCCATGCCAGCTGGGCTGAAAAATAAATTTTATATAAAAATGTAAATGTATGATAAAATTAGAAATCAAATATTCATTACTTATTTTTGTACCACTTTCGATTGAGCTTAGTTTATTGATTTAGAAATTGTTTACTTTGCACATTTTGAAACATTAACTAAAAATTATATATTTTCATAAATCTGTCATCTCAGTTCCTTTTCTAGAATTTAGGATTAAAGTTAATTATGCTTTATTATTTTGAAGTGATGTATATGATCTTTCTGGATAGAAATTATCATATGAAACATTTTCCTTAATTCATATGCTTTAGAAGTGTCAGTATATTTTTTAGTATATTTACTATATTCAGTACATTGCAACAGATAATTATATCAGGCAGTTGTAAAATAAAGTTTTTCTGATTTTTAAGAAATCAGATGTCAGCCGGGCCGGTGTGGCTCAGTTGGTTGGGTGTTGTCCTATGTATGCACCAAGAGGTCACTGGTTCTATTCCCAGTCAGGCTACATGCCCAGGTTGCTAGTTTGATCCCCGGTAGGGTATGTGTGTGCAGGGAGGCAGCCAATCAATCTCTATCTCTTTCTCTCTCTCTCTCTCTCTCTCTCTCTCTCTCTCTCTCTGTATCTCTCTCTCCCACCTCCCCTCCCTTCCACTCTAAAAATCAATGGAAAAAATATCCCCAAGTGAGGATTAAAAAAAAATAAATTAAAAAATATATATATGTATTTTTAAAAATCAGGTATCATTATTAAGCTTCTAAATTAAATACTGATTTTCTTTTCTAGAATTCAGCGTACAATTAAAATGACAACCTCCTGGAGTGATCGGTTACAGAATGCAGCAGATCTGCCTGCTAACATGGATAAACATGCCCTGAAAAAGTATCGGCGAGAAGCCTATCATCGGTAAGTATTTTGTCTATTTAATCCTCAAAACAGCTTTATAAAGTGTACATATTTATCTTTATTTTACAGATAATGAAATAAATGTTCAGAGAAGTTAGGTAATTTATCCTAGATTATATAGTGAACTTATGGCTCAAGTCTAGTCCAAAGTCTAGACTGTTGCTGCTGCCTTTCTTTTTAAATTTCTCACTGCTACTTATTACTAAAAAATAAAAGTTCTTAATAGCAGTCTTCAGCTGCTAGAAAATTGCACCTTAATGAGAATGAAATTCTTAATAGACATTTACCACAAACTGGTTATAATTTTTAAATAGATTTTTTAAATTGTCTACTGACTATTGTGTGTTATATGAATGTGGATAATCTGGGTATTAACAATGTTTCTTATATTGATTTAAATACAAAATTTTCTCCAAATTCTTTTTCCTTTAAATGTTTAAAATGCATTTTCAGTTTATTTGCCACTTTTAATACACTTATTTGAATGGCTGCTTCTGCTTAAATCAGGGGTGGGGAACATCTGGCCCACAGGTCATATAAGGCCCACAAAAAATCATTTGATCTGGCCCTGCCAAGGCATCAGGGGCCAGTTAATTAAATATTTGACCAAATATAGCAAGCTAATTTTTAAGTTCATAATTTTGTTTGGCCCTTGAATGATGTTATAAATGTCCATATGGCCCACCCATGACCTAAAGCTTCTGTAACTAAGATACTTGGAAGCAGACACTACATTTAGGAATCATTTGTTTTTAGACAAAAATTAGAAGTTTATGCTTTCTGTGAATTTGTAAGATAGAAAGATCTGGGCCCTTCTAGAACTATCTCTACTTCCCATTTTAAGGAAAACCAGGGATAAGTAGAAATGCCTGGTGCTAAAAAGTAGTGCTAAAAAGTTGTATGGGAACTTTAGAAAGTCTACAGTTGATAATTACTTAATCTGTTTTGGGGCTAGAGGAAATACTACTTTTAAAATCTTGCTGGAAACATGTCTAAAATAGTTTATACAGGTAATTTAAAACAATCCTGACCCCAAAAAAGAACTCTGATTCCATTCTTCTCTGTGTACAAACTTGGTCAGAATTAGGTAACATTTTGGTATTTCAGAAGAATATATATATATAAAATTTATATATTTCAAACCCTCACCTGAGGATATGGTTGTTGTTTTTATCTTCACCTGAGGATGTTTATTGATTGAATGATGAGAGAGAATCATTGATCAAGCCCACAACCTGGAATGTGCCCTGACCGGGAATTGAACCGTGACCTCCTGATTCATAGGTTGATGCTCAACCACTGATCCATGCGGCAAGAGCAAGAATTAATATTTTGAACACAATAGTTATTTGATATTGAATGATTTGAAAGTTAATTATTGTATCAATAGTTGGTTTTTAAAGTAGACTGGTGACATTTGTCTGATGGTAGGTCACTCACTGTGTAGCTTTTTATAAATTTTATTTACCACTAGAGGCCCAGTGCACAAAAATTTGTGCACTCGGGAGGGTCCCTCAGCCCGGCCTGTGCCCTCTCGCAGTCTGGGACCCCCTCGGGGGATGTCCACCTGCTGGCTTAGGCCCGCTCCCCAGGGGAACGGGCCTATGCTGGCAGTCAGACATCCCTCTGGCAGCCCGGGAGCCCTCGGGGGATGTCCACTTGCCAGCGGGGAGCAGGCCTAAGCTGCAGTCAGACCCCTTAGCGCTGCTGAAGAGGCGGAAGAGGCTCCCGCCACCACCGCTGTGCTGGCAGCTGGCAGCCTGGCTTGTGGCTGAGCAGAGCTCCCCCTATGGAAGCGCACTGACCACCAGGGGGCAGCTCCTGCATTGAGCGTCTGCCCCCTGGTGGTCAGTGTGTGTCATAGTGACCAGTCATTCCCAGTCGTTCTGCTGTTAGGGTCAATTTGCATATTACCCTTTTATTATATAGGATAATATTAATGTTTACATTATAAAAATGTAATATAAAGACAAATATTGTAAGTATTACTTTTATTGTATAATAATCATTTGAAAACTAATATATCAAGATATAGTTAAAGATAAAAAATTAACAACTTTCAAAAGCAAAAAGTTTTATATTCAAATCAATTAATTCATGATATAAACAAACTTTGATCACTTTTTGTGATAACCTTCTTCCCAACCTGTGTCACATTCTTGGAAGAATGCAAACGGTGAACTTTGGACCTCCCCAAAATGTTCTAATTTTTGTACTCAGTTTAAAACGTACTGCCTTTTTCAAATTCCAAGTAATCTTTTCTGCTTTTTGTTTTTGTTTATGTTCATTGGGAATGCTCATAACTTCTACATTCTTGGTTCGGTTTGGTCAGAGAGGTTTTCTATTTTCTCTCCATTCAAAACAATTTTAAGTATTTGTTGAATGAGTTGAACAATATAGCTTCAGGCAGTGGAAGCCATTCTTTTGCATCATCTTCATCCAACAAATATTTATATTTCACATACTCCTACAGCTCAGGAATGTGAGCTGACAACAAATCTCTGTCTTAACAAGGTAGAAGATCCAGTCCATCCCACTGTAGGCAGTATGCCCATTTACTTTGTTTTATGCCACCAGTGTTCTGTTTTGATCATTTAGTGGTGTAAATCTACCAGAGAAAGAAAAATAAGCCATATTTATACTAGTGGTATGCTTTAGGAACCAAAAAATTTACATAATTTTAATAATCAAGATCTACAGGAAATGCACACAACAGATTTTATCTACTTTAAAAATGTAAATGTCTGATGAGAGATAGAGAGTATATTTGATACATTGGACATAGGAACATTAGTGACGATGACAAGATACAAGGTTATGACACTGTCTCTGATATTAGTTATAAGCAGTGAAAAAAAACAGTTGGAGTTAGAGTCAGAAGTGTAGGTTTCAGGTTTTGTGATATTGTGATCTCAGGGAGGCCAATTTGGTTTCTTCTTGAGTAAACAGATGGCATTAAAAACTCTATGCTCAATAATGTTTGTTGCAAATTAATAATTGCTTACTTGGGATCTCATGATCCACAACTGCATGTTAGAGTCTTTAATCAACTGATCTATAAGTGAAACAAACGGGCTGAGCATTTACTGAACAAACTCCCAGCAGGTCATGATTTCAGCCCTCATGACAATTCTCTGATGTTTGTTTATTCATAGGAAACAAGGTATTTCGTAACAAATTGATCTATTAAGCAGAAACATTTGCTGACTGTGTAGCATTTCTAGATGTTAGGCTGCTGTTATTCCTTAAACCTGAATAAGTAGAAACATTTCAGGTTCCCATCAAGGTAAAGACTCAAAATCAACCAGTGATATTAATGATTCTCTGCAATGTGTGAGACATGTTGCTAGATATGCATGGGGATTAAAGTGTAAAACAGAGTTGATGTGTATCTATATAAATAAAACATAACTTGCCTTTGGGAGAGATTTTTATGGAGAGATGTGTTTTATACTTTCTGTTCAATGGAAACAAGGGTTAGGATTATGCAATGAAGAGAGATCATCTGGTAAACATCAAGTGTCCTAATTGTGTTTGATGTCATAGAGCTGAGTGTACTTCTGACTCATTTGGAATGATATTTCCTGGAAGATTTTAGACAGGCTCAACACCCAACATTCTTCATGTAGTTGAATGCAATTTTAAATAATAGAAATAGAAAAAGCATCTTCATGGGTTTGAATTTTTAGATCATTTAAAACATTTTTCTTTTTTTATTGTAGTAAAGTATACACAACATAAAGTTTATCATTTTCACTGTTTTTAAGTGTACCCTGGTATTAAATACATTCACATTGTGCAGTTGTCACCACCATCCATCTCTGTAACTGTTTTCATTTTTAAAATTGGAACTCTATACCTATCCCATATAATAAAGGGCTAATATGCAAATTGACCAAACAGCAGAACGACTGGTCGCTATGATGAGCACTGACCACCAGGGGGCAGACCCCCCAACCCCACCCAGTGCACGAATTTGTGCACCGGGCCTCTAGTTAAACAATTACTCCCCATTCTCCCCTCCATCTAGCCCCTGGTAAACATCCACCATTATACTTTGTCTTTATGATTTTGACTATTCTAAGTACCTCATATAAGTGGAATCATAGAGTATTTGTCTTTTTGTGACTGGCTAATTTCACTTAGTATACTGTTCTCAAGGTTCACTCATTGTAGCATATTGCAAAATTTCCTTTTAATATAAAAAATTGGGATTTTGAACTCTTATAAAGTATTTGCTTTTATTAATTAAAAATTTTAAATAGAAACCATTTAGAAGACATTTATTTTAGTTTTCTAGTTAAGTCAATTTGTACTTATTCTGTTTCCAGGACATTTTATTAAAGACATTTATTGGAGATGGTTATTATTTATCATTGGCTAAATTAGGCAGACCATTCTGATCATTTGTCATAAACTGTACATTGTATGTGATATCTAGAATTCACTTTTAGAAGCTGAATATTTTTATTTATTATTTTTTAAATATTTTTATTGATTTCGGAGGGGAAGGGAGAAGGAGAGGGAGAGAGAGAGAGAAACATCAGTGATGAGAGAGAATCATTGATCGGCTGCCTCCTGCACGCTCCCTACTGGGGATTGAGCCTGCAACCCAGGCATGTGCCCTGACCAGGAATCGAACCGTGACCTCCAGGTTTCTAGGTCAACACTCCACCACTGAGCCACTGGGGCCTGGCGAAGCTGAATACTTTTAGTTAAATAAATGAATATCTAACTTCCAGCTTTTTTCCTGCTTAATATTAGTCTTCTAAATTTCAGTATGGAAATGATGGTCATATGTCATGATTAAGAAATTATTCTTCAGAATGTATGACTGTTCTTCCATTTCCTTATTATGATTGTTGAGTCTTCTAGGCTGAAGATAATCATTAGGCCAAACCCTTCATTGACATATGTTTTGCTCTATGGTCAGAAGATAGGCTGAACTGCTCAGATGTTATAGTGGCTTGAAGAAGGGGGTAGGTTAGATAAGTACCTCTTAAAACAGCTCCTTGTTTAACACATAGATTCTAATAGCAATACAGATCAGAATTTGTATTTACCAAATCCAGGAATGGAGCAATTACATTTTTCATCTGCTTTCCACATTGACTGTGCCCAGGATGCTGAAGTCAGGTATTTGGTTTTGCTCTTTTAAAGTTTGGATGATTACAGTACAGAAGAATTTCAGTAAGTGAGTTGGCTCTTTGTGAAAACAGCATATGAATTCAGCAGTGGTTTTTATTATCTTGAACTGAAATTTGATAGTATTTTGGCTTGGGAGTTTTTGGTTTACTAGTCTTTTGCCTTATTTTAAAAGGAATTGCAATTACTTTATATTTAAAGTTCTTTGTATATTTATCTGAAATTATTTTTAAACTGAAATTTAGGCCTCCAAAGCCATACCAGTCTTTATTTAAACCTGTTGAATAATAGTTTCTTCTCCAATAATAAATGAGTTTATTATATATGTTTCAGGAATAAAAAGGAATTTGTGTAGTTGCATAAAAATTATTTTGTAGAACCTGTAGCTTGACACACTGTAGAATTAGAAATGTCGATGATTTTTTTTTACTTCAAATTGAAAGCCGGGATTAGGTTTTATGCAGACAGGGATTGCCAGTTTGATAAATTGTATTTCTCTCTTAACTGCTTACCAATATCACATGCATGTCATTCAGCTTATTGTGTTATAGATCAAGCTTAATTAACCTGCCATTTTAGTATAGGTTCAAATATTCAAATGGGTAAGTTGTTAAAATTTCAGTAGCCATTTTATAAATTGGAAAACCACACAGGAAATACAGGTTCTCAGGATTAGCAAGGAGCTGTGTTTCTTAACGTACAAATGGCGTATATCTTGTCAGAATAAGAATGAGGTAGAGTATCAGAGCTGTGTTAAATTTTTTTTTTTGTTAGTATAGCAACCTTATGCATTGATTAGTGTTTCACATTTCTAGGGCAGCGATTTTCAACCTTTTTTCATCTCATGGCACACATAAATTAATTACTAACATTCTGCGACACACCAAAAAAGATAATATGTTTTTTGCTGATCTGACAAAAAAAAAGGTATAATTTTGATGATGGGTGTGTCTTTTTTTAAATTTAACAATCTAAGGGAAAAGAGGTCAGTGCCCCTGACTAAATAGTCAAGTATTGCGTGTTTTAAAAATTCTTGCGGCACATGGGTTGAAAATTGCTGTTCTAGGAAGAGACAGATAGGATTCAAGCACCAGTAAGATATTTTTAGATTATTTCATCCAAAAATGTCATTTATGGAATACTATTTAGTAATAAAAAAGAATGAACTATAAATACAGACAGCTTTGAGGTATCTCAAGAAAATTATGCTGAGTTAATAAAGCCAATCTCAAAAGGTTATACACTGTATGATTTCATGTTTATAACATTCTTGAAATGATAAAATTAAGAAGATTGAGAACAGTAGTAACTGCTAGGGGTTAGGAGTTGTGGCGATATTACTTTATAGAATACAAAATTCTCTAAACTTCATTGTTCCTAAAACGTTTTTAATTTGTCACCATTTCTTCTGTGCTTCTTCCAAGAACACTGTACCTAGAAGTAAAATGAAAAGTGGTGGTGGCAGCAAGAAAGAGAAAGAATAAAAGATAATAGATCTTTGATTTAATGAAATCCTATAATAAATTCAGGTTGAGGAAATGTTCTTCATATTTGGATAGCCTATTTCAACTTCAGGGACTCTTGTGTATGGCTTCTTTTATTCACTGTAATGCCTGAGAAATAGGTTCATCCATGTTTTGTGTGTATCCGTAATTTGTTCTTTTTTATTACTGTGTGGTATTCCATTGTATTAGTATATCACAGTTTATTGTTTTTCTGTTGATGGACCTTTGGGCTTTTTAGCTATTAATTATAAAGCTATTATAGACTGAGAAAATATTTGTAAGCCCCACATCTGATAAAGGACTTGTATCCAGAATTTATAAAGAACTTTTAAAATTTAACAATATGAAAACAACTCAGTGAAGAAATGGGCAAAAGACTGACATGTCACTACAGAGGATGTATGTATAGCGTGAAGGCACATGTTTAACATCATTAGCCATTAGGAAATACTAATTAGAACTACAATGTATATGCCTATTACAGTGGCTATAATAAAAAATACTGACAATACCAAGTGTTGCCAAGGATGTGGAGCAACTGGAACTCGTACATTGCTGGTAAAAGTCAAAATAGTATATAATCACTCTGCAAAAACAGTTTGGTAGTTTCTTACAATGTTAGAGACACTTACCATTTGACTCAGAAATGAGTGGAAGTGGAAGAGGGCCAAAGAGGGGATAAAAGATGATGGAAAAAATAAAATAAACAAAACCCAAAAATGCTGCAGAAAGTCATTCCACAAGACAGAAGCAATTACCACCTGAGATGCCATGTGATCACGTGTTAATCATTCCCCAAACATTGTTTATAAGTGGTGGCTCTTGGATTTAAATATGTAGGCTGTAGTATTTATTTTTGTTAGCAACCTTACTACAGTGTTTTCTTTCCCCCCTAAAATATGGCCTATTTGCTAAAATGTGTTAAAAATAACAGCGAATCAATAACAAAAAATATAACGTTAATTATAAACAAATCTTGGTTAAAAGCATTTTAAAATTAACAGAGTGTTAATGTTCACATATGACATATGGACTGGAAATTTTGTCAGTTAAATCCAACATCCATTAAATCACGGTCTGCAGAATCGAGAGTTTAATGTACTTATGACAGACAACAACTCCACTAGATCTTATCTATGTTCTATATATTTAAAAAATCTCAGGCTAAGTTTAAAGGTCCCAAAGCCAGAAAGTAGAGGAGCTGGGATTTAACTGTAGTTGTTCAGTGCTCATTCTCTTTCCATTACACCCTCCTGCTTTTCTAAATAAACTGAAAAAAACTAAACATTTTAATAACTAATAGAAACCTTATGGTAAGATATTTAGGTAATATTTAAAGAGATAAAGTTTTTTAAATTTAAGTAGTATTTTTTGAAGATATGTAAATTTTATTTTTAATTTGAATCACCACTAGGAGGATTTATTTGCCATCTCTGTGTTCTTAGACTTTAGCACACTTGTTTATTTCTTCCCCTATTGCATAATCCCTATGCATTATATCGGTCAGGAGGCAGGAATGTTGCAGATGTTTTTCTTTCAAATCTCAATTTGCTCTGAGATTTGGAATTAACCTTTAAAATGTTCTGGATTTATCCCCCATATGCCAAAGATCTGTAAATTTCTTTTCACGTGAGCTGAAATTTTCAGGCGATTGAGTAACAGATGTTTTCCTTAAAGGCAGTTAATGATCAGAAAAAAACACTTCAGTGTGGAAATACTTTAGGTTCCTCCTGTAATATGATCTGCACATACTTTCTTCTCTTGTGGTTCAATTGTTCATTTTCGAAGGGAGGAAATAACTGATAATTAAAACATATATCCCGTTGATTTCCCCCCCTCAGAATAAACTGAAAATTACTTGGACTGACTAGGGCCGCTGCATTCTGTGAAACTCACATTGTTTGTGTACTGTTGGCGGGCCTCATTAGGGGGTAAATTTGCTTTTTCTGTGTGTTTGCCAGTAACGATTCCTGTCTCTTACCGGAACTTGCCATTTGGATTTCTCCTTCTTAAACTGGTCAGTCTTAAACAGTTCTGACCTTTAGTTATTTTTCCTGCTCTCCATTTTTTCCCTATTATTCTTAGATTTTTAAATATTTAAAGCTGAGGGTATTGGTCACTGAGATATTGCCTGGCTGGGGTTCGGCATTGTGCCCGAATTTGTTGGGCCTCTCAGGGCCTGAGTTCTCTGTGCTTTAACAAATGAGCTACAGTTCTTAAGAGATCAGTGAAGCTTGTTTGTTGATCCTGTATTCTCATCCACAGGAAGTAGATCTTTGAGAATGTCTAAGGAAGGGTAAGTGAGTTTATTATTCTTTTTTCCTTATTTTTCTCAGCAAAGAGGTGTTCTAGTCATCTGAGTGAATTGGAAGATTAATAAGCAGTGCTCACCAGTTAGAGTGGAAGTAGAGATTGAAAGAAATTCAGCTGAAAACTTACATTGTTAGTGTTTCACATGTAATATACTGTAAAGGTACTATTGCTATTTTGAAAAACAGCACTGAGGATGGATAATCTTAATAGGAATTTAGTGAGTTTAAACACCCTGTTTACTCTGTGGTAAACTTATTTTGGTTTTTGATAGAAAGTATTTATGAATATTAGAAGCAACCAGTGTCTTACCAAAGAGTTTTGCAAAGAAATGAGTGAAGTTTAAAAATTCAAAGGCATTTAAAAATAAATTGTACCTTGAGAAAATGGTGTGAAAGACTGAGTGAAATCAGCTTATGATTTTGTTTCCTTCTGGGCATTGTTGGCAACAAATAATTTTTTTGAATCCCCTATTTCTCTTTACAATGTAAAATAGTTCTGATTAGGTTTTTTATTGTTTTAACATTTCTCATTTGCTGCTGAGTCTGAATTACTGATTTTCTTTTTTTGTGGTCACTATAATAGATAACATGTAGGTTAATGTCTGCATACTGTTGATTATCTCATTTCTAGCCTTCAAGCATACTAGACTTTAGCAGTGGTTCTCAACCTTCCTAATGCCGCGACCCTTTAATACAGTTCCTCATGTTGTGGTGACCCCCAACTATAAGATTATTTTCGTTGCTACTTCATAACTGTAATTTTGCTACTGTTATGAATCGTAATGTAAATATCTGATATGCTATATGTGTTTTCCGATGGTCGTGACCCACAGGTTGAGAACCGCTGCTTTAGAGAGACATTGCCTTTGATTAAATAGGACATAGATCTCTCAAAAAGACCTTCAAGAATACAATAATATTTTGATTTTTTGGAAACTCTTAGTTTCTTCCTAGTTCTTTGTTCCTTTAGAAATTTTGAAACAATTTCAGTGCTGTGCTTACAATTTTTTAAATCAAATTACGTATCGATTATGAACAAAATGAAATTGGCCTTCTCTACTGCTACTTTTAGACCTCATTATTGGGTAAAGAAAATGAATTATGGCAAATGTAATTATATTATTTTTAGACCACTCATGACTGCCCTTTAGGTTTATATGTTTTCTTACCTTCCCATACTGGGTAAAAATCTGCAGTTGTTAAATGATTTTTATGATAAAGATGATCACAGATGCTGATATATTTGTTAGTCTTGTACACATAGTTATTTATAAACCTGGTTTATAGATTTAAGAAGAAATATATTTCTAGGTGTAGTCAAAATTCTTGTGAAGTAATTTGTGCTAGTTTTCCCCTTAAGGTAAAGCATATGTTAGAATTGGTTAGTTAGGGATCTATATAAACCAAAGGACATTATAAGGGCTGAGATACTCTTTTAGGTTTATTCCAGGGGCCCCTAGGGCAATCTCTGTGTTGTCTGAATAAGTAATGAAACAAGTGTATTTGAAATGCATGAACACATATATGAAATCATTTAGCTTTTATTCTCCTTTGCTATCTTTAGAAATAAATGGATAAATTTTGTACTTTGGGATGAAAAGAATTTTTATTTTTACAATTTTTGTATATGTGATATTTTGACATGTAGTACAGCTGTCATTTGACATAAATGAAATCTCCTAATAGTAATAGGAAAAGATCGTTATAAGAGTTAAATCACCAAAAATTATACTGAGCCTTATGTAAACTTATGGTAATTGAGACAGTGTGGTATTAATGTAAGGATAGACTTTTGTAGATCATGTAGGGAGTTTATAGACCCACAACTGATTTTCAACAATGAGTCCAAAGTAATTTCATATAGGAAATAAATAAACATTTACTTCAAACCATATAAAAGTAATGTAAAATGGATCATGGGCCTATATATAAAAGTTAAAAGTAAAGTGTAGGTGAAAATCTTTGTGACTTTGAATTAGGTAAAGATTTCTTAGATAAAATACATCAAAAGATGAAAGACAAAATTGATAAATGGCTTCATCAAAAATTAAAAAACAAAAACCTGCTTTTTGAAAGACACCATTAATAAAACAGACCAGGAGAAACTATTCTCCCCCCCTTCTCTCTCTCTCTCTCTCTCTCTCTCTCTCTCTCTCTCAAATCAGTCAATAAGTAAAAAAGTATCTACTTTTAAAAATTTTTACAATACAATAATAAGGCAAACAACCCAGTTTAAAAATGGGCAAAATATTTGAATATATACTTCACATACAGAAAAAGATATGGCGAATAAGTACTTGAAATGATGCTCTACATCATTAACCATTAGGGAAGTATGAGTTAAAACCTCAATGAGCTACTATTCCACCCACTAGAATGACTAAATTAACCAGAACAGCAATTTTCAATTTTTTTTCATCTCCTGGCACTCATACGCTAATTACTAAATTCTATGGCACACCAGAAAATATATTTTTGGCTGATCTGACAAAAAATAGTTATAATTTTAATTCATTCATACCAGACGGCTATTGTGTTGGCTTTTGTCATTTAAAAAAAAAAGTGTTGTTGTTTTTTTTTATTGATTTCGGAGAGGAAGAGGGAGAGAGAGATGGAAACATCAATGATGAGAGAGAATAATCAATGGCCACCTCCTGCACACCCCACACTATGGATCTAGCCTGCAACTTGGGAATGTGCCCTGACCGAGAATTAAACTGACCTCCTGGTTCATAGGTCAATGCTCAACCACTGAGCCATGCCGGCTGGGTGGCTGTTGTCATTTTTTAATTTGACAATCTTGGGGAAAAGGGGTATTGCATGTTTTAAAAATTCTTGCTGCACACTGGTTGAAAATTGCTTAATTAGAATGACTAAAATGAAAAACATTGACCATGTGGAACAGCTGGAACTCTCCTGCATTGCTGATGAGAATGCAAAATAGAAAACAGTTTTAGCAATGTCTTTTATTTATTTACTAGAGGCCCTGATGCATGAAAATTCATGCACTGGAGGGGGGGGTTCCTCAGCCCGGCCTCCCCCCTCTCACAGTCCAGGAGCCCTCAGGGTGGGAGGCGACCCGGCGATCAGGGGAAAGCGACGCCCCATCACACCTCTGCTGCTGCCACTGCCGGCAGCACAAGCCTTGGCTGGCCCTGGTTACCTGAGCCTCGGCCGGCCCTGGGCAGCTGGGGGGCTGAAGGGACTGGGGAACTCCAGAGGCAGGAGCACCTGCTGTCCCCGCAGGGCTGAGGGGACTGGGCGCTGCCATCTTGTGGCTGTGGGTGCCGCCATCTTTGAGGGCGGGGCAGTCAGTCAGCATATTCCCTCCTTATTGTCTGTGGGCGCCACCTCTTTGAGGGTGGGACAGTCATTTAGCATATTCCCTCCTTATTAGCTGTGGGCGCCGCCATCTTTGCAACGTTGTGAGGGCCAATTAGCATATTCCCTCTTTATTAGATAGGATTTTTTGTTAATCCTCACCCGAGGATATTTTTCCATTTATTTTTAGGGAGAGTGGGAGAGGGAAAGACAGAGAGAAATATCGATGTGAGAGAAACACATCGATTGGTTGTCTCCTGCATGAGCCCTGACCAAGGCTGGGGCCAGGGAGGAGCCTGCATCTAAGGTATGTGCCCTTGACCGGAATCGAAATCAGGACCCTTTGGTCCGCAGGCCGATGCTCTATCCACCGAGTTAAACCTGCCAGGGCAGCAATGTCTTTTAAAATCAAACATAAACTTACCATATGACCTAGTAATTCCATTTTTAGGTATTTGTTTACCCAGGATAAATGAAAGCCTATGTCCACACAGATTTGTATAGCAGCATTGTTTATAATAGTCAATACTGGAAACAATCCAAAATAATCCATTAATTGAATAGGTAAACAAATTGTGGTATATCCACACAGTGGAATAGTACTTAGAAATAAAAGAACTAATTATGGTACATATAACAACACGAATGAATCTCAGAAATATTGTGCTAGGGAAAAGAGGCGCAAGAATCAACTACATGATATTTAATTCCATTTATAAGAAACCTGAAATGACAAATCATAAATCAGTGGTAGCCTGGGGCCAGGGGTTGGGGAAGCTATTGCAAAAGGACATTAAGAAATGTTTGGGGTTGATTATGGTAATTGTTACATCAGTGTATACAATTGCCGAATTTACCAAACTTTACACTTATAATGGGTGAATTTTATTTTAAGTAAATCATACTTCAATAAAGTTGGTGGGAGAGACGTGAACAGCTCCTTAACCTGCTTATTTAACTTTTTGTAAATGAAAAGGTATTCTTAATTCATATTCAAGAGAATATATTTGGGGAAATATAGGTGCTGTGGGATGAGTAATGCAGGGAAAAATGCACCCTCCTTTCAGTGTCATGATTAAACCCTAGTCTTCTACAGTTGTTAGAATGCCTTTTATTACTAAAACTGCTGCTGTCTCAGGTAAGAGGCCAGAATGAGTTTTATCATTTGCTTTTAAATTCTAAATTTTGATTGACCTGTCCTTTTCATTATAGGCATAGTCCATAACTTGTTAATTTGTCCTAATGATAACATGGATAATTGTATTTTCTTCTCTCATTTTTATCCCACAGAGTTCAGTTTTGAACATTTGCTGCATTTTATAATTTATCCTGTCTACATTGGTCTTTACTTTAAAAAAAAAACGGGGAGAAAAGTAAGAATTTAGAGGAAAATGGGGGGAAGGAATTGGAAAAAGTAAGTTTAATTAGACTGAAGTTTCAGAATAGTAAATTTATTTGCAGAAGTAGTTATCTCTGGTTTCTCCCTTAATTTGTATATTTTTCTTATTTTATTAGTCCTCTCTTTTATTCCCTATCATCCTGCTCTTATTACTGCAGTTTCTTCATCTGAGAATGAAAGTGAAGGGAATATTAATGTCTCTTAAACATTTTTAATGAATCTCCTTAAAGTTTGCTTTAAAATCTTTGGTGGAAACATAGTATGATCACTACTCTTAAAATTTTTTCACTTTTAAACATCTCTGAAATTGGGCTGCATCTAGCAGTATAACCACCTACAATTGAGTTCTTCCAGAGAGCATTTCATGTCTTTTAGTCACCTAGGGGGACAGTACTAACCATCTCCTAGTAGTGTGAATGCAGACATATGGCTCTTGTTCAGATTCTCTGGGAGGTTTTGCCTCTCCCTGACTCAGAGGCGGAGATGCACAGATTTTCTCTATTGCTCCTTCTATGCTGTAGATTTATTTCTTCTTTATCCTCTTATTATGGATATTCTAGCTTTGATATATCCCTTTGATATTCTAGCTTTACGAGTTTCTGAATTAATTTATGTTTTATTTTAGAAATGATAATATTCTGCTTGTTCAGACTTTTAAAGCAAGGTGCTTATCTGTTACAATCTGATAAACCAAATGTACTCTTCCTGAGGTTGTTCCTCAGAGAAAATATTAGGACAAATTAGTAAGCAGTAACTGACTGGATTTATGAAAATAAAAACTAATGCTACTAAATAAAATATTTGCTTTTATAATATAGTCCAAAATTTCTTGCTGTATCTATATACCCATGGTATTTGAACTTTCAATTTTTAGGAATCCATTTCATAAATTAGAAAGTTCTTATCTATATTTTTTAGATTACCAAGACCTAAAAGTGTACTTTTTACTGAAGGATGGGGACACTAAGGCAAACTATAGTCTTGCCATTAAGTTTTTAACAACTTAGTTGAGAGATAATTTGCATACCATTCAGTTTACCTTTTTAAAGTGTACATTTTTTGACTGGCTGGCGTGGCTCAGTGGTTGAGCGTAGACCTATGAACCAGGAGGTCACGGTTCGATTCCTGGTAACGGGCACATGCCCAGGTTGTGGGCTTGATCCAAAGTGTGGGCGGCCGTACAGGAGGTAGCCAATCAATGATTCTCTCTCATCATTGATGTTTCTATCTTTCTCTCTCTTCTCCCTTCTTCTCTGAAATCAATGAAATATATTAAAAAAATAAAGTGTACATTTTAAAAATATGTATTTTTATTGATTTCAGAAAGGGAGAGAGAGAAAGAAACCAATGATGAGAGAGAATCATTGATCGGCTGCCTCCTGCATGCCCCACACTGGGGATTGAGCCTGCAACCCAGGCATGTGCCCCTGACTGTAATCTAACCGTGACCCCCTGGTTCAATGCTCAACTGCTGAGCCACACTGGCCGGGCTAAAGTGTACATTTCAGTGGTTGTAGTGCATTCAGGGTTGTGCAACCAATACTACTATCTAACTTTAGAACATTTTCATTACCCCCAAAAGAAACCCTGTACTCATTAACAAAAATTTCCCCAATCCCTTCCTCCCCACACAGCCTCTGGCAACCACTAACTGCTATTAACTTTTTAGTTTAAGTTTAATTTTTAGTTCAGTTAAATATTGTCTTTGTTTTTTGCAAGGCCCTATGCTAGGTATTGGATTAGAACTCTTTGAAATCTTTGGGTGTTCTAAATAAAAGTTACTGCAGGCACAAATATTTATATCTGTCCTGTACTTAATTTTTTTTCCTAAATTAGTTTTCTGATTTTTGTTTCTCATTTTTCTATTTCCTTTTAGGAAAACCTCTAATTTATTTTCTAGGACAGTGATTTTCAACGCTTTTAATCTCATGGCATATATAAACTAGTTACTACAATTCTGTGGCATATCAAAAAAAAATATTTTTTGCCAATCTGACAAAAAAAAATAGGTATAATTTTGATTCATTCACACCGGGCAGCTATTGTTCTGTTGGCTATTGTCATTTTTTAAATTTGACAATCTAAGGAAAAAGAGGTCAGTGCCCCTAACTATATAGTCGGGTATTGCATATTTAAAAATTTTTTATGGGCACTAGCCGGTTTGGCTCAGTGGATAGAGCGTCAGCCTGTGTACTGAAGGGTCCTGGGTTCGATTCAGGTCAAGGGCACATGCCTGGGTTTCTGTCTCAATCCCCAGTAGGGGGTGTGCAGGAGGCAGCCAATCAATGATTCTCCTCATCATTGATGTTTCTATCTCCCTCTCCCTTCCTCTCTGAAATCAATAAAAATATATTTTTAAAAAATGTCTTATGGTGCACCGGTTGAAAATAACTATTGTAGGCTAATCTTTATTTTTCATTGTTTTGCGTAATTAACAATAACTTGAATTCTCTCTTTAAAAATATCTTTTTCATCACTGATATTTTGTTCTAATGAGTGGAAAAGGGAAGAATTAAATGTCAGTTATATCGTGCAGTGCCTGGCCTCAAAGTTTATAATCCAGTTAAGAATACAAGAACTACCTACATATTTTATGTATGTGACAAAATATAGTAAGTGCAAAAATAAAGGATTTTGCATATTCAGACCTTTCACCTAGATTACAACTCTATATAATTTAATTGTTGGTGAAATCTCTTTAGATAGAAAAGTAATCTGAAACCCAGAAGCTCACTGTCACATAGTTCTTGAAGTCAATAGTTCTTGAAGAAGTCACTTGAGATTGCTGGGTCTTGAAAAATAGGATAGAGAAAACTGAGGAAGACATTTCAGGTATAGGGAACACCATAAAACAAAGCCTCAGTGGACCTTTCTGGAATAGCAGGTAGTTCATTTTGATTATTATAGCAATAGGTGCATGATGTGGAGAATGTAACATAAAACTGATTTTGGAAAGATGGTGAAAGTCTGAAGTTCATGAAGATAAACTTTTTTATAAAAAATTTGTGATTTTTATAAAAATTTGTAATTTATTAGTGGGCAGGTAGTGAAAAATGTCTGATGGTTATTAGGTAGAAGAACAACATGAATACAACTGCTTTAGGACAGTGCTTCTCAAACTATATATGATGAAAGACCAGTTTTTAAAAAAATTTCCAGTTTGTTTCAAATGAGTACACTTATAAAATGTAATAGAAATGAAATACTAGAAAATGAAGAGACATAAAATGTACGTCTACTTTTTTAATTACACATTTAACATAAAAATTTTCTGTCATTGTTATAAAAGTTTTTAAATATAGTTTCTGTATATATCATGTCATGGATTAATAACAACTGTTCACAGACTAGCATTAGTTTGTGGACCACATTTGGAGTAGCACTACTTCAAAGCAATTAATTTGGCAATCGTGTGTAAGCAGAATAATTAGGAGATGGTTGCTAAAAAATTAATGAGTTTCCCTGGCCAGTGTGGCTCATTGAGTTGGAGCATCATCCAATACATGAAAGGTGTTGGGTTCGATTCCACATCAGAGCACATGTGTGCACATGAGCCCATACTCTTTCTCTCCTATTCCTCTCCCTTCTTCCCTTCTCCGCTTCCCACCCCCCCACCTCTTTCCTTCCCATTCCTCTCTCTTTCCCGCTCTAAAATCAATAAACATATCCTCAGGTGAGGATTAAAAAAAAAAAAAAGTTAATGAAGACCTGGACAGATTGTTAGCAGTGTGAATTGAATAAAACATCTGGGATCCAGAGACATTTGGAAATTTAAATGAAGGCACATGAGATTATTGAGATGATGTGGATTTAAGGGAGAAGAAAGAATAAAAAGATATTAACTAGATTTTTAGTTTTAAGTGGGAAAATTAGAGTGCCAGTAGCAAAAATAGGAACTAGTTTGGGGATAAAACACTAAATTAGGTTTTTCAACAAAAATTTACATAATAACATTTTTCTATTAAGTTAAATACACACATATACACACAGAGAGAGACATCATTTGGTTCCTAATCTCAATTTGCACTCTCAAAAAAGCATTTGTAACTTTTTCTTTTCTTTTATTGTAACAATTATACAAACCTATAACCAAAGAAGGGAAGAAGATTGCCCAAGAAGATTTAATACTTGTATCCTTAGTCTCATTTGTTGTTTCAGTAACTGCTTTAGGCACTTGGCCAGGAAATTGTGACTCCTAGGCAGTGGGAGGAGTTAGGGATAAAGTTCACCATTGCCAAAGAAATTCTATTCCAAATGGATTTGTGTGGAGCAACAGTGAGATCCAGTGACAAGTTAAATTAGACACAGAGGTGTTTTCTCCAACACTGTCCCAGAAGTTACATGCTGTTGAGGGCCTGGTTTCTGACTAAAAAATCTTTTTGAAGTTAGGTTAAAGTCATACAAAAAAAATTATCCCAGGGATTTGAAGAAGAATTTTGTTATGACTTCAAGAACTAGTTGATTCAGATAGTTTCACACTTTGCAAAACGGCAACCAGTGACAGATGAGGTAATGCTGCTTTGAATTATGTGTTAAATCTCAAAACCATTGAGTTTGCTATGTACAAAATTTCAAATTTAGTAAATTGCATGTTCATGGTCCTTATGTGGGAAAATATTAGATCACTCTTCTTAATTCATATTATATTAATAGTCTTATTTTTATAGTTAATATGTATGTTTACTTGTATAGAATTTCTTCATATTTCATGCCTTACTACAGTGGGATATGATAGTAAGAGCTGTTACATTTGTCTTTGTGTTGGAGTCTGTGTCTGGTTTTATGTGTTCCGGTGTCTGCTTCCTAAAGATTGTTTCTCTTGTTCATGCTCAAATCTGTATCTTGCAGATGACTTAATGTGTATGTAGGAATTTCTGTCTTTTCAGGTTGGATGCGTTAGTTCAGTTATGCTTTTTAGGGTGGCAACTTTGTACTTTATTTAAAGCAAGCTTTGGAATTTAACAAATATATTTAAGCTCTTAAAGATAGAGGTGGAATATGTTTCACTGGTTAATAATTTAGAAAGTGACACAGTAAACTGGCATTGGCAAAGATACAGTCAAGGTCCTGAAACCAATAGAAATTTTGGATTCTGCAAGGCAGGTATCTTTTTGGTTTAAATGCGTGGTGGGACAGTGAGCCAGTCTTTTAATTGATATAGTACCTAATACTTGCTTTTAACAGTAAAGAATAATCATTAGTTTGAAGCCAAGAGATTGTTTTCCTTGAAGACTGTGTCCTGGAGACATGGTATTTCTGTCTCAAGGCTATTTCTCTGCTGGTGAGTGCATACTTTCAGCATTTGAACATTTATTATCTTTGTAAAATGTAGCATATACTATATTATTGCAGTTATCTGTAATGTAGCTGTTACATTTTATCATTATAGGTTTCCTTATGCATTTTAGATATTTGCACAGGAATTAGATTGAATTCCCTATTGCCCCTCCTCCCATGTTTTGTAGCATAAACTAGGGAAAGAACAGAAGAGATGAGAATATATATAAGGTTTTTCTTTTTGCTTCATAATAGACATGAATTAGAAGGGAAGATAGGAACGATTGTTTCTTTTTTAAGTTCAGTAATTGCTTCTGTGGGTGAAGGTAACTTACTTTGAATGAAAATGGAAAGATATTTGGTAAAAGATCTTAATGGGAAAAGGTCTCACTTCCTAATTTTAGGTACTGAGAAAGTTTCTTAGCTCTGACTACTCCCTGAAGGATAGCTTCTGGAATATATGTCACAAAATGGTACTTGCTTTGTTGTAGGCATTTAACAAATGTGTTGATTGAAAAAAGTGACCAATCAGTCAAAGAAGAAAGAATGCGATTTGATGGATATTTAGCAGTGATTATTTTGGCAAAAACAATAGATTTTCATGTTACTGACATATGTCATTTCTAGAGTTTGTATGGATAATACCCAAGGTGCATTATGATGTTTATATCCTTTAAAAAAAAATATGATAAAGCCAATAGGCTTAATTTCTTTTCTGGCCAATAAAGGAACTAGTAAAACATCTTGCTGGGTCTGTTTATAGTTTCTTTGTATCTTAAGCACTGATTGAGTGATATTAGCAAAGTTTCTTTTCTCCCTGATTTTTCATTGTGCCTCAAACCAGCTCCCATCATATTTCTATTAGAATCAAAACTGTTTCTTTTATTGTGTGGTCCTACATCTCTCTCCTGGATTGTATCACAAGGAAGAAAAATCTTCCCAGTCGTTCCTGCCTGAATTCCCACAGAATATTTTAGGCATGTCAGCTGTTTGGGCTCTGAGCAAGGATTTGATCCAGTTGGCACCCTAGCCTGAATTGAAAGTGTGTTTGAAAAGCCTAAGCATCAGTGGTAACATTGTTTCCAGAGTTAGAAACATTACTGTGTTTTTTACCCCTGTTGTGACTTCAAAAGGATTTATGTAACTGGGGAAAAATGATAATAAAGAAGGCGCTCTTATCAGTAACAGCAGGGTGAAGTTTGGTAAAGTGCTAGAAGGGTCATGGTGATATATTTGAGGTAGTGGTAAGTTTTTGAAAAGGTTTGGGTGGGTGTCATTTATTCTCTAGCTCTTTGTATCTTTCAGCTATCTGCTACACTAGCGATTTTCAACTGGTGTGCTGCAAGAATTTTTACAACGTGCAATACCTCACTATTGAGTCAGGGACACTGACCTCTTTTCCCTTAAATTAAAGAAACGACAACAGCCAACACAACAATAACCATTCAGTGCGAATTAGAAGGGGAGATAGGAACGATTGTTACTACTTTTTTGTCAGATTAGCAAAAAAAAAAAATATTTTTTGGTGTGCCACAGAATTTTACTAATAAGTTTGTGTGTGCCATGAGATGAAAAAGGTTGGAAATCACTGCGCTACTCTTTTCCTCTTTCCTCCATCATTTACCCAAGACAAAGTAAATATTGATTTTCTAGAAGACCAGGTTATTCTAGGGAAAGAAAGTATAAATATTTTAAATAACATCTCTCTCAGGAACTAATTTTATAGAGCTAATCGAGTGTGCATAGCACACGTAAGATGAGTAATGATTTTTATATTTTTCAAAAAAGCTCTGAATTTTAAGGGCCAATTGACTTTAAGTTATTGATTAAAGTATTTTAAGCTAATGTTTATTTTTATTCATTTAAAATGGATACATTCTGAGATAAGAGGAAATGTTTTCTATTAAAATTTAAAACACTATATATGTTGGTGAAGAGTTAAAAAAAAATCAATACCTAGATCAGTGGTTTCCAAACCTTTTTGAGTGTTTCATCACTTAAAATATGTAATATTCATTCTTGTATGTACTTACTTACAAATTATATATTATCCTTATTTATATATAATAGAAAACATATACAAATTAGATATTTTAAAATAATGAAATAAATATAAGTAGAAGATCTAATATCTTCTTTTTTCCCCAATAGAGTCTTCTGCATTCCCTGGTGCAGTTAGTCTTCTTTGGAGACTATTGACCTAGATCATTAATGGGCGAGGGTAGCCCAGGCATAGTCATTTTTAACAAGTTTCCTAGGTGATTTAAAGCATTCTTTCTTCTCACAGTTACTTATGAAATAAAGGCAAAGAAGAGGTTTAGCAATAGACCATAAATCATTCAGAAATTTTGGCCACAAAGCTGGGGTTCAGATGGAAAGGCAATACTTATTTTCAGAAATGATTAAAACTTACCCCAAAACACCATCATGGTAATGATCTACCATACTATTATATTTTTAGTTTTCCCTTCATAGTGATCTTTTTGAAATTTGAATTCGATTATTTCATTTCTTCAAAATCTGGTAATTTATTCTTGCTTGCAGGATAAAGTCCATGATCCCATAGCAAGAAAAATCTTCATGATTTTGACCTCTGTTAACCTTTTTTGCTTCATAGCTTTTATTGCTCCTTCCCTCCACCCCTGTTCCTCTAGAAAACCTCGTTTTGCTAAAACAAACAGAAAAGCACAACCAAAGAAAACTCAGCTTCAGCCTTAATAAATGTTTTATCATTCATTATAAACCTTGTCCTTGCTTGGTTATTCTGCCTGGGTTGCCTTTCTTGCTTTGTTCTACTGGAAAGCTTCTATTCATTGTTTAAGATTCAGCTCACACATCTCTTCTGATCTCTAAACAATTGGTGCTCTGTCCTTCATGATATTTTGTAGCATTTATTGACTTGCTATAATTATTTGCTTTGTAAGTCCTACTCCTGCTAGGCTGAATTTCTCAAGGGTTGAGATTCTAAGTTAAAACAGAAGTTCCTTGAGGGCAGGTACTCTTTTGTTCACTGCCACATCATAGTTTCTAGCATATAGTAGGCACTCAAGTATTTGTTGAATGAATCTATATTTATGTCTTTAGTATCTGGCATCTGATAGGCTGAAATGAACCTTTGTCTATTAAATAAATTACAAATGAATGAATTATAAAGCTCAGAAATAAACCTATTTTATGGGGTTATAATTTGAAAAAAAGCTAATATACTCAAATTTTGACTACATGGCATTGTTAATATCAAAACACAGTAAGAAAGTCCACATATTTTCATGTAACCTCTCATTTCACTTAAGGTATAAAAAGGACTTGAATAATTTTATTATGACTTACTAGTGACCCAGTGCACGGATTCATGCACATTGAAAGGAAATTAACTAGAAGGTGGCCAGCAGGGCAGGATTGGGCGATACGGGCCAGACACGCCCTGGAGCCAACCTCCTATGGTCCCTCCCTGGCTTCTGTGGAGTGAGTGGGGTCCCTCCGGCAGGTGGGGTCCCTTGGCCTGACCTGCAAGGATCGGGCCAAAACCAGCTCTCCAACATCCCCCGAGGGGTCCCGGAGTTTGAGAGGGCACTCTGCAAAGTTGCTTTCATACAAAGTGTGGAACTCAAATGCAAGTGTGTAGTAAACCAGATTCGGGCCGACAGTGCCCCAGCAACAACATAACCCACGGCTGAAGGTGGAATTGCATGGCCCCACAAGGAATCGGGCTCCCTTCTCTCTGGTTTCGGGGTGTGTCACCTGAGAACTGCCACTGCCAGGTCACTGCAGCTAGGCAGCTCCTGTGTTGAGCGTCTGCCCCCTGGTGGTCAGTGTGCATCATAGCAACTGGTCGGATGGTCGGACACTTGGCATATTAGCCTTTTATATAGAGAGATATTGGTACTTAAATGAGAAAATGTAGAAAGATAGCCAAATAATTTTGTTAAACTTAATTTTTTGTTGTTGTTTCAGTATTAATTGAGATATTGTTGTTTACTCCTTTCTTCAGGGTGTTTGTGAACCGAAGTTTAGCCATGGAGAAAATAAAGTGTTTTGGTTTTGATATGGATTATACACTTGCTGGTGAGTAGCACTTTTTGATTGTTTAAGATTGCTTTGGATTATCCACAGTAGGCAATTGAATAAACACTTATTGATTTAATCATATATTTAGCTGCTTCTGTTGAAATTTGAGTATTGAAATTATCAGATATCCTTGACATTTAATTTGGTACAGATAGGTAGACCACGTGCTAAGTTATTTTCGAGACCCTGGTAAGAAATGATATGGTGAAATAATACATTTTGTGTATATTTGGGCACTTTTGGCTTTTATTTTATTAAGCTGTTATTTATATCTCTCGCTCTACCACAAGGTAAATTTTTATCAGTTAAAAATTTTAATGTTATCTTTAAAACAAATGGAAAATGTGTTCATTTTTCATTGAAATGACTGCATACATATTATGTAAAGACTTTTAACAACTACAGCTATTAGCTTTGTTCAATATCAAATAGACCTTAAACACTAGCACTGAGATATATTTGAAGTAATCAGTGCCTTAGTCAATAGCTGTAACATCTTTTCAGAACTTGCAAAGTTTTCATTAAAATATTTGCAGTCTGATACAAATATTAATGAAAATATAATGTAATTTAAGAAGTACTAGGGATGAGGGACTAAGTTGAGCAAGTGTGTACAGCTATAGCACTCAGAAAAGAATGTTTAGAAATTTTCTCTAAAATATATTGTTATTAAATACACAAAACTCTTTAAATTGTATAAATTTACTTATCTTCAGGAAAATTTTTTATATAACAGTATTAGAAAACTGACTTGTTTCAAATTTTAAAAATCTCAATTTGATGTTCAATTTAGGCTACAAATATATATAATATTAATGTACAAAAATGAATAGATGCAATTTATAGGTACTTGCCACATAGATGTGGCCATGATATTTACCAAACAAGTTGTGTATTAAAAACATACACTGAATTATATGAATTTCTCTCATCCATACCTGTTACTTATTTGGTTTCCTGTTACCTTAAAGTTGTTTTTGCAACATTTTGGTTTTCCTAATTGGACACAGGCACTTTGGGGAGCACTTGTCAGAAAGCAGGTGGAAGCACTGTACTTTTTCAGTGTAGATTTTGCTGTCCAAATCAGGAGAAAATCCTACAATCTCTCTTCTTCCTAGAATTCTAGCTCTTCAGGGGAAGGAATGGCAAGGTAGCTGAAAGATATTATCTAGGCAGAAATAGAAGTTACTGGGGTCAAAAAATGACAAACTTTCCTCCTCTTCGTTATTAAGACATTCTTTTTTATTTTTTTAATGTATTTCTTTATTGATTTCAGAGAGGAAGGGAGAGGGAGAGAGATAGAAACATCAATGATGAAAGAGAATCATTGATCGGATGCTTCCTGCATGCCCCCTACTGGGGATCGAGCCCGAAACCCGGGCATGTACCCTTGGCCAGAATTGAACCTGTGACCCTTCAGCCCGCAGGCCAACGCTCTATCTACTGAGCCAAACGGGCTAGGGCTATTAAGATAGTCTTATTGAAATAGTTCAGTAAGTATTTATTGAAAACCTGTAATGTGCCCGACATATTTTGTTACTAAGCATTGAGATACTATATATCACAGAATTACGAAAAATTCTCTTATTTAGTGAAAAAGACACTGAATCGTAGTCTTTACACTTTAAAAATACTTTGATTTCTTCTTTTTATTTGCTTTTTTGTTGTTTTTTGTACCCCTGACTGACCTACACTGGCCAGGCTGGCAAACAATATTTTGAGTGATACAGAGTTACCATTTACAGCAAGCATGTCAAACTCAAAGGCTAACATGGGCCAAATAAAGAAGGTTTACGTTTATGTGGGCCGTAAAAAAAACAAGCGCTTCAAATTTCATAGAAACAGATTTATTTCGATAGAGACAGGCTGAATACAAAGGGCTGAAATAAATGAGTAATCGTTAACATAAAATAATAGAACATTTTAATAAAATTTAATATTTTTTCTTGAACATTAACTTACCACTGAATAACTGAACAAATTAATAAGCATAACACAAATAAACCTATTTTTCTTGTTCTCTGAAAGTGAAATATTTCCCGTTGTGCACAACAAGCAAGTCAGTACAAGACTAATGACATGGCAGTCGGTTGCTAAAATATTCACTGCTAGTATTAGTGGAGAGAAATGGTGTGCCTTCGAGTAAGGCACATAAGGGAAATGAATGCAACACGATTATAGTAATCAGTCATTAGCGAACGTTGTCGTTCGTTATTAATAACTAGAGGCCCAATGCACGAAATTTGTGCAAGAGTAGGCCTTCGCAGCCCTGGCTGCCTTGGCCCTTGCAGCCAGCCCTGGCAGCTTCGTCTGGAAGGTCGTCTGGACGGTCGTTCTGCTGTTTGGCCTTCCGGTCTAATTAGCATAGTATGTTTTTATTATTATAGATTACGTATAACAGGATATTGTAAAAATTAAGTTACAAAATTTTTATTAAAACATTTCTTACATACTGTTACATTGGCTGGTCTGCGAGTTTGACATGCTTGATTTACAGCATAGATGGATTACTAGTTTTCAGAGTTATGATATAGTGACATTGATAGTGAGCCTAGTGTTGATGCATCTGAAGTGTGTGGATAGACATCGCAAATGGCAGGCATGATTTGAATGGTACATTTATTGAGAGAGGGTGCTTATTGGCTTAGGGCTTATTTTATACTGTAAACTGCCCAATTTTGTTCTGAGAAAACATCTACGTAGGGCTTTTCAAAGATTTCTTTCATTGTTTTCAATGTGTGAAATTATATGACTCTTATGGAAAGGGTGGGAGGTGGGACCTAATTTGGATATTAGCTATTGGATATAAGCTATTTTCATAAGGAAACAGCTCTGTTTTTGATATTTTAGATAATGGCCACAGAAGACTTTCTTTGGGAGGGTGGTGGTATGATTTGATTTGGTTTTGATTACTCACTTATTTTGAGAATATTGTTCTTCATGTCATGGGGTTGATAGAATTGGCGGTGAGTAATCATTTAAAGCTTTGATTTGTCACTAATAAATAAAAGGGTGAGGCAAGCATACATACTTGTACTTAAAGAATTTTAAACTGTATATGTAATAATTCTCAACTTGTAATTTTCCGAAAGTAAACTATATAGACCTTTGGTAGAATGAAGTTGGGGAGGTTTTATTTTGTTTTGTTTTAGTTTGTTAAAAGAAATTGATGGGCTTTTTTTTTTTTAATTTATGATTTTTAGTTACAGTGTTTAGTAACATAATCTATCCTAATGGGAACCTTATTATTGTCATCTCATCTGAATGCCACTTAATACCTTAAACAGTTTTTCAGAGATGATCTCTTTATCATCAGCTATCTCTGTAAAGTGAGTTATGCATATTTTATGTTTTTATTAGTTCATTTGTAAGATTTCTATGTAATTGACATTTTTATATAAAATTAAAAACAAAACAAAAATCTTGTCTATTGACATAAATTAATTTTTCCTGATTGTCTTGAACCTAAATAAATTTTAATCCTGAAATCTGCCTATAGGAGTAATGTAGTATTGGCATTTAGCTTCTTATCTGTGTAATACTGTAGATTAATGCTTTATTTTTCTAATGAGATCGTGTATACTAATTATGCTTTAGTTTGTCTACTAAATACAGCTGAGTTTATTTACGAAAGTCAATATTTAGAATCTAGGTAATACTGAGTCTTGTATGTTAGCTTTGCCACTGTCCAACGGTGGACTATGTTTTATATAAAAAGTACTTGGCAGGCGTATTTATAATTCCTTTCTTATCCCAAGTTACTTTAGCAACATTCTTTGCACATGATATATGTATATCAGTGTTGACAAAAAAAATTTCAAACCTAAAAGAAGGTTAAAAGAGGTTATTTGAGCCAGGGTTGAGGGCCAGATCTGGAAGCAAAATCTGAAAGAATTGAGATAATGCTCTAGGGAATAAAAGTTTTGCAGTTCGGCCCTAGCCGGTTTGGCTCAGTGGATAGAGCGTGGGCCTGGGAACTGAAGAGTCCTGGGTTTGACTCTGGTCAAGGACACATGCCCGGGTTGTGGGCTCGATCCCCAGTGGGGGACTTGCAGGAGGCAGCCGATCCATGATTCTCTCTCATCATGGATGTTTCTATCTCTCTCTCCCTCTTCCTTCCTCTCTGAAATCAAGAAAAATATATTTTAAAAAAAAATTTTGCAGTTTGTTTTATTTTATTTTATTTTATTTATTTTTTTGTTTTGTTTAAAAATGCTTAAGAGACTTTTAAAAGGCCCAAAGGCATCCAGGTTTAATTTAAGATCATCCTGAAGTAGTGTCTGTCGGTTTCTCCTTTTGTGAGGCATCAATTCAGTCCTTGTTAATGAGACACCCTGATAATTCTCATTGGATTGTGGCGATTTCCTGTGACTCCCAGTATCTGTCATAAATGTCCATCAGTTTATGAACAATGAGAAACGTAATATCAGAAATTATCACGAAACATCTGCAGATTCTGTTTGAATATCCTTTCTGCATGATTCTTTGCAACCAGGCCCAGTGATTATCAGTTTGAGTAGTGGAGATCATGATGAGTATCACCTGCAAAGACCGAGTGAATTGAAGGGGGATTTTTAAGTTCATCAAACTTGAAAAAGTCCACTTGTAAGGGGCAGAGATAGCCAGTAGATAATTCTTGTCTTGATTGACATTTTCAGACAAATGAGCTGTTTACTGTCTCAGGACAATGCAGGACCCATCTGGTATTAAATGCAGCTTTTTCAGAACAGAAACCAGCTAACACCCTTCAAGGTGAAACACCCGTTTGCAGTTCATTTTATACATTAGAATCAAAGGAGGAAGCAATAAGGAAGGTTCATGAAATCCATTGGTGGCATATTAAGATGGCAAGAAGAAAGTAAAGCAGGGAAATACCTCGGATTCAATAAAAAATAAAGTAGATGTATATTTCTTTTACATTGATGGGTGCAGGATAGTTAACATTTAAAACGCATGGTATACAGAGGTATGAGGATAAATGATAACAATGAGGAATGTTGGCGTCAGCTCCTCCCAGTATGGAGGTGTGCCAGCTCTTGACCCATCAGCATGTTGTTTATTCTCTCTGAGTCTTAGTTTCTTAATTTAATCAAAAAAGGGTTATAGGTGAAAAAACTATTGGAATAAAGTTTCAGTGAAATAATGTATATAAAATAATAACGCATTGAAAGTAGTTTTGCTCTGACTGGTGATACTAAGTACTAATATACTGAGCTTGAACTGTAAGGAAAAATCAAAGTATAAATAAGGAGAATAATAGCAATATTAAATTCATTTACACTGCTGTATATTGTGGAAAAATCTGCTATGTTAGATAAATGGCAGTGGAATAATTACTTTTGTTTCTGAATTTTTAAATACTGCAAATGATCATGAATTAATAGAAAGTTAAAGTTCTTATCTGAATAGCTTTTTAATGAGAAGGTATTTATTTGACATCAGATTATGTTTCCGTAGAAATTAAGCAGTGTTTCCAGTGAATGGTTATTTCTTATGTTTAGATCTTTGATCCATTTTGAGTTAAACATTTTTTTTATTGATTTCAGAGAGAGGAAAGGAGGGGAAGTGGGGAGAGAGAGATAGAAGCATCAATGATGAGAGAATCATTGATCAGCTGCCTCCTGCATGCCCTCTACTGAGGATCAAGCCCACAACCCAGACATGTGTGCCCTGACTGGGAATTGAACCATGACTTCCTGGTTCATGGGCAGCCAGGCCATTTTCAGTTAATATTTGTACATGATGTCAGGTAAGGGTCTAACTTCATTCCTTTGCATGTGGATATTCGTTTTCTCAACACTGTTGAAAAGACTGCCCTTTCCTTCCTGAATGGTCGTGGCATTCTTGTCAAAAATAATTTGGCTGTAGATAGGACTTTTTTTTTCTTCTTTTTAATGAAACCTATGACATTGTAAACCTTTGGGTCTGTGCTTCAGCATTTCTCCTTAAAGAAAGATGAGACTCCTTGCAGTAGTGGTGACTTAAATTAATATGGAACATCAGCTGAGTTGTACTTACTATAGATTGTCTATAAACTGGATGCATCTATTTGAAGTTCTTAGTGTGACAACAGTGTATATCTTGAAAGGTTTTTGGTACAAACCAAAGAAGATAACCTTCATTACAAAGTCAAGAATTTCTCATTGTCCCAAGTCTTGAGATAGTACTCAGGGCATCCTTCTCACAACTTGGAAAATGTAGAACTTCCACATTACCTTACTCCCCAGTCCTCCAAACATGTCTACTATATGCAAGATATTTTGTGTTGGAGAATGGGCACCTCCATTTGAGTAAAAGTTATTAGTAAAAGTTATTACCCTCCAACGTATCTTGAGAGATTTATCAATTTGTGAATGGATAAAATGTATACAATTGACAATTAAAGGACTATAGTAATGTGTAGTTTGATAAGTAAAATGCATTCATTATCCCCTTAGTGGTCTTAAAAGCACTTTTGAACTGGGTTTTTTGTTTCTTGTTTTTCTGAAACAGTAGAATAAGAGGATAAGCAGAGTGCTTGAACAGAGAAACTAGGGTAACAAATGAAAATCAACAACCCAGGAACAAGAAACTACAAAAAAAGATGAAACTCTAAAAAGGAAAAAAACCCAGGATTGTGGTTGATAAAATTATTAATAAAAAATAAATTGGAAAACACTCTCATAAAACCAAATAAAATAAAAATCTATTGGGAATTTATTATGAAGACTTGCCGGAAGCCAGTCCATCCTTGCTGCTTGACACAGTCGCTGCAGGGAAGAAACATCTGCATAGCATATGTTTCAAGGGACCTGGCGTATATGACATACTGTTCTTAATATGTTTGCTCCCCTTCTTAGCACTATGTGTTTTAACCAAGGTCACCTCTCCGAGAAAGGTTTCCCCAGGTGGGGATTTTTCCCTGGAGTTAGGGATTAACAGGACTAAGGAAGGGAATAAATCAGTAAAACCCCTTAACTAAGTGCCAGGCGGGTAGTTAATCACTTTAACTACGAACAATCACGCTTAAGCTACATTATCTTTACTTACGATAATCTCCTTCAGTTACTTCCTTGTAGCTTAACAGAACAATAGAGTAGTGACCTTGGAATGGAGATAACAAACGCCCTAACTTTTGGAATAGAATGGATAGGATTAAAATCAAATGGTATAAATACAGATGTAACAGGAGAATAAAGAGAGAACCTGGCTAGAACCTGGCTGGAGAACCTGACTAGAGAACCTGGCTAGGCTGATGATCAACTGAACGCTGTCTCTGTGTCATTCCTTGTTCGATGACTCCGTCCACGCCTTTGGGAACCCCTGGACCTGCTGGGGCAGGACCCCAACAAAGACTCAATCCAAAAAGAAGAAATTGTGAAGACAAAAAAGTGATAATTTAGTACTAGAGTCCAATCAATGATTTGAATCAAGGATTCAATTAGAAAAGCTAAACTCAGCAGGGTTTAGGTAGAATGGGTTTGCATAGCTGGAAGGTTTGTTATTTATAGTTTTGACTATAAAACAATAAATTTACTTTTATGTAAATCCTCCAAAGGGATTTGAGATGACTTGCAAAATTAAACACATGTAAAATGGGCCAGAAGACTAATTTTTATAAAAGAAAACCCTTAAGAAAATATGCTTCCAAATAGATATTATCCTTTATATAATCACTTTGTTAGGGAAAACTTATTCCAGTATCACTGTCATTAGACATTTTAAGAATTCTTTTGGAAGTCTTATCAGAGTCAGTTTATAAACCCACAAGAAAACCTGCTTCATTGCTTAGGTAGTGATACCTTTTCTTTTTTTGAATATATTTTTATTGATTTCAGAGAGGAAGGGAGAGGGGAGAGAGAGAGAGAAACATCAATGATGAGAGAGAATCACCGATTGGCTGCCTCCCACATGCCCCCCACCAGAGATCGAGCCAGCAGCCCGAGCATTGAACCCAGGACCCTCCAGTCCGCAGGCTGACGCTCCATCCGCTGAGCCAAATCAGTAGGGCCATACCTGTTTTTTAACCCAACTTAATTGATTTTTCCTTTTATTCTGTGGTTGCGCTGAATGATTCCTCCCTCTTCTCCCCCACAATTAACCATCTGCTGATGAAAAAGTGCCACCAGAGAGGATATCTATAACACTGTGCTGTAGATGCTGAAAGTAATTTAAAAAGAACTTCAAATATGTTTTGAGCAATGATTGCATTATTGGAATAAGTACATATGCCTCAGGGAGTGATTATTTTGAATGGGAGAAGGTTCATTTGGATAAGTTCTGTTATGTTTATTTTTAAAAGTCATTATTTGGGGAGAGTAGGGGAAAAATAAAAGACATTATTTTATGTTTCATCTCATAACAGTTTTTTTTTCATTTCATAATTTATTTTGTTTCTGTTATTTTGAGGTAGTTTGTCTTTTAGAGAAAGAACTTATTTTGGAATAAATCTAGTGATCCTTAGATAAAAAATAACTGAACTAAGCTATTTTTTAAAGATTAAGCTATTTTTCATGGCATCCCTAATTTAAAAATGTTCTCACACATTTACACTGTTTTATTTTCTTTGGCCGAGCATATCACCTTGTGGGCTATTTTGATTTTCTAAGAGTTAAGCCAGCATTATTCCAAAAGATCAGTGCTTTTGGTAGAACTGTTTTTCTCATCAAGACTATAAAATTGACAACCTTAGTATATTTAAAATATTTCTGAGCAATCCTTAATTTGGAAGGCTTTTATTGTAACTTTTTTTCTGATAAAAAGACTGTTCTTGTATTGCATTGGCTTCTAAATGGGCAGGCTATTTAAGCAGTAAAGAATCACCTGAACTACTTAATACATGTAAGTATTAAGTAAGTATATATGATACTTGTATACATTGTGCTACTTAAATATTCTCTGAAAGATGAAAGTTTTAAGATATTTTGATGTGATAAAAGTTATTAAATTGGGGGAGAATAAATTAGAGGGGATAGATGAAACAAGAATCCAAAATAGTAATAATTGTTAAAGCTTGGGTGATGGGCTTAAAGCAGCTCACTTAATATTCTTTCTACTTTTGTGTATGATTTTTAAAATATCCTTGATAAGTTAAATTAAAAATCAGGAGGAAGCTGACAAAATGCCAACGAAGTGACTTTTAAAAAAGCATTTAAATTTAGTTCTTTTAGTTTTTTCATTTCCTTTTGAGATAGTCTTTATTGTGACTTTTCTTATTGCGTTTTCTTAGCTCAAGGATTTCTTACACTCCTTCTCCCAGGAAAATGAGGTACTATTTCTGCAACCAAGTATGCTTTTCAGGTAGTCTCTCTATGTTAGCAAAGAATTTTAAAAAGAATAATACTCCATTGTGTTATATTGTGGATAAAAGTTCTTAGTTGAGATAAATATCCTCAAGACTATTTTTGCATATATCTATAATAATAAAAGTGTAATATGCTAATTAGACCAGACATCCTTCTGGACAACCTTCCAAATGAAGCCGGGGCTGCGAGGGAAGCCCAGGTCCCGGGTGCCTGCCGGCAGCCAGAGGGAAGCCAGTGCCGGCAGCTGGGGGAAGGAAGGCCTACTCTTGGCACAAATTTCGTGCATCGGTAGTATTTACATAAGTGTATGTATGTAAGTCTACACGTAGTTCCCAAGCTTTGTTTCCTCTTTGTGTCATTTCTGTATCCCAGTTATGGTTTTCACTAATTTTAAATTTATCTTCTTGAATTGCAATTTATCTCTCTGGTTTGTCCCTAGAAATTTAAAATTTAAATTAAGAAATTTAAAAGATCACTTAATAAAACTTAATTCTATCTCCTCCATTACATCATGAGTGAAAGTAATAATTAGTTACAAGTGTTTAAGATCCCTACTTTTCATTGCCAGTAATAAAAGTATCCAAGTATAAATCAGATACTTTTTGTGAATGTCATGTGAAAATCGTGACTACAGAAGAAATACACAACTTTAGCATGGGCAATGAAGATATTTGAATTATTAAAGATTCTGCTTACTTTGGTTCAATCATCAATTACAAATGGAGATTGCAGCTAAGAAATCAAGGGAAGGCTGAGGCTCAGAAGGGCATCAATGAAAGAATAAGAAAGATCATCAGGAACAAAGATGTGTCATTACAGACCAAGGCTAAGATCATCCATACCTTCGTATTTCCAGTTAGAGGCATGCCTCATTTTATTGTGCTTTGATTTATTGCGCTCCACAGGTTTTTTATGAATTGAAGGCAAGACTCTTCACCAGCAGAAAGATTACCGCTTGCTTTATTGCGATACTTGCTTTATTTCAGTACTCTGAAACCAAACCTCCAATATCTCTGAGGTATGCCTGTACTATGTACAGATGTAAAAGTTGGTATGAGAAAAATATTGATTCATATGAAATATGCTGTTGGAAGATAGCACTATGGATATCCTGGACCACCAGAAAGATTAATATGTGGGTCCTAGAGCAAATTAAGTTTGAAACAACACTGGAGGCAAAAAATGGCAAAACTGAAGTTGTCCTAATTCAGGCACATCATGAGAAGGCAAGATTCTTTGGAAAAGACAGTAATGCTGGGAAAAATAGAAGGCACCAGGAAAAGAGGAAGACGAAATATGAGATAGATTAACTCCATAAAAAAAGCCATAGGAATGCATCGACAGAGCAGGGCTGTTGAGTTCAGGGCTTTGTGGACATCACTCATTCATAGGGTCGCCAGGAGTTGGAGCAGACTCATCTGCATGTAATACACACAGCATTATTAGTTGCAACAGTAAAATTACTAAAATGAATAATTTAAAAAATATCATGGGCTGTTTTCAACCTAGATAAATTTGTTTTCAAAATAGTCCTAATGTAATAACTACTTTTGATTACCTCTTTTCTGCTTACATATTCTCAGACCTTAGACCAGCAGTTCTCAACCTGTGGGTCGAGACCCCTTTGGCGGTCGAACAACCCTTTCACAGGTGTCACCTAAGACCATCTGCATATCAGATATTTACATTACGATTCATAACAATAGCAACATTACAGTTATGAAGTAGCAACAAAAATAATTTTATGGTTGGGTCACAACATGAGGAACTGTATTTAAAGGGCCAGAAGGTTGAGAACCACTCATGTAATATTACTTTAACCATTATAGAGAATCATTTGCCCTAGAGATAATTCAGGCTAAACATACCATCAGACTTCTCCAACTTCTGGATTTTTTATGAGAAATGGTATTAAACAGAAATAAATGACTAAATATAATGTCTAAAAGTCCTAAAAATATTACAACTAGGAGAAACCACCACCACCAATTACTATAAAAAACAAAATCATTTTTTGTTTTAAATTAAAACATTTACCATTTAATTTTGCTTTGTAATGAATTGTAATTGGCAGTCAGTCTTTCAAACTCCACTTGTTATTTACATATCTAGCCATTTGGGAGTTATTTTTATTTTATACTAGAGGCCTAGTACATGAAATTTGTGCACTGGTAGGGTCCCTAGTGGCTGGCAGCGGCCAGCTGGGTACTCCCTCCTTTCCCCCCGGCTGGCCCTGCCCCCTGGTCGTACTCCCGAAAGAAATCCCAGTGGAGGGGGCAATTTGCATACTATGCTTTTATTATATAGGATTACTAAAAGTATTGTATAGTATCTAGTTGTTATATTTTAAGTAGATAAAAATTAAGATAGTTGTTAGAAATTTTCAACATCTTTTTTTAGATCATTGATCTCAGGTTAGTTATAAAAATTTTTATTATGTCTGTTCTTGTGCTAGGATCTTTAAATAATTTTGGAGAGTAGAAAAAGTCCAGTATCTGTTTACATGAGAATTGAAAAGATTTTATTTATAAGTTTCCTTAAAATATTCTAGTCTTAGAGAACCAACATTACATAGCCTAAATAACTAGAGAACATTGATGTTGATCACATTTACAGCATAAAAGCAAATAACTATTCTTGTGTGGTTGGGTTGGATTTTGTTTTTTATAGTAATTGGTGGTGGTGGTTTCTCCTAGTTGTAATATTTTTAGGACTTTTAGACATTATATTTAGTCATTTATTTCTGTTTAATACCATTTCTCATAAAAAATCCAGAAGTTGGAGAAGTCTGATGGTATGTTTAGCCAAGTTATCTCTAGGGCAAATGATTCTCTATATGGTTAAAGTAATACATATCTTAAAAATGTCAGTATCTGTAAGGGTTCTTCATGTAACTTTGAGTCAGTTATTTTGATAGACTGGGTAATTTCTTTAACATTATGAAAGTGGAATAATATGACTGCACTTACAAGGGCAAATATCCACTGACAGAATAAAAATTTAAAAATTTCCTTTTTTCTACATTTAGACATCGGGTTAGGTTTTTAGCAACATGAAGTTGGTTCTTGTCTATATTATGATGGCAAATTTAGGTGTTGGAAGGGTAGAAGAGTGGATAGTTAGGTATAGGTAGACTTAATTTAAATAGGTACTCAAAAACAACATGAGACTGCTCTGGTTCATTCTTGTAATCTTTATTTAGTCTGTTTCAATTTTAAACACTGCCTACCAGCTGCATTCAGTTTCTACCATATTAACCTGAAATATGCTAGAGAAAATAAACTAAGACAAAAATAAATTAATTTTTTCTGTTTTTTCTTTTAACTTACATTTCAGGATCAGACTTGTTATATTCCAGGCTCAGGGTGCCAGAATAGTAAATAATGCACAATACTTAATGTTTATTTTCAATACCCTTGTTATGGGTAATTAGACAAATTTTAGTGATGATCACAGGCTTCTAAATAGGAGGGGGCAGTAACTCCTATAAATACCAATTTCCAAATGCTATCTCCACTCCAGCCCATCACAATAGTTTTAAACCTGTTTTTGTTATTGTTTTGTTTTGTTGCTTTATTTTGTTTTTTAACAGGAGAGCCAGTGTAACTCCTTCAAGACTGGAGTGACACACTCTGCATCTGCATCTGCCTCATGTGAGTTCTCATTTTGGCAGCAGCACTCTGCTAGGCTGGAACCTCTGTAGAGGTTTGCCCTCCCGCCGGCGGCCCCCCCCTCCCCCCTTAAATCTAGAAACTACTACCACAGTGTGTCTTGGTGGCAAAGGTAAAAAGTGCATGAGAATTCCAGACTTCCCTGCAGAAAGTTTCTGGCTCATTCCAAAGGCGCACTGTCTCCTCTTACCTAAGTTCTCTCTTGTATGAATAGCATCTACTTAAACAGAGCTCAGAGCTCTTATCCCCACAACATGCAGTTGATATCTTTTGAAGAACTGTTTTTTTCCTTGGAGATGATGGAGTAAAGAATATCTTTAAATGTTCTCAGTAGCTTTAGCTTTCAAAGCTTCGGTTGTTCTCTTTATAGGCTAGTTACGTAACCCGAGGACACTGTGTGCTGCCCTAGTGGCTGAAGCAGTCCTCTTTTTCGGACTCTAGCCCTTAAAATAACTTTTTTCTTTGTCTTTGGATATTGGGTAAATTAGGATAGGCCTGAGGACTTTCTTGAAGAAGAAATAAGCAGTACATGTGTGAGGTTATGTTTACTCTGAAGCTACTGGCTGTGTTTTGGGAAGTCAGTTGTAAGAATTGAGCTTGAAACTATGCATCATTTACTGGCCAGTTTTTCAAGAGAAATTAAAATTAGAGTCTTTGTAGCTGTAGAGAGGCATAGCACTCTATAGTCAGAGGTAATGTATATAGTTCTCCACATATGTCAAGGCTGGCTTGTTTGAAAGAGGAATTTTATTATTTGTTTACTTATTTATGTATGTATTTACTTTTCAAAAAATGGTGGTACTTTGTAGGCTTCAGGAAATAGTCATTTTTGCCATCAGGTCAGAACAAATTGTGATTATTCCCAAGGGACACTTAGAACAAAACATCTAAACTAGTGCTCTGTGCAGCTGTGGTTCTGTTTCTCAAGCCCTGGTTGTGCTTTATAGTTCCCTGACAGATGATTTAATGACCTGGGAGTTCGTGTTGCTGAAATGATTATCCGGGAAGCTTATGAGAAAATGTCAATAGCTCATAGTTCTTACTGATTAATATAGAGCTTAGTGAAATAGATAGTGTTGTCTAAGTGGAGTTTGGCCTCTCTCTGCTAAATCCATTCCCATCTGTGACTAGAGCAATTTATTTTGGACTAGATAAAAGAAATTGGAGGGATAGTGGGTTTCAACACCCAAGCTTAAGTTTTGATGAGCTATGTAATCTAGAAATTCATTTTTAACAGTGGTAGTGTAGTACACCCCACCACAAAGAGCTTTGGATGAGACTTAGGGGTAACCTAAATTCTTGCTTCAGCTAATGTTTGTACTTGCTATTATATAACTTCAGGCCAGCAACTGGGGAAAATACATGGTATTTTTGGGAAGTACCCTAAACTCATTGAGAGAAAGGAAATTTAAAGTTTATTTCTATAGGTGGAATTTTTAGAAGGTCATCTCAATTGAACACTTTAGAGGAGTTCTGCCCTGGAATAAATACAATGTGGCAGGTGTAGAGGGTTTTATTTTTTCTGCTATTCTAGGGTTTGTTCTGGAAAAATAGGGATCTGAGATTTTATCTCCCCATCTTATATTTTTTCCCCTACTAAAAATTCTGAACAAATTATTTTGGATTTCAGTCCAAAGTGTCTCATAGACATAGTTTTAATCACTATTACTCCATTATTCTATAAATTACCTGATTTTCTAACTAGGGAAAATTGCTCATTTAGGGAATTGAGGTTTGTTTGCTTGTTTTTTGTCTCCCATTCTTAAGGCAGATCCAGCAAGTTACCCTTCTGAAAAATTTTTAATTGAAAACATTTGATATAGGCCAAATCATAAGAGTCAATGGGTTACGCAAATTGGTTCGCTATACTGGAATTTTGTTTCATTAGCTATTGCTTAAAATAAGTGGGGCTTTGTAGATTGGGAAGTAATTTTTGTTTTATGGAAATTTTAAAATGTTATTTTCTATCAATTGTGGTGGAATCACTGGGTGGGTATGAGATATTATTTTATATTCTCAGACTAATTCAAATTGACATCAGTGGATACCATGCTTTCCTGCTTTTATGATATAATACACCTGACCTGCCCTGTTAATGTGTATGAATATTTAACACTTCCTTTATCACAGTATATATCATCTAGATTTAAGAATTTCACACTTGAGACTTCAAAAAAAATTTTTGTGTGGGGTGAGGATGGGGTTAGAATTGAGGGGAGGAAAAAAAATATAGCCAGTTTTGAAAATGTTAGCTGGGGTTAGCATTAGCATTAACTTATTAATACACCCCAAGACAACAAAAGAAATGACAACTTTTGGGGGCATTGTTCTGATGAGATGAGACTCAGTGCATCTCCTAAAGGACCTTAATAATTCTAGGCTTTGAAAATATGACAAATGTTTAAAGGACTTTGAATGCTCACCTTGCTTTTTAAAATTTCAATTTAATTTTAAAAATAGATCAAATACATTAATAATGTTACAAGTTTTCTTTTTTTAGTACAAAAGAAGGTACATAAAGTCTTCCTCCTTCCTTCCCCTGTCTCTTAGCCATTCATCTCCCTTCTGTGGAGCAACCAGTATTATGATTTTCTTTTATGTATTTTCAGAAGTAGTCTAAAGCAGTGGTTGCCAACCGGTGGTCTGCAGACCACTGGTGGTCTGTGAGGTCCAAAAGGTTGGCGACAGCTGGTCTAAAGGATTGCTTTTGGAAAGGGAAAGTTGAATTGTACTCATTAAAATATTAGCATTAACTTGGATAAGCAGACTAATTGCAATGAAAAAATCAGAGTTGGAGCCATAGGCCGTATGTTAATCATAGATAGGAGAATTATAATAATGTAATGATAATAGTTGCATTATTATGAGAATGTAGGAATAGAATGGATTTGTTTTTGGCCTCATTTGGCATTTAGCAAGAAAACAGGTCTTTTGGGGGGGGGGGGATCTTTTTTTTTTATTAATATGACTTACCCACTCCTAGAGACTGACAGAAGGATGCTTACCTAGATACTAAATATTTCATTTGGAAGAAGCCTAATTAAAGGAATAACATTTTGTTTATGCTGAACTGCAGTGATGATTCTAAAAAGTATCTTTTATTATAGAAAATTTCAGATATATACGATATAAGAGGAAAAACCCCATATTCCAAAATCCATTTTATTTCACCTGTAAAAAACAGTGTGCTTCTTTGGCAGATAAGAAGACATATATATTTTTTATACATATACTTGCACATCCCAATTCTTCCATAATCACATCTAATAAAATGAATCACAATTTTTTTTTGGTTAATCCTCACCGGAGAATATTTTTTTCCATTACTTGTTAGAGAGAGTGGAAGGGAGGGGGATAGAGAGAAAGAGAGAAAAAGGGAGAGATAGGGAGAGATATCAACTGGTTGCCTCCCACACGTGCCCTGACTGGGGATAGGGAGCAAACCCCATCCCAGGTATGTGCCCTTGACCTAAATTGAGCCCAAGACCCTTGGGTTATAAGGGCCAACTCTCTAAACACAGAGTAACACGGCCAGGGTGAAATAAATCATAATTCTTTAATGTCGTGTAACTCCCAAGTTCATATCCTGATTTTTCTAATTATCTCAGACATGTCTTTTTATGGTTGATTTTGCAGTAAAAACTTATACAATTGCAATTATGATGACTATAATATTGTTAGGGCTAATAAGAAAACAAGTGAGTCCTGACAAATAGAATTATGCTGCTTAAAGAAGGAATGTAATGTAGCTAACAAGCCAAATAGGAATTCCAAAAATAGATTGGGTTTTTTCATAGCTCATTTTTAAGGATTTGTACACCAGTTATGCACGCCAGTGAAGCCTTCAACAGATATAGACCTCTACCCAGTTTTCTATTTTACTTACATTCTTATGGTTAATATCACAACTGTGCATATTAGTTTTTGCCCCCTCTTTTAGATTGTAGGTATGAAAGAATAAAGAGGAAAACAATGTTTGAATTAGGTTCCTTAAAAATGAAAGAACTATTCTGAAATGTCTGATAATTTAACTATTACTGCTGCTCCTACTATATATAATATTACCCGTTTCAACAAACTAACAATTGAGTTCTGTGACTACTTGGGGCAGTACAAAACATGGATTTGGGGCAAAAAGAAAAAAAAAAGGCATATTTAGAAAGAGGGAGGAACTGGTAGAAATTTAGGAAAGGGAGGAAAGAGTAGAAATTCACTCATTTGCCTTCTATTTTAATTGGCTATTCTTTTAATGAGAACCTTTTTTTTGTGTGCAGTGTACAAGTCCCCAGAGTATGAGTCCCTTGGTTTTGAGCTTACTGTGGAGAGATTAGTTTCTATTGGCTATCCTCAGGAACTGCTCAGCTTTGCTTATGATTCTACATTCCCTACCAGGTAATTTTTCAAGATTATTTTGGATTATCCCCTATTTAATAATTCCAAATGCAGCCCTGATTACAAAATAAAAAGGTGTGTTTTCCTTTTCAGTTGGTTGATGTTGATTTTAAAATTATCAAGGACTTTTCATGTACACCATATCTTTTCTATTCTTGAATTGAGCTTCATTTATTGTTATTGAAGGAGATCCATTTATGGAAAAGAAACAGGATTACTAGTAAAACTGCTGGGCAGTAATCAGTCACAGATGTTCCTACCTATATATAACTTTGGTTGTTGGAAAGCAATTACAGGTTTTGCTAATACACTTAATTTGGTAATCAGGAGCCTTTTTATTTTTTTAAATATTTTTACTGATTTCAGAGAGAAAGGGAGAGGGAGAGATAGAAACATCAGTGATGAAGGAGAATCATTGATTGGCTGCCTCCTGCATGCTCCACACTGGGTATTGAGCCCACAACCCAGACATATGCCCTGACCTGGAATTGAATCATGACCTCCTGGTTCATAGGTCAATGGTCAACCACTGAGCCATGCTGGCCGGGCAGGAGCCTCTTTAAAAAAAAAAAAAATATTGATTGATTTGAGAGAGAGAGAGAGAGAGAGAGAGAGAAATTTGTAGTTCCACTTATTTATGCATTCATTGGTTGCTTCTTATATGTGCCCTGGCTGAAGATCCAATGCACAATCTTGGTGTATTGAGATGATGCTCAAACCAACTGAGCTACCTACTTAGTCAGGGCTGGAAGAGCCTTTTTAAAATACACACACACACACACACACACACACACCTGTGACCTCCTGGTTCATAGGTCAATGTTCAACCACTGAGCTACGGGAACCTTCTGACAGTTTGCATTAATAAATTTGATTAGGAAAGATTTAAGATTAAGAAAAATTGTGTTTTTTTGAGATGTCACCATCATATATGTCCCATATACAACATCTAAAAGAGGGAAATATAAGCCAGCTCAGTTTTGTCCAAGGAAATTAAGACTGTTTTAGGATGCAACCAGCTGAGTTAAGAGGAATTATAGTTTATACCTTGTTTCATTAAGCTCTCGTTCCTTATAGAAAACAGTTGTGATTATTTATCTAGACAGAGTAAATAATTTTTAGTTGCTCTGGGATTAGTTTTTAAGATTTCATTCACTTACTTTAGTCTCTAGGGTTATGTTGTTTTAGGACATACTTGAGTTGCCATAAAGCTTGAATAAGATGAGTTTGGTTCATGGTGATTGAGTAATATAAGATTATTGCCTGTATTATTTTGCATTATTGATAATGTTTTCATTTTCACATAGGGGACTTGTCTTTGATACACTATATGGAAATCTTTTGAAAGTTGATGCCTATGGAAACCTCTTGGTCTGTGCACATGGATTTAACTTCATAAGGGGGTGAGTACAAAGAAACCTTTTAGTCTCTTTCTAGTATTTGTATAGTCAAACAATATGAAGATGACAATGTCTTAAGGATACTTTACAATTACTTATCAGGCAGTTAAGACCCAAGCTGACTTATAAATAGAGCTAGCAGTTATCTTTTGTTTAAAATAAGTGCTTTCTAATGATAGAGCATCCAAAAAAGGTAACCTTGAAACTTGCCCAAAAAGAACTGTAGTGGCTTTGACTTATTTGAGATTCTAAGATTTTTATTTTCTCCTTTTAATACAGTTCTCAGGTAGCTGCTCAGAAGAGGTATGTACATAAAAGTGCTTTGAAACATTTAAAACTACAACAGTGTAAATGACTAAGATTTTTAACAGCTAATACATTATTTTTTTATATTCTAATGAATAGCTTCAAATATAAAAAAAACACACACACACACACACACACCTGTGACCTCCTGGTTCATAGGTCAATGTTCAACCACTGAGCTACGGGAACCTTCTGACAGTTTGCATTAATAAATTTGATTAGGAAAGATTTAAGATTAAGAAAAATTGTGTTTTTTTGAGATGTCACCATCATATATGTCCCATATACAACATCTAAAAGAGGGAAATATAAGCCAGCTCAGTTTTGTCCAAGGAAATTAAGACTGTTTTAGGATGCAACCAGCTGAGTTAAGAGGAATTATAGTTTATACCTTGTTTCATTAAGCTCTCGTTCCTTATAGAAAACAGTTGTGATTATTTATCTAGACAGAGTAAATAATTTTTAGTTGCTCTGGGATTAGTTTTTAAGATTTCATTCACTTACTTTAGTCTCTAGGGTTATGTTGTTTTAGGACATACTTGAGTTGCCATAAAGCTTGAATAAGATGAGTTTGGTTCATGGTGATTGAGTAATATAAGATTATTGCCTGTATTATTTTGCATTATTGATAATGTTTTCATTTTCACATAGGGGACTTGTCTTTGATACACTATATGGAAATCTTTTGAAAGTTGATGCCTATGGAAACCTCTTGGTCTGTGCACATGGATTTAACTTCATAAGGGGGTGAGTACAAAGAAACCTTTTAGTCTCTTTCTAGTATTTGTATAGTCAAACAATATGAAGATGACAATGTCTTAAGGATACTTTACAATTACTTATCAGGCAGTTAAGACCCAAGCTGACTTATAAATAGAGCTAGCAGTTATCTTTTGTTTAAAATAAGTGCTTTCTAATGATAGAGCATCCAAAAAAGGTAACCTTGAAACTTGCCCAAAAAGAACTGTAGTGGCTTTGACTTATTTGAGATTCTAAGATTTTTATTTTCTCCTTTTAATACAGTTCTCAGGTAGCTGCTCAGAAGAGGTATGTACATAAAAGTGCTTTGAAACATTTAAAACTACAACAGTGTAAATGACTAAGATTTTTAACAGCTAATACATTATTTTTTTATATTCTAATGAATAGCTTCAAATATTAGATTGTTAAAATTTTTTAAAACATGGGGTTAAAAATGAATACAGGGTAATAATATTTAAAACAAATAAGGATAAGCTTTATTTTTATAATCAGACTGTTTTTCACCATTCTTACTAATTTGGACTTTTTACCCTAGTAAACAGTAGATAAAATTTAGTGTCTACTATTTTTTAGTGAAACATCCCAATTTTCTCTTTAAACATTACAATACCACAGTTTGACAACTTCTGTAATTATTATAGTGCCAATATCCATATGTAAAATAGCTTAGGCTTTACAGTTATACATCTTCTCTAGTACTATACTACCTACTTTACCAGTGGCACTGTATTAGGATCAGAGCGACTCTTAAAACCAAAATAGGTTACGTGTCAGTCTTTCGTGTAACTTTGTCATGAATTACTCATTCTCATTGGCCAGGTAGTAAAAACAGCACAGTCTACATTGAAATTGTTAAAGAGACAATATATTTTTGGTAAATAAATTTTATGATCAGAGGCACCAACTAATTGAAACTTCGAGTTTCCTTTAAATCTGCGGTTATAGCAAGACCCTACTTAGAATTGAAGCATCTTATGCAAGACTCCTCAGCTGATTCTTGGAAATCTTCAGGGCTCAAAGATTTCCAATATACATAGTGAGAAAAGTGTGAAGTAAACATCCCACCTTGACACAGCTGGACAGGCCTTTCTTTCACTGTCATATCTGCCCTTCTTTCACTATTCCTCTCATGAGGGGTTTGTTCACAATCCATGAATATCACGATGCAGGATTTAAACGTGAAGTGATTGCAAGTAGTACTAGCAACCTAAGCTATTTTACATATGGATATTGGCACTATAATTCAGAATCCCAGTGAAGATGAACCAACATTCTATTTATTAATGTCTGAAAAGGGATTTTTGTCCTGTGGGGGGAGGGGTAGGTAGTCAAAGAAGAAGAGAGAAGCAGTTCTATAAATTAGTACTACAATTAGATTTACTAACTCAATATCCAAAAACCTTCTTTCTTCCCCTAAGCTAGTAATGTTTCAAATACCACCTTTGGAAATAAATTTAATAGTGTTTCGAAAATAAGTCATTTATGAGTAAATGCAGAATCATTCAACCAGCACTTAGCACTGCATGGTCTTTTAAGTCAAAAAGTCCATGGAGAAGAAGGGACTGAGGATGGAAGATGAAGGAGAGAGAGAGCGTTATTGAAGAACATGGTAGACAAGGCTGGAAGGGAAGTTACGGCTCCTTTAGGCAGCACCTTACAATGCCTTGCCAATGAGTTGGAGCCTCAATAGCAAAGGCTTTTAAAGTTTTAGAATAGGATAATATTGAGATCAAATCTTTATTCTGTGGGTTGCACAAAGTTAGCAGTAGTCTGTACTATATATAACTTTTCCACTCAACTTTAAGTCTAGTATTCCTTCTTTTATGATACATTACCTCCCCCTGAATGAATTTTTATTTAAAAGATATATTAGCATGATTTGGCACTCAATTTAAACAAAATGTTATTGCTAACTATATTTATAAGTCTTTTGGGTTCTAATTGCCTTATAACTATAAACTATCCCTATGCAAAGGAATTATTCTTTAATGATGGAGGGAATAGGAAAGTATATCTAAGGGGGCAATGCATATAATTACGATTCCCTTTCACCTTAATTTTCATTACAGAAAATCTTGGAAAGCTAGAAATGAGATATTCTACAAAGTTATTCTTTATTGGAGCTCTTATTTCAAATGGGTGACAAAGACAGGAAATAATGTAATTTTATATCCAGAGTTTATGCCATTGTAGTTAACCAACCCAAGCAGGAATTTATACAGGTTACTCTGAGTATGAACTTTAAATTTAATGTTTGTTATTTAGATTATTAGTTGATCTCCATAAATTCACCATTTGAATTGTGTATTTTTATATTTTAGTTTTTCACCCTTTCTGTTTCTCTGTAATTTTTTTTAATTAAATCTTTATTGTTCAGATTATTACAGTTGTTCCTCTTAATTCCCCCCATAGCTCTCCTCCACCCGGTTCCCCCCCCACCCTCTGCCCTTACCGCCCCCCCACTGTTC